>NW_024526822.1:1151218-1701670 GCF_017590135.1 Pyrgilauda ruficollis | reverse complement strand
GCCGGGGCACGGCCCGCGGGCTCGGCCTGCTCCCCGCGCCGCCCGCGCTCCGGGCCGAGCCCGAGGACGAGGAGAGAGGTGGGTCCCGGAGGGGATCTCGGTGTCAGCCCGCGCTCCGAGCACGGACCGAGCCCGCGGGGTCCCGAGGGAGGGGCGGCCCACGATATTTAGCCGTAATTTGATCAAGAGGGTGTTTAATCAAGAGGAGGGAAGGGCTCGGTGCTGTGTGTGTAGATGCTCATTTGTGAATATGGTGATAGTAAGTCTGGAATAATGGATGTTGCCTGCACTGTCTCTAATGAACCCACAGAACAATAAGAAATCCTCTGGAGAGAGAAGAGGATTCTCATTACAAGCCCTTTATTGTACACTAAAACACAAGAAGTTCCACCTCAGCCTGAGGAAGAACTTCTTGACATGGGGAGCAGCAGAGTGGTGGGACAGGCTGGCCAGGGAGGTCCTGGATTCTCCCTCCTTGGAGACATTCCAGACCTACAGGAACACGTTCCTGTGTCACCTGCTCCAGTTGACCCTGCCTTGACAGGGGATTTGGACTGGATGATTTCCAGAGATCCCTCCCAACCCTGATGACTCTGTGATTCCGTTTGTTTTATTTACGGAGCTGCTGCCTTTCCCAGTGCCTCTGGCTGAGCTGTCACTGATGAACAAGTTGATCCACACATCCCTGGTGGAATCCCAGCAGCACGTGGAGATCCTGCAGCGGGACCCCAGCTCCCCACTCTTCTCTATCAAGACCTTTGAGGAGCTGCCCCTGTGAGTTCCCACAGCCCCCGGCCCCACCATGCTCCAGCATGCCAGCCTCCTTCACACGGGCACTCGGATGCTTTGTTTCCGCAGGAAGAAGGAGCTCTTGCAGGGGGTTTATATGATGGGCTTCAACAGACCATCCAAAATCCAGGAGCAGGCTCTGCCACTCATGCTGGCATACCCGTGAGTAGGAACACGGCTGAGGCGGCTGAGCCCCGGCTCCTCGCGGCATCCCAGCACTGTGGTGCCAAGCAGGAACACCCCGACCCCTCCATTCCACTAAGCTGCTTTTGCCTTGCAGGCCCCAAAATCTGATTGCCCAGAGCCAGTCAGGGACAGGGAAAACAGCAGCTTTTGTCTTGGCCATGTTGAGCAGAGCCAGTGCCAGCAAGAAATACCCGCAGGTAACGCAGGACAGGGAGAGCTGCTGCAGGAGGGGTTGGCCCAAGCGCCCAGGACACTGCCAGGGGCAGAGCTCTGGGCTTTGTCCCTGTTCCTCTGTGACTTGACCCATTGGATTGGGATGATGAACCACCAGGGCTCAGTGGCAGGTAGGACCAAAAGCACATGCCCACCTCAGGATTGCCAGAGTGGATCATTCCAGGCTTCAGTTACCCTGGAATTTAGGTTTTGAGGAGCAGCTGCAGACACTGCTGGTTTCTGGTGGTCAGATACTCCCAGTCCCCTCTCTGGGTGCAGAAGCAGCTTTGCCAGCTGTTTCCAGCCATGTAAGATCTCCTGTTGTATGTATGGACAGTGTGACTGAGCTAGGGCACAGGAACAAGCTGCACCACGCTTCTGAGAGACACATTTCCTCCTCAGAAAGAGCAGCAGCAGCTTCTTTCTGCCCCCTTGGCTGGAGCTGGGAACACAGCCCAGCTCCTGAACCTCCAGCCATGCCATGCTGCCCCATCCCCTGTGCCTCAGTGCTGTGGGATGCTCCCGAGCTCCTCTACCCCGTGTGCCCCATCCTGGGCCTGACAGCTCCTTCCTGTGCTCTCCTGCCAGTGCCTCTGCCTGGCTCCCACCTACGAGCTGGCTCTGCAGATCGGGCAGGTGGTGCGCACCATTGGGAAGTTCTGCACTGACATCAAGGTGAACTACGCTGTCCGGGGAAACCGAGGTGAGTCCAGCCCAGCACAGCTGCCAGCACTGTGCACAGGGGATCCTGTCTTAGAGCCTGGAGCTACCAGGGACTGCCCAGACATCCATGAAGGGCAATAAGGTAGTGTCTGTCCCCCTCTCCTGCTGAGGAGGCTTTTCCATCATCACTAGCTGCTTGCAGACTCCTTTTTGCCATATGGGGGTGGTTCCTCTGCCCAAGGCTGTAGGGAAGTGTCATGATGACCCCTTGAAGGCATCACTGAGCAGCCAGAGTCTGAGTAAGCCAAGGCAAACACAGAGCAGCAGAGAGCTCCATGCCTGGAGGCAGCCAAATGCCTTTTGCCCCCTTGCAGTTCTGAAGGGCACAGTGCTGGAGGAGCAGATCATCATCGGAACACCAGGCACCACACTGGACTGGTGCTTCAAACAACGCATCCTGGACCTGACCAAGATCTCCTTGTTCGTGCTGGATGAGGCCGACATCATGATCGACACGCAGGGCCTCTCCTGTCAGAGCATCCGCATCCACAGGTGAGGATTGCTGAGGGCTGCTGTCCTGATTCCCTGCTTTCCCTTCTCTAGCTTTAGAGGTGTCTGTCACCAAAGGGCTGTGAGAGTGTGCCCCTGCTGCCAGAGAGGCTTGTCCACAGGTCTGTCTTTCTGTACAACTGCGTGCACTGGACGCACAGGAAGACACTTCACCTCATTTAGCTTTCCTTTGAGCTGTTACAGGCCTTGGATTGACTCACAGAACCCTAGAATGGCCTCAATTGGAAGGGACCTTGAAGCCCATCTTCCTGTCTTGTTCCCACCCTTTCCCATTGGCAGGGACACTTCCATTAGACCAGGCTGCTCAGAGCTCCATCCACCTTGGCCTCAAACACTTGCAGGGATGGGGCAGCCACAGCTGCTCTGGACAACCTATGCCAGGGCCTCACCATCCTCACAGGGAAGAACTTCCTCCTAGTATCTAAACCTGTTTTCTTTCAGTGTGAAGCCATTCCCCCCTTTTCTGGTCACTCCAGACTCTTGTAAAAAGTCCCTCACCATCTTTCTTGTCAGCCATCTTCACTTCCCTTTCCGTTGAAGGCAATACAAAATCAGTTTAAATTAGGATTTCTGTCCTTCTGGGCAGCAGCAGCTGCTCTCCAGGGCTGACAGAGCTTTTTCCCTGCCCCAGGGCTCTTCCCAAGAGCTGCCAAGTGCTGCTGTTCTCAGCCACTTACAAGGAGCCCGTGCGGGCCTTTGCGGAGCGGATCATCCCCGACCCCATCGTGATCAAGCTGCGTGAGGAGGAGCTCACCCTGAGCAACATCAGGCAGTACTTCATGGTGTGCCAGAGCTCGGACGAGCAGTACAGGGCCCTCTGCAACCTCTATGGCAGCTTCACCATCGGTCAGGTCATGATCTTCTGCCAGGTAAGGGGCTTGCCTGGGAGAGCCCTGCACTGCCCCTCTCCCATTGGGAATAGCAGGAATGGGTCATTTTACAATGTGGGCACAGCGGGCTCCTCCCAAGACCCCCAATACAAAGGAGCAGACCTCATGGGAGTGTTGAAAACTGCCATGAGCTCCCTCAGAAGGGGCAGGGGACTCTGGAGAGGGAGCTGTTGGCCTCAGCCTGTCCCCATGTGTGCAGACCCGGAGGCTGGCAGACTGGCTGTCGGGGAAGATGAGCCGGGATGGGCACCAAGTGGCCATCCTGACAGCAGAGCTGACAGTGGTGCAGCGGGCCAGCGTCATCCAGCGCTTCCGTGAGGGCAAGGAGAAGGTCCTCATCGCCACCAACGTCTGTGCCAGAGGTATCCTGGCAAACCCAGCGCCCTCTGATAGCCCAAAATGTGCCAGGCTTGCTGTTCTTCCATGTGGGCTTGAGCAGCAGATCCTGTGGGACAGCGTATCCCAAAAGGATCCTTTCCCTCTCTTCCAGGCATTGATGTGCAGCAGGTCACCACGGTGGTGAACTTTGGCCTGCCCATGGATCAGGACGGCGAGCCGGATTTTGAGACCTACCTGCACCGCATTGGGCGGGCGGGGCGCTTCGGGCACCGCGGCATCGCCTTCAGCGTGGTGCAGAGAGAGACCGTGCAGCTCGTGCACAAGATAGAGGAGTATTTCCGTGAGTACCCGCATGGATCCACCGCTCTGAGGCAGGGCTGGGACTGTGATCCCCTCCAGCTCACTTCCTGTTGGCAAATAGTCCCTGTCGGGCTGCTCCTCTCACCAGGGCTCATCTCGCTGGGAACGGGTGACAGATGCAGCTTTTAGGGTGATTTTTGCTCCCCAGCAGGCAGATTTCCCAAGAAGCAGCCCTGGAGGTTGTGTGCAACTTGCAAGGGATGTTACCAGTACCCAGGATGCCTCAGCACTTTCTTTTTCTCCCTCTTTCAGGCATTTTTTCTGCCTTTCCTTGCAAGCACTTGTCCCAGGGGACCTGGTGCCCCAGCTCAGCTCAGCCCTGGCTGTGGGAGAGGAGGTGGCAGCTGTGGAAATCTTTCCTGAGTGGAAATTGATTGTCACTTGCTAACATCAAGAGGATTTTCTTGGGATTTGCCAGATGCCAGGACTGCACTGATGGTTTTTTGAATCCCAGTGCCTGTTTTCCCTGTGATTTTTAGAGGAAAGAAGGTTATAGAAGCCTTCTGATGGGCAGGAAACTGTGTCCCTTCCATCCCTTCCACATCTCCAGCCTCAGAGCCATTCAGCCCTCTTGGTTCCTTCAAATGTTCACCTGTCCTTGGAACCTGGAGTGAGCCTAAGGCAGACACCAGGCAGAGAAGACACAAGCCACACATTCTGGCAAAGACTTGCCATGGAGTAGAAGCAATGAGCAAATGAAACAACTGGCATGTGGATGAGCCCAACCACAGCCATGGGCACAAGGAGCCAGTGTGAGGATGACCCCCCAGCAATCTGACTTGTGCTTTTCATGTTGTGATGTTGCAGTTGGAGGGTACGGACCCTCCCTGTCCTGTGTGGCTGTGGAGGTGGGAGCAGGGAGCGGGGGCACATCAGAGGCTGAGCTCTGCATGCTGCTGCCATGGGGCTGCTGCTGGTGCTTGCTGCCTGCTGCCTGATCCAGTTCCCCTCCTGCTTTGTCCCAGCTGATTTCCCTGCTGACCCCATTCACTGCAGTGCCTCCCAGCTGATTTCCCTGCAGAGGGAAGTGCTGCACTGAGCACTCCAGGAGCTGGCGTGGGGCACTCAGGTGGCACAGACAGCAGCTCAGGGGAGCCAGCTCTGCACTGCATCCCAACAATTGCTCTTTCCTTCCTACAGAGACCACGATCAAGCAGCTGGATCCGTACGACATGGACGAGCTGGAGAAGCTTGCAGCTGAGTGAGGAGCAGGGATTCGTTCTCCCAAATCCAAGTTGTAGTTCTAAACAGGAGGAAAAGTTACAGGGGAAGACTTCCCGGTTCTCTTGTATCCTGAAGCTGTTGAGTTTTGTTGTTGCCTCAGGAGAGGCTGGAGCGAGCCTTGTCTCGCTAGATGGCAGCAGGAATCCACTGCTGCCATCCCAGATCCCGGGGAAAAATCGAAGTGTTCAGGGTCCCGACAGTGCAGGAGAGAGGTTGGAGCTCCGGGTGTTCCAAAATCCAGGTGTTCAGGATTCCATCGGTGAGGGAGAGAGGTTGGACCCCAGGGGTCTGAAACCCAAATGTTCGGGGTCCCAGCAGTGTGAGGACAGAAGCTGGACTCCAGGGACTGGGCTGTGTTTGTGCCTTTGTTAATCTTTAATAAATGAAATTGATTGTAATCACCAGGGTGGCTCCTTCTTTACCAAAATTCTCTGAAATACATCAACCCTCGCACGTGAGGTTTGATTAGGTCATTGTTGACAATGGTGTCATTTATCAGGTTGGCTACTGAGCCCTGCTCTACACATCCAGATTTCTATCCAAACCTGACCTGAATGGGCACAAAAAGTGACCAAAACGTGATGAGAGCGCAGCCAGAGGCAGAAGCAGGACCTGGTGGTAGCAGGAGGGGGCCTGGCCCTGACTCTCTAGTTCCTTGCTGCCAGCTTGAACCCTTTGGGGCATTTCAAGCTCCAAAACCTCTTTGTGGGGAGTACACACATTTGGTATTAACAGTGTGATTTTGGTAACAAGCAATTAATTCTAATTCAAGGATCATTGAGGGAGATGGGAGATGGAAGGTAGTTTTCCAGGCTTTACTGGGTGTTCCCTGATCCCCCTCACCATGTGCACCCCCAAATCCCCCCTGGCTTGCTCCAGCCCCTTGGCATTGCGTTACGGCACAGCCACCCCTATGAATGTTTGATGGTCTGGGGCGTTGCAGACAGTGGGAGATGAAATATCAAACCTTGCTCTTTGCCTGGCTTCCCCAGCTCCGAACCCCCCAGCTTTGATCACAGGGGAGTGGCAGTTTATTTTCCCCTCCTTTAGCCAAAAAAATATTGTGTGTGAAGGAGGGAACCCTCAGGGATTAAATTCTCACGTGGGGGGAACGCAGGGATGCTCCCATTCCCAGAGCAAGTGCGCCGCTCCTCAGCCCTGAGATTGCAGGGGGCCTGGCAGCAGTGGCGTCGGGTTCCCCCTGTGCTGGCAGGTTGATAAATAATTAACAGTTAATCAGGGCTGGGCTTAATTACCTGGGAGTAACCGGAGAGCAGGTCGAGCTGGAGAGCGCAGCCCTGCTTCGGCGTGCCGGTGCTGGACATGGCGCCATGGAGCGAGGCCGGGCACCGCCGCCGCCGCCTTGGAGGGGACCCTGGATCCTGGTGCTGCTGCCGGCGCTGGCGGGGGGTGAGCACCGCCCTGTCCCCGCGGTTCCCGGGTGGGGGGCGAGCAGAGGCCTGACGGCCGCGCTGCCCGGGCAGGGCAGCCGCTGGCGGCCGGCGAGGCGGCCTACGAGGAATGGCGGGCGACGGGCGTGCGAGGCCGGGCGGTGGAGCTGAGCTGTGGGCCACCGGCCGCAGTCCCGCCGGCCGTGGTCTTCTGGAGCTTCACGCCACAGGGAGAGGGGCTCCCCAGGGCTGTGGCCGTGGGCTCGGGCAGGGAGGTGGCCATGGCCCCTGGCACGGGGATGCTGGGCCGGGTGACGCTGCGCAACGGGACGCTGGAGCTGCGCGAGCTGCGGGTGGCCGCCCAGGGCCGCTTCCTCTGCCAGGGGCTCTTCCCAGAGCGGGGCCGGCTCCGTGTGGGCTATGCCGCCGTTCTCCTGCGTGTCCTGGGTAAGTCCCTGACTGTGTCCAAACCGGGGGGACCTGCTGGCCAGAAGTAGTCAGCATCACCCTCTCCTACATCATGGTCAAGTCCAGACCCTTGCCCAGCAGACAACAGAGCCATCCACTTGCCAACAAAACACCCCCCTAGCCAACAAAGGGCTCCACAAGTCAATAAAATGTAGTGCAAGGCAGCGAAGTGCCCCACTAGCCAACGCAGAGTCCCACTAGCCAGCATGGTGGTTCACTAGCAACTGTAGTACCCCATTCACCAACCAAGCACCCCACTAGTTAGCAGAGTACCCTACTTGCCAACATAGTCCTACACTAGCCAGCAAAGCATCCTACTAGCCACCATAACACACTGCTAGCCAATATAGCATCCCATCAGCCAAGGTAGCTCAACACAAGCCAACACGGCACTCATCATCCAAGCCCGAGCTCCACTAGCCAGCACAAGACACCATCAGCCAGCAAACCTCCCTGGCCTCCAATCAGTGTAGCCCCCTAAAAGGCAACACAGCAGCCCACTAAGCCACCCTCATTTCCTTGCCCTGGCCACCCAAGCATCCCCCCGCCCCCCAGACTGGTCCCAGTAGCTACCCCAGCAAGTGGCCATGCCCACAGCCAGGGCTCCCCTCACTAGCCTGCAGCGTCCTCACTGGCCATTCTACTGGCTGCTATGGCATTCACTGCCCAAACAGTCCGTCTGTCCTGGGGCGTTTTGATGTCTGTGGGGGCTGCTCACACTCGGTGCCCCCAGTGCCTGTCTCCAAGCCCTTCGTGCGGCCGACGGCGGCGGCGGCAGCGGAGGGGGCAGCGGTGGCCCTGACGTGCACCGTGCGGGAGGGGACAGAGCCGCTGAGCTTCTCCTGGCAGCACCAGGAGCCCCGGGGCGGTCCCTCAGTGACCCCTGCGGGGCTGGGGGGCTCCAGGGCAGAGCTGCAGCTGACACCTGCCAACCGCAGCCACACGGGCTGGTACCTCTGCACCGTGCACAACGAGGTCAACAACCGCACCAGCGACCCCGTCTACCTGGACATCGTCTGTGAGTGCCCTGGGTGCCACCCACCGCCGGGGGCCCTCAGTCAGCAGCTGGGGGGGCATCTTCAGGGCTGATGCCATCCATGGCATCTCTGGCCACCACAATGCTCTGTGGTTTGTCCATGGCCACTGAGCACCCTGCCACCATGGTATGTCCATAGCTATCATGGAACATCCATGGACATCACGTATCCTGCCACCGTGATGCCTCTGTGGCCACCACTATGTCTCTGTGGCCACCACGGTATGGCTTCTTGTTGCTTTGATGTATTCATGGCCATCATACACCCCATATGTTATTATATACTATACCACCAGCATAATGCCTCTCTAGCCGCCATGGCCACTGTGTGCGCTGCCACCTCGATGCATCCATGGCCACTGTGTGTCATGGTGTGCTCACAGCCCTCATGGTGCACCCTTTCTAAGGACATCCCACCAGTGGGAGGAATCCCCAGGGAGGGCTGTGTCCCCTCTGTGGGCTGTCCCTGCCTGAAGGGCCCCGTGTCCCCGCAGATGGCCCTGACGAGCCGGCCATCCGTGTGGAGCCCTTCTCCCCCGAGCAGGGGGGCTTCTCGGCGGGCGAGCAGGAGGACGTGGTGCTGAGCTGCCTGGCTCCCTCCAACCCCCCCAGCCGCTATGTCTGGCTGCACAATGGCTCCCAGGTGCACATTGGCCAGACCTACGTCATCACTGCCATCGCCCGTGCCCAGGCGGGCACATACACCTGCCTGGCCGAGAACAGCCACCTGCAGACGCGCACCCAGGCCACCATCGTCCTCACTGTCTACTGTAAGTAACCCCGCGGGGGGGCCGAGGGTCCCCACAGGGTGAGACGGACCAGAGCAGCTCCCTGGTGAGGATGTGGGTGGGAGGGGCAATCTGAGGAGGGGCTGGGGGAAATCCAAGCTCTCCCCCAGTGCCGATGGTGTCCTGCAGATCCACCAGCAGGGAGCCCCAGCTGCTCTGCCCTGGCCTCCGATGATCAGCGGGATGTGGCCCTGCGGTGCCGCTGGCTGGGGGGCTTCCCCTTGGCCCGGCTGCGCTGGGTGGGCCCCCAGGAAGAGGAGGAGGAGGAGGAAGAGGGGTTGATGGGGACCAGTTTTTCCATGGCCACCAGGATCCAGTCAGGGGCAGCCACCAGGAACGGCAGCTCCTTCTCCTGCCTGGCCTCTCACCCCGCGCTGCCACTGGGGGCTGCATGTGGGACCACCCTGTGTGAGTGACAATGGGCCCATCTGCCCCCAGCCCCCTTTGTGACCCCCTGGTGTCACAGCAGAGCTGCAATGACCTCGTGCCGTGGCCAAACCATGGGATGGGCACTCCAGGGTGCTGCTGCCTTTCCTGGGACCTTCAGCACCTCCAGCTTGCTCCAAAACGGGGGACGCTGTGGCACGGCCGGGATTGCCGAACCCCCCTCGCCCTGGGGTGGGGGGAGTGTGTGTCTCCTTTTTGGGGGTGCTTTGGCACAGCGTGGCAGTGCCCCACTCCGACACCGCTCCGTCCCGCAGGGGTCCCGTCCGGCAGCCCCAGCTGCGCGGCGGCGGCCACCAAGGGTGACGAGTACGTGATGCTGCGGTGCCGCTGGGAGGGGGGCACGCCGCCCGTCACCCTGCGCTGGCGGGACAGTGCGGGCCGCACCTTGGGCGACCCCGCGGCCTCCAGCGCCGTGCTGGTGCTGAGCACCGACGGCAGCCTGGCGGGCCGGGAGTTCGTCTGCGTGGCCGCGCACCCGCTGCGGGCCGCTGCCGCCGAGTGCCGCCTGCGGCTGGGTAAGCCGGACCCGTCCCCGGCGTCCCCACCGTGCCACGGCGGGGTGGCAGTCCCGGCCCATAGCGTCCCCCCTTCTCGCCGAGCAGAGGCCCCCGAGCTGCAGGCGGAGAGCGAAGTGGCGGTGCTGGAGGGCGGCGAGGCACAGCTGGCGTGCCGGCAGCGTGGCAGCAGTGCCAGTCTCGGTGCCACAGTAGCTTGGTACGACCCAAAGGAGCGGGAGGTGACACCGGGGCTGGCCAAGTACCAGCTGGAGCAGGGAGAAGCGTGGGTCAACCTCACGGTCCGGGATGCCGAGTGGCCGGGGGACAGTGGGATCTACCGCTGCACCGCCACCAATGCCGTGGGCACCGCCAGCCTCCCCGTCCGCCTCCGCGTGGACCGTGAGTCCTGGGAAGGGCAAAGGTGGGCTGGGGGCATCAAGGGTGGGCTGGGGGCATCGATCCCCTCCTGGCGGGTGCCATCTCGCCGCAGGGTACCCAGCCCCGCCCAACGTCACCATCAGTAAGCTGCGGTACACGCGGGCGCGCACCGAGGTGCGGCTGGAGTGGCGGACGCAGGGCGCCGGCAACCTCACCGGCTTCGTGGTGCAGCGGCGCCAAACCAAGAAGCCCCTCCGGGAGACCCCCAGCCCCTGGGAAACAGCCGCCGGCGACATCGAGCCGCACTCCCGCGACCGGCGCCTGGGGGGGCTGGACCCCGCGGTGCTCTATGCTTTCCGCGTCCTGGCCGTCAACCACCGCACGGCCGGGCACCCCTCCGAGGTGCAGACGCCAGGTGAAGGGGCAGGGGCTGCTCCGCGGGGGCAGAGCGAGGGTTGAGTGGAGAAGGGCAGCGTGTCCATCCTGCGGAGCCGAGTGTGAGCAGCCGTCAGCAGGTTTCAGGCACGGGCTCGCACCTTCCCGGGCCTTTCTGGGCTCTGCCCGTCCCTGCTGCCTGCCATGTTCCCTCTGCTCTCTTCCAGCCGAGCCTCCCTTCGAGGCCTACCCGGCGGTGACGGGGGCGGCGGTGGCGGGGATGCTGGTGGCCACCGCAGCATCGCTGCTGGCCGTGCACTGCATCGCCCGCCACCGGGAGACCCTCCCGCGTGAGTGCCGGGGCCGCGGGGGCTCCTCGGGGGCCACAGCTCGACCCCGACCCCCCCACCTCACCCATCTGTCTCCCCAGGGCTGCACGACCTGCTGTTCCGCACGTGAGTGCCCAGACCCCTCTGCCCCCCGCCGCCGCCCCCGGCACCAGCGAGCCCCCCGTGTCCCCCAGGGCCGGTCCTGGCGCACAGGAGCCCGTGGGCACAGCGGAGGATGCTGAAGCAGCCGCAGGGAGGGACGAGGAAGCAGGGCCAGCCCAGGGAGACTCGTGTGCCCCCGGCACGGCAGCAGGTGCCGAAGCAGCACCAGCGCAGGGAGAGCCGTCTGCCCCGGGCACGGCAGCAGGTACCGGGCGGGCTGAGGGCAGAGCCCCTGACCCAGCGCCCAGCCGTGGCACCCGGGCTCCTCCACCCCTTGCAGAGCCGCTCTCGGCAGCACCAGGCACCAGCGATGAGCCAGTTGATGTCACCATCACCGTGACAGCGACACCGTGACCACTTCTGCTCCGTATTTCCCTCTCCTCTCTCCCACACCGCGGGACGGCAGCACCCACCTGTGCCGCGGCGGGCTGCTCCAAACGCAGCACCCGGAGAAAGCCCCTCCGGCTCAGCCCCGGGCCTGCAGTTACTGCTGGAGCTAAAATAAATATTTAGGCTACAATAAATAGTTTCTCACCGATGGCAGGAAAAAAGCCCGAGGGCCGAAGCGCTGCTCTCAGCCCCGGGGCTGGCACTGACTGGGGATGATGCTTGAGGACTCTGCTGTGGTGTCTGTGGTACAAAAACAGCCACAAAGCTTTTTGTGGGAAGGGGCCTCATCTTCACCCCCAGACTGCCCAGTTTCAGGCCAAACCGCAGGAGGTTAAAAATAGTGACTGGAGATGGTTTTTCCCTGCATTGGTGCAAGCATGAAGGGAAGCAGGGCCAAGGAAAGTGTCAGGCAGTTCCCAGCTTTCCTGAGTCCTCATCTTCTGCTGTGTGTGGAGACAAGGGCACCTTGGATCATTTTCTCCTGTATTTGGTTAATAACAACCCATTGGGAAGTATCAAGCCACATGAACCAACCTTGATCAGTGCCCACAGAGTATCAATCTCCACATCAGCCATAAAGCAGCACTGATCCCTCTATCAAACCACCCCCAGAAATACAAACCCTACCCAAACCCCCTGCAAAACCATCACTTCCAAACACATAACATTCCAAAGGGATATTACAGCTTCTCTGGAAAACAGAGCGTCTTTATCTGACACACCCACAATACAGGGGAGATTTAAGCAAGGTTGTTTAAAACCATGGTTAAATTTCAGTGTTTAGGGAAAACTAAGCAGCCACAGTTAAATCTCAACAACTTGGGCCAATCTCTGTTGGAAAAGAGGAAAACCTTGCAGCAGATCCTGCAAAAGGAAAATTCAGGCTGTGAGGACAAGATAAACAAAAAGGGAGGAGGGAGATCTGTGGTGGCTCTGGGGTACGTGGCAGCCAAAGCCCACAGGTGTGAAGTCTATGGTGTGCAAAGAACTTTGGAATAAAGCAGCTCTAGCTGGGAGGATGCACAACCCTAAAAAAAAGGCAAAAGAATAAATATAACCACAAATAATGCAATAGAGAAGGCTTTGGGGAGAGCTCATTGTGGCCTTCAATTACCTGAAGCAGGAGGGAGATGATTTCTTATACAAGCACAGTTACAGGACAAGGGAGAATGGTTTCATACAGCCAGACAGCAGGTTTAGATGGGATATTGGGAAGAAATTCTTCCCTGTGAGGGTGGTGAGGCCCTGGCACAGGGTACCCAGAGAAGCTGTGGCTGCCCCAGTCTTGAAGTGCCCAAGGCCAGGTTGAATGGGACTTGGAGCAGCCTGGGATAGTGGAAGGTGTCCCTGCACAGCAGGGGTGGAATGGGATGAGCTTTAAGGTCTCTCCCAAATCAAACTGTGCTGGGTTTCTGTGAAACATAAAAACCCATTCCAACACTTGGAGCAGCCCATGGAGCTGCTGCTACCCAAGCAGATCTCAAAGGCTCCCTCCTCACACAGACATCACTCCCCAAACCCTGTGGCTGGCAAAGCTGCACCAGTAGCCCTGAGCTCCCCAGGGCTTTGGAGCAGCTGCAGCCAGGCTGACATGGCTCCCTCCCTTCCAGACTGGCCAGGGACACGCTGCTCTGGGCTGCAGGTGTCACCTCGGGGTGGCCAGCACTGTAAATTTTGATTCATTTCTGGGGCTTTGCACTGTGACTCGTGTGGGAGGAGGGAGCGCTTTGCAAGCACTGATTTGGTTTATTTACTGGGATTAAATTTGGAAAGGAAAAATTAAAACACCCACCCAAGCCCTGCAGTTAAGGCTGCAGCACCTCCATCGTGCTGTGTCCAGGATGGGCAGGTTCCTGACAGTGCCAAGGGCTGCTGGGAGCTGTTTCACCATGACTGGTTGCATTTCAGAGCTATCCAAGCTGAAAGTAATCCCCCAAACCAAGAGTTGAACTGGATTTTGTCTTCTGTGAGTGGGAAAGTGAGACAGGCTGATTTCCACCTGTACTTGTGCAGAAGGGTTATTGAGCACCTAAAGACACAGTCACTGACTCAAGTTCTGCTTCAAGCTGCACAGAACAGACTCAACCAAGGCTCATTTCCCTTACTGATCTTATTTCCTCACTGGGATCTTCCCAGAGAAACCAAGAGAGGCCAGGAGGTGTTCATGGAAAGGAGGGTTCAAGTGCCATGTCACTGAGCTGCCAGGGAGGTGGCAGCTGTTGGTCATTTCAGACCTGCTTAACTCCCTCTCTTGGGCTCCTCAGAAGCTCTTGTCCCACTGGTAAATTGCCATGGACACACACTCCACATTTCCCATCCTCATTCTTTATATTATTACAATTCTTTTTTATACACATAACCAGGCTAGTTTTGTGGTGTGTGGGGGAAGAAAAAAAAAAACAACAAAAAAAGGGATTTCAAGGCATAAATAATATAAAAAGGCAACCATTTTGAAACCAAGATACATTCATATGACACTACTACAAAAAATAAATAGTGACTCTCTCTGTTATAATTAACATCCCCCCGTGACTCCCTTTCAGCGGTGCTGCGGTGCAGTTCCTGGCGTTGAGTGGGGACAATGGTCACTGCCTCAGGTTTCCTGCAGCTGGAGCTGACAAAGGTCCCCAGAACCATTTAGGGTGGCTCCAGATGAACTCCATCCTGGTTTTTCCTTACAGTCCTTGGAAAGAGGCTGAAGAATGAGGGGGCTCCAACTCAAAATGTGGTTCGACGTTTCCGAGTGCAGGAAGCTGCCGCCTGCAAAGCAAGAGCAGGGCGGGTGGTTGTGTCGGGTTTTTCAGGAGATTCTCTGTCAGCTCAACAGAACCACATGCCCCAAAAACTCTTTAATTCCAGTGGGTGATGCTCTTTGGGCTCAGGCTCATTCCCACCATACCAGGCACAAGCACAGGGCATAGGCTGTATCGTCAGCCCAGCACTGCAGTAATAATAAAACCTGCTCTGAGATGGCTGCTGCTGAAAACAGCTATGAAATAATGCTGAACCTTTAGGATTCATTTGCACGTGGTCACAATTCACAAAACTGCTGCATTCACCCCAAATCAGCAACAGCTCCAGGCATTTGGTGGAAATGGGCTGGTGAGGAGTTCATGGCACCAAGGCCACGCTCCTGATCTGGCACACCCTGCCAGGTGTGTCCACCTGAACCCCCCTTCCCCTGCTGCCACGGGGGAGCTGCCTGAATTCAGCACATGATTCCAGGCTGGGATGAGGACAGGCAGCTCAGGGGGACAGCCCTCACCTGTGCAGTGAGGTTGAACAAAATGGGGAAAACACTCCAACCTCAAATTCCCACTTGCCAAAACCTACTGAGCTGACTGCCCTAACCCAAGAGGCCTTTCTCCTCCTCCTCCTCCTCCTCCCCCTGGGCATACACCCAGCTCCCCGGTGTAAAGCTGAGGCACGCTCTGGTCCCCTCCATTCCCCTCTCCCATGTCCTCTTCCCATTCCCCCAGCGGCAGGACAGGAACAGAGTGGTCCCTGCTGTGCAGCTCTCTGCCAAACCGAGGTTAATGATCCCCTCCGGGGCAAGGCAGCTGTAAGGGACAACTTGTTTCTCTATCAAGCAGTCAAATATAGAATGGGGCTGTGAAAACTCAAAGTTCAGGCCCTGCTGATGACCCGCCTGGGAGGAGCAGTGCAGTTGCAGAGGATGGAACTCTTTCCCTCACTTTCTTAGGGAAAAAAAAAAAAAAAAGAGCAAATAAAAACCTAAATGTGTTCAACACTGGAAGCAAGCTCTTAATTACAGCGTAACACATATGGCGTGCTCTAAATTACCAGGAGTGTCAGACGTCCTGGAGAGAGCTGCTGCACTGCCTGCTGGAAATCACAGCATTGATTGTGACAAATTGGTGTGTGAGGGAACGTACTGGGCTTTCCTGAGACCTGCCAGGGACACTGGGCCAGGCAAGGCACGCCAGCTCCACCTGCGAGCAGCAGCTCGTCAGCATTACACCGTCGTGCACGTATTTATGGAAAAAAGAAGGATTCAAGGCTCATTATAAGCGGTATTTTAAAAAGTAAAACTATGAAAATAAAGTGAATGTGTTTTCTGCCTTCAACAACAGCTTTATTGTTCAACAAGGGGTGGACTTGATGATGCTTGTGGGCCCAACTTAGAATATTCAATGATTCAATGATTAATTTCAACTCAGCTTAGCCAGATGCATACCTAAAGGCAGATGAGGATTTTAACAATACTGAAAAATCAAAGTATGATTGAAAAAAAAGCCCAGAACTTACCAGTCAGAGCAGCCCAGCTTGTCTGACTTTCAGTCCTATTTCTAATCATTAAAATAACCAGAGATTGAGTCAGAAGCCCAAGGAGGATAATAATTCCAAAAGTGAAAACTCAGTAATTTTTATTAGATTTCCAACTCCTAGCTACAATACAGAAGACAGATTTTCCCTTATTCTACACAAGAATCCTTTTTCCCTTGAAAAAAATGTATCCCACTCTGACAATGGCTGGTCATCTCCTCCTGAAGGCCTCAAGAACTTCAAATCCCATGTTTTACAAAGAACAGCATTGTGAAGGCAAAGGAGTGAGTTGGTTAGTGTTCTTAAGGGAATGTCAGGAAGTGTAAAATATAGAAGACCAATTAAATCCCATTTGACAAGCTCCATATGGAATGATTTTGTTATCTCAGAACTGAAGAAAAACACAGGAAATACAGATTTTTTTAAAAAATCCAGCGCCCAACCTGCCTCACTTCCTAGAGAGCATCAGAGGAGCAAATTGAGCAAAGTGAGATCTGGAATTTTAACAACTTGTTTTATTCTATCTATGGAAAATCCTCAACTGCTCTCCAGGTCATCCATGGAGCTCCTCTTGCTAGCCAGGACTTCAGCTCTCATCTTTTGTCAGCCCAGCTCCACCCCAGCACACAGAGGGCTGTTCTCTGGGCAGGTCATTTCTTACCTGTTAGTGTCATTTCTCACCTGTAAGTTCTCACCTGTAACTGTAAGTTCTCACCTGTTATTGTCATTTCTCACCTGTAACTGTCATTTCTCACCTGTTATTGTCATTTCTCACCTGTTATTGTTCCGACAATTCCGGCAGTTGATGCACTCCGAGGGGTCAGCCTGTGGCACTGCCGTGTACATCCCACCACCCTGCAGCAGGAAGGATTAGTAATTAATAACCAGAAATCAAATCACTGTTGGGACAGCCAAGAGCTCTCTGACTCAGTTTCCCCACTCTGAGCACGTTATCGATGCCCTGCTCCGGGCTGTACGTGGCACAGCAACACTGAGCGATTGTCCAAAGGCCAGGGGAGGGCTTTGCCAGTGTGTGTGTCAGGGAAAAGTAAATAACTGCAGCTTAGACAAGTATGTGGTCATTTCCCTGGTCTGTTTTCAGCTTAATATGCTGAGGTTTAATTTAATAAACACACTGTAAATATATTTATTTTTAACGCTGATGACAGACACGAAAGCGAATTGCTGTTCATTAGCACGCAAGGCTTGTTTAGGGAGACAGAGGATTAAATTTGCAGGGCTGATGTCACACACAAACCCATCCCACTTTCCTGTAATTACTCCGATTAGATCAGTTTACTTCACTACACTGATTTTTGAACCGTTTGGTATTTGTACAGATGGGGTAATTCCTCAGCCAGCAATGACTCCGGGTGAGAGGGATTTTGTGTTGTTGGTTTTGGCTAACGGGGCCATTACAAGCCAGTTGAAATGCCCAGATTAACACATACCTCATTGTTAGGGACCAGGCAGACAGTGATGTGGGAGCCACTCCAAGGGGGCTGCAGAGCCAGGCTCCTGCACTGGGCTCCAGGAGGGAGCCAGGCTGGGAAAGCTCACCTGGCTTTTGGCAGCTCAAGTGGTAGGCAACTTCTAGCAATCCCGATTTTTGCAAAAACAGAGCTTATCCTGAAGTTTTTGAGGGGTAGGGAGCACTGAGGAAATGCCTAATTAGTCTTGATTGCCATCCTGGCCAGTTTCTCCCTTCCTCATTTAACCCAATCATTGAAACAATAAAGAGCAACCTAACGAGGATCAGAACATCCTGTTCCTCTGCTAGCCTCGCCCACGTGCCAGTCCCAGCCCTTCTCCATGGGCAGAGATCCTGTGACTCAAACTTTCTACAACAGGGAGTGGGGAAAGAAAAGCTCAACCCCATCACCTGTTCCCAGCAAGACAGCAGCGTTGGGTGGACACCTCAAGGCACAGAGGAGCTCCAGGCACCAAGACCTGTGTCACCACAAACATATTTCCTTTTTTCCCCCACCAAAAAATAAAAATGGGAGGAACAAAACATAATGCAAACTCCCAGACTTCCTCCCAGGAAAGCTTCTGAGCACTGCAAATGTTCCCTCCCTGAGGGCTCTGAGATTTTTTGAGAGTTTCACCCACTGGGAAGTTGGACAGGTCAAAAAACCTAGTTTGGGCCTTGGTTGCTCTTGAAAACAACCAAAAGTGGGCACTTCTTGCTCCATGGGTAGGCCAAGGGCAGAATGGGGTGAAGAACTGACTGGTCTGGGCTCAGACTGGAGGGAACTGAAGTGGCAACTACTGTGCAAGTGCTAATTTGTTGTTCAATAAAATGAAGTGCTTGTGCTCAATTACCAACACAAACAATAGGCCCGTTTTTTTTTCTCCAGAAACAGCATGGGTTATTCAGACTTTTGAACTTTTTCTTTCAGTTTTCCTGGGCAATGTTCACAGTTTTGAGTAAGTTTAGTAAGTTTGAATGCAAGCCATCTGTTTCCATAGACAATAATGAAATCATTATTCTCTCTTGGAAACAGGACACGTTTCAGCAAATGAAGTATTTTTCCACGGCATACAAAGGCTGGATCGCAGACTGAAATTAGTTTTTAATTTCATTTTCAATTTCAAAACAAAAAACCAGCCTGTCTCAACAGTCACAAACAGGGGACTGAAAAAAAAAAAAGAGAAAAAGAAAAAAAAGCAGCGTTATTGCTCTGCTGCAGTTCAAGTTGTATGGGGCACTTCATTCCATGGAACCTCCTGCGCCATTCGTGCTTTGCCATAATTAATAGCATTGCTCAGAGTTACAGATCTGAAACAGGTGGGGGAAAAACGGGTGATCCATAAAGCTGCAGAATAAGCAGCTATAATTAAATGTATTTAACTTGGAGATTGAGAAATACCATATGTACAAGTAAAGTATCTCAGCCCAGCACTGAGGCATTCTCAGAGCTTACATGCTGTTAGGAGGAGGGTAGAGGCAGATTTCCCAGAGTAAGTGGAATTCTTGCTGTCATCTGATATTCTCAAATGAAAACCATGATGTTTGTATCACAAATATCAGCCCAGTTGCTTCCTCTGGGATAAGGAATTCAGTGGAACTGGCTGTTATCAATGGATGAGTATTCCCCCACCCAAATTAAGCCCGCTTCCACAGCCCCTGAATGAACCCCACGGTCTGGGCTGAGCCTCCCACCCAGTGCAGGACCTTACATTCACAAGGTGATGGGGATGTTCATAGTCCATGTGTGTTCTGGGCAGGGAGTTGGTGTGCCCTGGGTACAGTCCTGCTCCTCCTCCACTCATGATCCCATTGACACCGTTGGCAACTTTGTGGTGGAGGTGGGGACAGCCGTTGCTGAGGCCGTTGCTGAGGAAGTTCCCGTGGATGCTGCCATTGACTCGGCTCGTCCCGGGCAAGGTCGTGTACTCAATCATCTGCCCGTTGATGTCTGCCCCTTGGTAGAGGTAGCCTGGAGGGTCGTATTCTGCAAAAGACATTGTTATTGAAAGCACTTCTACTGATAAATGAGCAACCCTAAAAAATAACGAAACTTATTTTTTCTTTCTCCAGCTTTTGTGAACTAACTCTGATATCCAACTGCTTAGCATACGCATGTAGACATGGAAAACAGCCACATCCTGGAGAGCAGGGCAGAAATGTTGGTCTGGCTGATGTCAATCACTACAAGAGCATCCTAAAACCAGGCCTTTTGTATCACCAACAGCGCTTTCTGCTGTATCTGCTATAAGCTGCTTCCAGAAGATCTTTCTGGGCTGCAGCTGAAGACACTATCTTCATTATCTCCTACATTTCTCTCTGGAGGAGAGTAAGAGTATTTAAAAATAACCACAGGCCATGGCAAGAGCAAGGCTGATTTATGCACAAGGAGCAGAAAAGGCCCGTGCAGAGATTCTGCTGGCTCTGGGCTGTTGGTGGGTGCAGAGCACCTTGCAAAGCTCCTGCTCGCTAATGAACAGATTTTCCTCATTAACACCTCTCTGGAAGACTTGGCCATTGAATGCCACCTCATTGTGCAGGGACCAAGAGGTAACAAGGGACTTGTCCTAGAGCTGCAAGTTCTCTTTCTTTCCAAATGCACTCAAGAAAGGGAGAGATCCAGGGTTTAACTCTCCACAATTTTAACAAGTGATTACGATTACACACATTCCGCCTCTGCAATCGTCAGAGACCTATGCAGGGGCTTAAACACAAAGTGCAGAAACTTTCCCACACCATTCTCTGGGTGAAACTGCATCACAGTCCTCCAGGGATGCAGCAGGACAGGGAGCACCAGTGTGAAGAAATGGAGACGTTGCTGCTCTTAAAACCCAAGTCTGCACCTAAGGAACACCTGGCAGTACAAGTCTCTACAGAAATGCAAGCCGGCTCCTAAGAGGAAACTGCTTCCCATCCATAAAATGCAGCATGGACATTCCTGATTTTACCCTGGTAATATTTTCCTCATGAAACCAACCCCACTCACTCTGCATGGCGTTCTGCTGCCGGTTCTTCCAGAGGCACATGGCGATGAAGACGATGAGGATGAGGACCATGACGCCCAGGACGCAGCCCACGATCAGGTACAGCATGTCACTGCTGCGCACGGGGCCGCTGGCAGCCACAGCCCCGCTGCCCCCGGCCCGCTCGGGGGGGCTGGGCGGCGTGCTCAGGTCTCTCACTGGATATTCCGACGCTCCCGGCGTGCGTTTCACTGGGTGAGTAGAGACAAGCATGTGTACATCCACTAAATGCATTTTCTAAATGTGTTTTTTTCGTCATGAAATGAAAATAATTACTGCCAAGCCTGAGTCCTGATGCCTCGCAAAGAAAGCTTCCAAGTCAACATTAAATCCTGCAATGAGAATGCCAACTCCTATTGGGTAATAACTGCTTGCCTTGGAAAATGGCGATTATCCCGCCTGCTCACCCGCTCTTTGAGGTCACTGGAACTTTAACGAGCTGCTCGAGGTACCCGTGGCTGCAACTGCTCTAACTCTCAACTTGAAAGAGCACAAATCTTTCCACTTCTGAGGTCAGGAAAAACCACAACACTCATTTCTCTCGCCCAGGCTCTGCCAGATGACCTGCTCTTATCTGATGTGAACCCTGCTAACCCCCTTTCCAAACCACACAGTTGAAGATCAACCAAGAGATGTACAGAAAATCACTGAAAATGAGATGCTGGTTTAACCCAGGAATTGCATTTACATTAGTTTCCAGTACACCACAGTTCAGATTTATTTCATTTGACACTAAAACCCTAAAAGAAGTGCCTGGCTTAGGAGTGAAGCTGGTCAGAGAGAGACAAGCATCTCCATGCAGGTATGCTGGATAAGCTGGGTCACCCTTATAAGCCTGGGGGAGATAAATTTTAAGGAAGAGGCAGTGTGAATGACAGATTACATCTTGCCCATTTTAAAATTAGAGAAGAAAGCTATATTCCTTGCAGGAGGGAGACCAACTGTGTGCGCAGCCTTGAGGCCCTGCAGCTCCTACTCCTTCCTTCAAAGGTTTCACTACTCACTTCACTGAATTTTGATGCTTCCGCTCCCAGAGGGCTTTTTTCTTTTTTTTTCTCAAACATTTTTTCATAGCACTGCATTTGAAGTTTACTGTCTGCATTTTCCCTTTACAGCCTTACTTGGTTTTAGAGATTAAAGGAGACAGGAATTCTTCGCAAAATAAATGTGACTGCCATATCTGACACTTCCCGAGAACAGTACAAACTTTGTGCCAGAGGCATGCAGGATTAGGGATGGAGGCAGCCAACACAGCCATCAATTGCCGTGGTCTGCACTTATACAACGTGTCACAGAGCCCTGAAGACATAAAACAGATGTACAAATCAATTCTGTCATCTTCAGGCGCATGGTTGTCTCCTAAGGAGAGGCCATCAGCAGAGCAGAGGCAGCAGTGCTATCTCTGAGAGCAGGCAAAGCTGCAGAGCTCTGCTGAGAGCCTCAGGAGTGCAAGGGATCACTTTCCATATGTTCAAAACAATCCCAGCTTCGGAAGACAAAACAATCCTCCGAAACATTCCAGAAAATTATGGTCATCATCGCAGCTGACTTTTGTGCTGCACAAAAATTCCCCCAGTGGATCTTTCCAGTCCCAAAGGCCACCTCGGCTCAGCCCCGCAGCCTCACCTTTGGTCTCGCAGATCATCACGTTGCTGTACTCACTCTCCCCCCCCTCGTTGTAGCACTGCATCTTAATGTCATAAGAAGTTTCAGGCTGCAGGTGATTTATCAGGTGCCACTGCTTTGTACCTGTGGGGGAGACAAGAAGTAAATTGCAGTTCAATCACCCACAGGAGCCAGAATTACGGTCCAGTGCAGTGCAGGGACCTTTTCTACCAAATGCAGGGGCACCGCAGCTTGTCTTGTTAGCACAAAAATCTTCAGTAGCAGTTTATGGACTTAGCTGAAACCATGGTCCACGAGTGGCATCCCTGCTCAGGACAGAGGACTGGAACTAGACGACCCTGAAGGTCCCTTTCAACCCAAATTATTCCATGACTCTCTAAGACTTGCGTTATCTTGTGAAATTGATTATTAGAAGGACCTTTTGATGAATTGACGTGAGGGTTTTTTCACTGTTTTCTTTTAAAGAAAGTCATTCTCTACAAAAGCCATAACTCACTAAACTCAAAACCCAGATACCCAAGTGCCCACACATGTGCATTTAAGTTCAACAGCAGCCCTGAGCACCCTGAACATGGAACCATCAAAGGGATGTGTTTAGGCTGGATTATGATGACTATATACAGTACACTGGTCAAATAACAAGGAAAACTGGCACAGAGAGCTTGGCACAAGGAAGAACTTGGTTGTGAGCAGACTTTCTAGAGGTGCAAGGTACTGCTGCAGCCATTGGTGTCACATGGAAAGGACACATCTGGGCTGCTCAGTTTGGGCGAAACCCCAATAATTGAACGTGCATTTTGTGAACCATCCTGGGAACGCAGCAGGGCTGTCCTGGTGCCACTGCCCCTGCAGAGCCCAAGCCCCAGCCCCAGCCAAGCAATCTTCTCTAACAGGACGGTTTTGTCATCTCTGGCCCCTGGCCAGCTTTTCATTTAGACACCCTCCTGAAGTACTGAGCACTTCAGGATAAATCACTCCCAGTTTTTACTTTCACGGGCTTGTGACAAATTTTACTAAACAGCGACCCTTTTTTTTTTTTTTTCTAGGGAGTTTAATTAACTGTTTGAGTGCTCTTAATCCCTCTTGGAAAATACCACCTTGAACTGTTTCCACTGTTTCTAAGGAACTGTCTACCACCTACTGATTTAAGCATTAATAAAAGGGCTCGGGCGTGCTCGGCGGGCAGGGGCTGTCACCGTGATGCTGCTCGAACTCCTCCGGGACCCCAGCCCAGGTGCAGACCCCCTGCCCGGCCCCAGCAGGGCCCCTCTGGACCAGGGGCTGCCCAGCACGGTCCGTGCCCACATCCCAGTGAAGGCGGACAAGCCCTGGCTGAGGCTGGAGCTGCCTTTCCCTAAATCGCACGTTTTCCCAAGATTCAGCCTCGGTTTTCCCGGCGCCCCCACCCCCAAGCATTCCTTTCGGTAATTACTACACCAGGTTTTAGGTTTCCGCTTCAAACCATTAGTGGAACTGGAATCAGTACAGGCACTTTAACTGTCCTCTTCGTGCACCATTAGCAAGGGAAAACATTTAAACAACTGACATCAGACTGCATTTACATTTAAAATTCAATCTCCAGGATTCTCGAAACAGAGAAATTCAGACCAGAAACGGAGAAATGCAGACCATCCTTGCAGGACAGGGGTGATTTTTTTGCTTTTGCTGAGAGATACCGAGGAGCCATCAGAGCTTTTTGCTTGTTGTTTTTTCCTTCAAATAAAATCTGATTTTGCCTGCAGCGGCATTTATAAGGAGAAAAAAAAAAAAGGTTTCTGCAGAGTTTTGAATGTCTCGAAAGACAAGACTTAACAGGAAGCGGTGAGGAAAGCCTGCGGCAAGCACTTAGCTAGCACAGGCATCACAACACTTTTTCCAAAACTCATGAAGTCATTTCAAGATAAAATTCCCTGTCATAAAGCAGATTAATTCAAAGGTAACAGAGAGGAAAAAAAGCAAAGAACAAGTGATTTATGGCAAAAATACCTCAAGTCACATGTTCCTCTACATATTTCACATCAAGTGCTTCCAATCACAACTTAATTGAAAATAGTTCTCTCTCTTTTTTTTTTTTTTCTTTTTTTTTTCCTCCTGAAAAGCTAATTTAGGGGAGCACAGTAAAGAAAAGTTGAAGTTTAAATCTTTCCACCAAGTGATTTCTGTTGCAGGCTCTGGCAGAGCGGAGCAGCTGCTAATGGTTTCAGACTGCCACAAAGAGTTCAATACACACACGCTCGGAAAAAAACCCGAAACAAGCTAATTTCACAGCACAGTGGAGCCCACTTAAACAACTAACTGCTCAGTGTATAAGATTTATAAACACACAAGTTCTGTCTAGCAAAGGCTAAAATACATTTGCAGATGAAGGTGAAGCCTGCATAAGGTTCTTTAAAGCCTCTGAGCTCAAACTCTGGATCTTTAATAGCTTTATAGTGTGCAAAAGCTTATGTCATGCATCAAAGTACTATGTGCAGTATTGTCTGGCAGGGGAAAATTTTCAAAATAAAGGTCCATTCCTCTTGTAACTGAATAAATGAGGGGGAAAAAAATAATTAACGTCATTGGGCCAGAATGAGATCACTGCGTTTGCTCAGGCCGAGCAATAAGGACATTAAATAAAACATTTTTAAAAGGGTTTTCCACTTCTCGACTAATATAGACATTATCTAATAACTTCTTCCAGGAAAATGATGATCTAATATGCACAGGGGAAAAAAATAACTTGATTAAAAGGCAAAATGAAGCACAAACATAGCTGCATTTGCAGAGTGCTACAGCACTTGAGGCTAAAAGCAACTTCCTTATAGCAGGAGAAGTGATTAGGAGAGGCAGGAGGAGAGAAGGGCAATTACACACAAGATACTACCAGCTTAGAAAGTCCACGCTGGGGTAAATAATTTTAAAAGCCAGCTAGTTGTTAGTACAGTCTGTAACCCAGATGTTTTTATCCTGGGTTAAACCTCATTTACACTGCTTTCTCTTTATACAACTCGAAGGTACACCAGTTTAAATAGACCTTCATTAAGGATTTGCAGCTGTATAACAAGCCACACTTAAACCCAGTATTTAGCTCTCAAGCTTCCATGTCAAAGAGGCTTCAGAAGGAAGAAACCAGCTCACGTGTGGGCAAAACCCGTTAGGGAGTTGAGATAGCTCCTTCTGTGAGATATATTATAAAGACTGCTTGGGAAAAGCAGTTTAGATTTCATATAAACACAGCCAACATGGCTACAGGGTGTCCTTCCCCTTCTCCCAGCAGGCGTGCCCGGCACCGTACCGTCCACGATGTCGCGCTTGTAGTCGCTGTCGTTGTCGCTGTCCGTGGGCCGGTAATAGATGTAAAATCCTTGGATGGGCGTGTTGTTGTTGCTCGATGTGATGTACTGCAAAAGAATTTTAAGAGACTGCATGAGAGAAGAAAAGTTTTAACTGAGTCCTGCTGAGTTGTTGTCACTGAGTAGCCTCATGCTCTGCAAGTATGAGTATTTTTAATAAGGTTGTGTAAGCAAAGGTGACTGAACTCCCCTGAGTGGACAAAGAGTAGGATGGGTACAAGAGACTGAGCTTGGGCTGACACTTTCCTCCCGTATCACTTCCCAAACCCGCAGTTAGGGTTTGACCATGCACAGCCTGAAAATCTACATGATTAATGGAAATGGAAAAGTTAAAACCATAAAACTCTTCAGAAAGAGTTAAGGTCACTCTAAAAATCAGCTCAAGAATCTTTAAGTTATGCAGCCTCCTGAGGAACCAGAGGTTATTTTAAGTTTATTATCCTTAACATCTCTTAAGGCTGAGCTAGCAGAGCAAACTAACACTGGGAACTCTACACATTAAATCCTCCAAAGTATACCAGGGGGTTAGATTTCAAAACAAGAGCAAAGAATTTCTGTGGGTTTCAATAAGGACTTTAAAGTACTTGTTTACAATAGACGAGGTAACAGGGGAAAGGAAAATGTTTCTCTAACATGAAACCTCCACTGGATGTGAGGGAAGACGGCGGGTTTGAAACACTCTCCCAGCCACCCCAGCCTGGATTGACAAAAGCAGCAGGAATTGCAGGAAACGGAGCCAACTCACTCACAACTCATGGCATGAACAGGGCTTGGGACAGAGTTAAGCCCACTGGTGCCTCTGAGATGTCTGTGCCAGAGCAGGTGGACTGGGGCGGCTGCAGCCTCTCACTGGAGCTGCCAGTTGGGCACATCTGGCGTAACCCGAGGAGGGGGGTGCGGGGTCCCCGCGGAGCTGGAAGGGGAGCGGGGTGGAGGGAAGCTGGGAAATGGTGCAAAAGGCAACAGACAACTGACAGGGCTGCCTCTGAGTGGGAAAGTGTCTGGAAATGGGGGCAAAGTGCTCCAGAGGCACAAGTCCCATTAAGTCCCCCAGTTCTACCATACTGACACGAACTGCCTCAGCCCCATCCTGGGAACACAGTCATCATCCAGGTCTCGTGGGGAGGAAAACCCCCGCTCACCACTCCAACACCTCTTAATCATTGACTTTGCAGTACAAACTGTGGTAAGAGCAGGCAGAAGTGTACCCACCGTCCATTTCAGCATGATCTGGGTGTCGCTGATGGCCTCGGTGTAGGCGATGTGCGGGCCGGCGATGGGCCGGCTGGAGAAGCGGCCGCTGAATCCGGCCACCTGGTAGGGGCGCGACGCCGCGCTCCGCGGGCTCTCCCCGTAGTTGTTCACTGCGATCACTCGGAACCTGTACATTTCTCCTTTTAAGGGAAAGAGGGAAAAGAAAGAAGCCCTTGTAGCAAAACAAGTGCTGGAAAGAGGATTCAAGGAGAGACTAAACAGATTAGGAAGTACTCTTTGCACAGCATCCAGTTAGAAAAGGAGAGGAATCCTTGCCACAGGCTGATGTGGAGATATAAACAGCTTCTAGAAGTGACTCAAGGAAGTCCAAAGGCTACTGGAGATACCTCCATCAGCCCACGAAATCCCTAAACTGGTGGGCACTGAGAAGATGCTTCAAAGGATCCCTATCACCATCCACTCTGTCTTCTCTTGTGCTTTTTTGCCTGAGTTTTCAGGGCTAGACACTGGAAGAAGTCAGGATAGACATTTTTCCATTAATGCACTTTTCTCTACATTATGAGTGTTCACTAGAAGGACAATTAAGTTAAAAATAGCAGTGATACACAACCCTCCTCTCCACATGAACAAGTATTAAATTATGGTGGGGTTTTTTTCCACTTGGAAAGCCAGAAATCAACTTGAATTCATGTAACAAGCTCCTAGGCCATACACAAAACACAAACCTAATTGAGCAGAAACGGGGTAATCCAAGCAGAAGTTAAAACGAAAAAAACCCGAAGAGCTGCAGTAATGAAAGATCGTTTCTGATACCTGGCTCCAAGTTCCTAACTTCCACAGACAGCTTGGAGGGAGAGATGTTGCCAGCTGCGACGAGCCAGTCGCTGTTGCGACCCAGACGTTTGTACTCCACCTTGAAGGCAGTGATGGGGGAGCCCCCGTTGGCACGGGGGATCCACGTGACGTAGACGGACGATTCCGAGGCCGTGGATATCGTGGGTCGGTCAGGAGCTTCTGGAACTGCACGGGGAAATTCGGTTACAAGAGGATTAGAGTCAGCTGAAACTTCGTTTTCACTAACAACTGATTAGGCTCATTGCTGATGAGTGCGCTGGATTTCACATATTAACAAGGAGAATCTTTAATCCTCCTGAAATCACCACTGCCCTTACTCTGCTGAAAAGGATGGATGATGAACAGACAATTCAAAAGGAATTTATTATCTTACCAATATAATATTAAAAAATTATAGGGTATTGCACTACTCCAACCATTTCTACATGAAAACAGACACATACACTAAGTGAACAAGAAAAACATGGTTATTATTTTCAAGCCCCCAAAATCCCCCCAGACCCAATGAGACTTCAACTCGTCTGCATTAACGAGTGCTGGAGAAATGAGAAGGAAGAGAGAACAAAGCATGCACCAGGATGTACTTACGGAACTCACTGAAGTCACAGGCAGCAGTGGGACAGAGAGAAGGGAAAAAGGGGTGTTAGTAAATCTGGTTGTAAGAGCTGTGAGGCTTTACTAAACCAGCCTGGATTCATGAACATGGAGCTTGTGCTGAGGTGTGGAGCAAGGAGCAGGAGGCTGGCAGCTCTGGGCCATGAAGCAGCTGAGCATTTGCAGCCTGGCACAAGTAAGGCCCTTGCGTGGCTCCTCTGACATTCAGTGCTGCCACAAACTCAGCTCCTTGCCTGTGGTATTAAATCCTTTACACTCACCTTTGGCTTTACCCCAGATTTTAGATACCTTTCAGATCTCAGCCCCTGAGTAAATCTGCCTGAACCAGGCCAAGGAGTTCAAACGCTGGGGGAAGGGGGGTGAGAAAAAGGACTATAAACGTGCTCTTTTCACTGGAAACCAGGCCAAACGTCACATCTACTGGGAAGTGCTTATATCTCCCCACCATCAGAAATAAGCCTGTCCCTGGGAAGCCACAGGAAAACATTCAGAACAGATATCACATACTTTTGAGAATTTAAAGCTCTGACACAGCCATTTCCCATTTCCTCTTCCTCTGGCTCTTTCTCAGTGGAAGGAAAGAGAAAACTAGAGTATTAAGCAAAAAGAAACCACAGGTTTAAAAATGAGCAGTAAGAATATGGGTTGTAAGTGAAAATTCTAATTTTTTGAGAGCCACACATGCAGGCAGCAGCATCCTAGGAAATATCCTATGTAACAGAGTAACAGAATAAACAGGAAATAGAGGAGGCAACACAAGCACCTGGAGCAGTAATAAACACAGGTTAACTCAGATACAGCTCTTTGCAACACAGCTTTTAGTGCCGAAATCACAAACCATCCACATTCCTACCTCCACTGTGGCGAGACAGGTCCGGAAGGATGACGCCAAAGTTATTTGTGCCTTCATGAACAATGGGATGTTTGGGGATTCCTATGGGTGGAGATGGAGCCTGCGTGTTTTTTGAGGATGATGTTCTTTCTAAGAAGATTTGACAGACAGTACATCAGTGCAGGGCCTGCACAAGGCAATGCTGTTTGTCAATGCTCACTCTACAAGGTCACTTGCTACCATGCTGCCCTGGCTTCAAATCCCAAGCTGGACAGTCAGGATAGCAATCAGGGAGTTTCTCTGGGAGAGCAAGAGAGATTTCTTACCCAGGCACTTGGCTGTGGGTGAGTGACTGTCCATCTGCAGTACTGACATCCACAGTGCTTAGTGGTGATGCTGCCAGCTCCTGCCTGTGCTGCCAAGCCCACTCATCACAACACCACCAGATGGGGAAAATTACACACTGAAATCTACGTCTAGAGAAGGAGTAAAAATGCTATGGAAGCAGCTGGAGCCAGTACACCAGGCTTAGAGGGATTTTGACCTGTGGCAGAAGGGGTGGCAGGACAGTACAGAGCAGAGTAGGGGTGGCAGTACTGACTCCCTCGAGCTTGCCAGGGACTGACCACAGGACAGTGATGAGGAAGCATCACCTGGGTTTAATATGATGGGCTGTGACAAGTGGCTTTGCTGGTGTGAAGCTTTCTCGGCTCCCCAGTAAGCTGGGAGGGTTACTAGGAGGAGGAATGTGAGTATGAACACTAGGATTTTTTACAGAAAAGTATGGGTGGAATGGGATTTTGCCACAGTTTGGTACAATACCCTGGGGGTTGTTTGAGCCTGACTCGTGGAGGAAGGTGGGGTGGAGGAATGTGCACCTGTGATGATAAAGGGAAGAGGTGCAGCACAAAAAATCAGGTAAGTGTGGGGGGTTCTACAGAGAATCCTCCTCAGACTCATCCTCTGAGGGTCTGTGCAAGGAAGGGTGTCAAAACGGTGTTTGGCCTCATGGTAGCACACAGCCTATGAAGGGGGAGCAGAGAAGGACTCCTGTGTTAGAGGTTTCTTTGTGTAAGTAGGAGCCATAGAATCCTCATCTAGCATGCTGATGGATGCAGATGAAGAATGAGGCTCCCTTTGGAGCAGGTGAGGGACCAGTCAGCCATACTGAACATTCCTGTGTGTCTGGCCAAGGGTGGTGCAGGCTGGGGCTGTGTCTGCTGGGCTGTGGAGGGCGAGTAGTAGGTCAGCCAGGATTGGAGTTGTTAGGCAGGTGCCTGGGAGGGACCCAAAGTTTCATCAGGCAGAGATGTCCTGGAGGGTGGGTACGTCACAATTAGGGAGCTGTTGACTGTTTTTAGTGGGGGAGAGATTTTCAGAGGTTGAGGGCCAACAGTTTTGTATCTGTTCATTGATAGAATGATGATAAGGATGAATAGGGCAAAGGATCCATCTATGTTTCACAAATTTCATGGAGACATTAAATTCTTTTAAAAATTTAAGCTATCCTGTCCATCATAGAATCCCAGAAGGGTTTGAGTCAGAAGGAACCTTTAAGCTCATCTTAGTCTACACCCTCCCCTGGGCAGGGACACCTTCCACTATCCCAGGTTGTTCCAAGCCCCATCCTACCTGGCCTTGAACACTTCCAGGGAGGGGGCAGCCACAGCTTCTCTGGGCAACTTGTGCCAGGGCCTCACCACCCTCCCAGGGAAGAATTTATTCCAAATATCCCATCTAACCCTACCCTCTGCCACTTACAAGCCATTCTTGGACAGTAGTACAAAACATATCTACTTGTTTGTGTGCTAAAGAGCACAGGCACCAGTGCCCAAGCCCGAAAGAAAAAATGCTCTGATTAAGAATGTTGTGCTTGTTGCTGTCTGCACACAACTATCAGAACAGCTGGCTTGTGGTCAGCAGAGATTGTCACTGAGGTGTCTGCAAAGCAAACCAGGAACAGCTTTGTTGATAAATGAAAACTCAATGGTGCAGAGCTTCTCCTGTGATTAAAAACCTCAACAAGGACAAGCTGCTCCCAACTTTGCTCCTTAAAGCAAGAGAAACCTCACAGTACAAATCTTAACAATCACCCCAAAAATAATATTATCAAGCTTTTAATAGCTTCTACTTACCAACAGCCTCACACTAAAGGAAGTCTGCCCTACAGCAATTTTAGCTATTAGAGGCTGTTCTTTAGCAAATAAATTGCAGAATATTTCACATATGGCTTAGCAGATGCCATTAAATGACTGATGTCATTAAATAAATGTCTCTGGAAGGCCAGGACACAGGGCACATTGTGCTGCACCTACCCTTGCTGGTGCGGAACGTCAGCATGGCCGGCTGGCCCTCGCCTGCGGCGCTCCTGGCCACCATCAGCACCTCGTAGAGGCTGGAGGGCTCCAGCTCGGTGAGGCGCAGCTCGTTCTCGCTGCCGGGCACCCGCACCGTGTGCCAGCCGCCCGCCGCGCTCACGCCGTCCTCCAGCTGCACACAAGAGAAGCTGTCAGCAGGGCATGGAACTGGGGACTGCTCACAACCTGCACTGCACCCCAAAGCACCTCTGCTCCTCACCAAAACTGCCTTCCTACATTTACCTATGGTTTGTCTCCAGCTGCTCACAAGGGAGAAACTGCCAGCACAGCATGCTTGGAACTGGGGACTGCTCACAACCTGCACTGCACCCCAAAGCACCTCTGTTCCTCACCAAAACTGCCTTCCTACACTTACGTATGGCTTGTCTCCAGCTGCACACAAGAGAAGCTGTCAGCAGGGCATGGAACTGGGGACTGCTCACAACCTGCACTGCACCCCAAAGCACTTCTGCCCCTTCTGCTGTTCTACATTCACCTACAGTTTGTCTCCAGCTGCTCACAAGGGAGAAACTGCCAGCACAGCATGCTTGGAACTGGGGACTGCTCACAACCTGCATCACTCCACACACAGGCACCAAAGGACCTCTGCTCCTCACCAAAACTGCTTTCCTACGTTCACCTATGGTTTGTCTCCAGCTGCTTACAAGGGAGAAACTGTCAGCATGGCACACTTGGAGCTGGGGACTGCTCACACCCTGCACTGCACCCCAAAGCACCTCTGCTCCTCACCAAAACTGCTGCTGTTCTATACTCACCTATGGTTTGTCTCCAGGTGCACGCACACACGGGAGAAACTGTCAGCATGGCATGGAACTGGGGACTGCTCACAGCCTGCACTGCACCCCAAAGCACCTCTGCCTCTCGCTCAAACTCCTGCTGTTCTATATTTACCTATGGTTTGTCTCCAGCTGCACACAAGAGAAACCATCAGCACGGCACACTTGGAACTGGGGACTGCTCACAGCCCGAATCATGCCCCAAAGGGCTCTGCCCCTTCTGAGCCAAAACTCCTGCTGTTCTCCTACATTTACCTACGGTTTGTCTCCAAGTGCTTCTACTACAAATCAGCAGCTTTGCACCCACTGTCGCTCCTTGGAATAAGCTCCACACCACTCCTTGGAGAAACTTATTTTCCCTCTCCACGCACATACACACAGTTGGTTTTTACTGGGTTTTTCATTTTCACTTGCAGCTAAATCTACAAAAGCCCAAATGATTTTCAAGCCTTCAGTCAGCCTTCAGTATGTGCTACTACAGGGCTGGACCCAACACCCTAATGAGAAGGACAATTTCCCTGTACTGCCCAGCCTCCCCTGTACTTCAGCATTTAAGAATATTTATTGGCTAAAATGGGCAACAAAAAGTATGTATTAGTTACTCCTTAAGGATGACAAAAAAGTCAGCAGGGAGACCGAAGATTTGGGTTTACCAATATACGTTTCCTTTTTTTAAAAACAAAAACAATTTTTAACTTAGCAGTGAAATAACCAGCTCCATTAAAGAAAAGAAAGACATTCTGGGTAGTCTCTTAATACTTGACCTTTGCAGGAAAACATTACCCCAAATCCCAAAGGAAAAGACAAAGATTCCACCAAAAATAAACTACTAAACAATATAAGACTTTAATAAAACATTGGAGGCAGATCTAAATGCTGTGGATTATCAAAGGTTATGCCAGAGGTCTTTGTTCAACTATTTTCTTCTACAGCAGCCACTCCAGGGCTTTTATTCCCCCAACTTTTTTTTTTTTTCCTCTATTAAAAGAGAGAAATCAATAAAATAATTTAATGACACAAAGAGAGCACCACCCTAAAAACCAGGATAAATTCAGTGCCGAGAAATGCATGAGTGAGCACATTTAATGTGGAAAGGATTGGTTTGAGAGAAGGGAGAGCGTCAAAAAGGTCAAAAAAGCATTCAGAGCTTCCAGGCTTCCAAAGGCTTATGTGAACCAACCGCCTCTGGATGAGAAATTATCACCAACAAACTCTGGCACTTGGTTTTCAGGAACCAACAGGTCAAAAATCTAAGCATTCCCTCCAGGCTAAGACAAGATCAGGATGTAGAGGATTAAAAAGCTTATGAAAAATAAATCAAACAGCTTTGCCATGCAGAAAACTGGTTTGCTTGGAAGAACAGATGCAGGCATTGCTTGGTTCTGATTTCAGAATCACAGAACCTCCTGAACTGAAAGTGGCCCCCAAGGATCATGGAGTCCAACTCCTGGCTCTGCACAAGAGACCCCAGGAATCCCACCACGTGGTGTTAAGCAAAAGAGCTCGGTGCTGTCACACCATTTTTAATGCCATAGTAGGTACTGTCCCACAAATTTCAGTTCACTTTCATATTTGGTAACTTCAGTTTACTTGAGTCCCTTTGGGACCCAGAGCAGCAAACTCAGTGATGCACAAAGGTAAAACTCAGCTTCCCTTCTGCTCTCGCACACAGATTTCAAGCTGGCTCACGTTTAAATGCATTTTTAACTGCACTGACTGCACACAACATGCCCTGGAGCCCCATTCTCCATAATGACACTGTAAAGGACAGAAAAGCCTGGATGAATCTCACTTAAAACTAGACAGAGCAGTGTATTGGTGACAATGTCAGCCATCCCTCAAACAAGCTGTGTGGGCACAGGAACATTGTGCTTCAGCCACACGCTGTGCCCTGCCTGGCCTGAGCCCATGTCCTGGTTCACACCAGTGTGGAGACAGAAGTGTGTCAAACCTCTCCCTTGGAGAGATATCCCTTGAATGGGCCGTGATAAGATCATCTCAACCCTCCTGGATTGAGAAACCTGCCGTGGTCATGGCGAGTTCCCAGCATGCTTGGGCTCCCATGTCGATTCTGTGTAACCCATTGGTTTTTCCCTCTTTGTACCATCCTCGCTTTTCCCCATAAAAACCCCTGCTTCTGCCCTGCTCAGTAGGGAGCTGTCATCCCATGCCCCCTTCTCAGGGTGCTGGAATAAAGGAACTTTGTGAACTGCTACACGGAGCTGCTGTCTCTTTGTCCCTGCGTCGGCCTGGGGACACCTCGCAGGGCAGAGCTGAAATCACTGAGAGCAGAAATCCCTGCTCACAGCTGAAATCACTGCTCAGAGCTGAAATCACTGCTAGGAGCTGAAATCCCTGCTCAGAGCTGAAATCCCTGCTCAGAGCTGAAATCCCTGCTAGGAGCTGAGGTGCCTGCCCCTTGCTGAGGTTACCCTGTGGCTGAAGGACTGCCTGAGACCCCCGGAAAGCTGTCTCCTGCAGGACCTCTCTCTGGGAAGGTTGTGGCATGCGGGTCGAGCCATCAGACCCCGACCAGCCGTCACAACACACCAGCACTGCTGGTTCCTTGTGAAACCCGCAGAACCGCGGCGCGTCGGCGCGGGGCTGGGCACGGTACCTTGCGGTATTTGACAAAGTAGGCGTTGATGGGCAGGCCCCCGGCGCGGCCCGGCCGCCACACCAGGCTGTACGTGTCCGGCCTGGGCGTCTGCGGGGGGCTCAGGATGATGGGGGCCTCGGGCGGGGCGGCGGCGCTCGACGCTTTTTCCATCGCAGCCGCGTCCAGAGGAGATTTTGTTGGAGGCGAGCTTGAAAATGCCATTTCTGCACCAAAATCACCGCCGCTCTCGTCGCTCTGGGCAAGCTCCAGAGGAGCTGTTTCTCCTGCTCTCGTGCCAGTTGCTGAAGGAACTGCAAAGGGAGGGTCTGGTTACATCCCCACCATGACGTACGTTCGCCCCGCGCCGAGGGGACGCTAAATCATTTCAGAGTGACATTTCCAAACATGCCCCGCTGCAAAACACCAGGTCCAGAGGTGCCCACACAGATCTGAGCCTGGTGCCAAGCTGCGGCCTGGGTGTTTTTTCAGGGCACAGCAGTGGGGTTCGGTTTGTTTTATTTGGTTTGGTGTTTTTTTCACAGTAGCAAAGAGAGAAAACCTGAAACTCAAAGTCTACAGGCACAGTTTGACCGTATCTCCACTAAATTAAGTCATGGCAATGCACGCTAAAAGAAATAAATAAGTATATAGCTAAATTTGTGAGACAAACCGAGTAATTTGTACGTCGTTGTACAAGGAACTTTTCATGGCCTGCACTGGCATGCACACAAGAGGACATTCTCCTACCCCAGTTTCTGAGGTTTAGCTGTAATTTAGAGAAGCTTTGAAAGCTGCACAACTCAACTACTTCATTTGAAAATTTATGCTGAGAATATACTCAGTTTACAGGAAGATCTACATGCAATTTAATACCAACGCATTTCTAGAAATCCTTCTCCACACTCCTCCATCCTATTTACTTTTGCTGGTATGAAAAAGAAATCTATATAGTATCAGTACTCTAAAAGAGGCCAGAAGACAAAAAAAAAAGCGCCCCATTCGACTGACGCAGGGCTCGTCAGAATTCCAGGCAGGAAAAGGGTGGCAGGTTGGACATCTGAGATTATCCAGGACAAGAAACCATCAGTACTTAAAGCAAGAAGGTTTGGGAAGCAGCGCAGCTCCTCAAGGCTGCGCACGGCAGCAGTGGGACAGCCAGATGTTCGGAGCCCTGTCCGTCCTGTCAGATTTGTGTAGGTTTATGTTACGTGCCGGGGTCTGGAAGGGGAAGGGAATGAAGGGAACTTGGTTTACAAAACAAACAAATTCCTTGGTAATGTAAAGCCTAGGCAGTGTTAGCCTGGCTGACTCAGATTCCTTCAAACCTCCATTAAAATACCAGCAGCAAGTGTGGCTGCTATTTTTGGCCACTTTTTAAAAAGCTGGGAAGGAAAGTTCTCTTTTCAAATTGAAGACATGCTCTCGGCAAGCATTCCTTGTTTGTTTCTTCTCATTTATTTAGCAATGCCACAAAATTCAGAGACAGGAAGAAGGCAACAACATGGGGAGGATGTCCCCAAAGCCCAGATGGTTCTAAAATGCCAGACACTCCCAAAACAATCCCTGAGTGAAAGGGTATCTCTGCTGTCAGTGGAGCAGCGGGAAGGGCGTGATATTGGAAACAAATGGGAGGAGGTGGAAGGCGCTCAGCTCCGTGGTGGACCCCGAGGATGTGGGTGGGCATGGTTTGGTGCCTGCTGGCACTGGGGACACGGACTCTTGAGTGGAGGATGAGTTGTGGTTTCAGCTGGTGACAGCAGACCCACAGCCAGCGCTGTGTTTATTGCTGCAGGAGGGGAGTCATCAACAACTGCTGGGCTGTTGTATTTTTGCTTTGGAAAACAAGCCCCGGGTAACAATTCCCATTGAGTAATTCAGATCAAAGCTCTTTTTGCAAAGTTTCTGGTATAATTACTACCCATATAACCCAGCACATCAGCGCTCTCTCTGCTGCTGTGTCATTATGCAACTTTTTCTGGCTGTTGCTCTCAGCGCCATCCCTTTCCCCTTAGCCATGAAGATTTTTCTTCCTCAGCTTCCCAATCCCACCAGGAACACCAGCAGCACTGAGCTGAGTCAGGCCAAAGGCTGCATGCACCAAAAATCCTGATCCCACCAGCAACCAGAGAAGGACAGAATGACCCAAATTTGGGCTTTAAAAGAATTGTGTTCATAGAATCTTAGAATGACTTGGGTTGGAAGGGACCTTAAAGGTCATTCAGTTCCACCCCCTGCCATGAGGCAGTGACACCTTCCACTATACCAGGCTGCTCCAAGCCCTGTCCAACCTGGCCTTGAACACTCCCAGGGATGAGGCAGCCACAGCTGCTCTGTGGCCTCACCACCCTCACAGGGAGGAATTTCTTCCCACTATCCCATCTAACCCTGCCCTCTGGCAGTGGGAAGCCATTCCCCCTTGTCCTGTCACTCCAGGCCCTTGTACAAAAACCCTCTCCAGCTCTCTTAGGCACGGGAAGGGGGTCTAAGATCTCCCCAGATCCTTCTCTTCTCCAGGATGAACCATCCCAACTCTCCCAGCCTGGTTCCAACTCACACATTCCATAATACCCAGTGCTCTACCGCCTGCTGTTGTTTCTCCCCTTCAGATGCCTCATTTCGAAGAAGAGCCCTCACTTTTTCAGCCTCTCCTCCTGCAGAAACCCTTCCCCACCTGCTGTGTTTCACAGCACCTTTGCTTGTTCTCCTGCTCCCCTGCTGACCAGGGTACAGCCCAGGCAGAGCCAGCAGCTCTGGGTTTCATCTCTGCTGTGCAAACAGGTCACATTCACTTCTTCCCTGCTCCTTTAACAGCCAGAGGATCCTCCCTCTTTCCAAGCTCTCCAAATACCTCAGCAGAGGCTGGAGAAGCCCTCTGAAAACCTGAACACAGTACATCAGTGAGGTCACCCACACCTGGCACGTGTTTCCAATCACTTTAGGACTTCTCAGAGCTTCTCTAAGGTGTCTGTAGGAGCAACTTCAGCCTGAAACACCCACCCGCGTAGACTAAATGCTCCTTGTGTTTTTCACTCCCTCTCCTGCTACTCAAACTGCCTGCAGTGTATTTTTCTCCTTCATTTCCATTAGATGAAGTTATTTTGGAGATTTAACCTTGTGTTCAGTAGCTCTGGGAAGCCCCTGCAACTGTCTAAAAAAGACCCAAAAAAGGGAGGCCGTGGGTACAGGATCCTGAGGCATCATTTTACATTTTGGTGGTTTCTCACTATGATGGCAGCTGAAGTTGTCCTGCCTGCTGTAAGACCATGCAATGAATCACAGTCTGGAACAGATCCAGCAGAAGAAGAAAAAAAAAAAAAGATATATTTTTCAGCCAAATGGGCTCTCTTACTGTGTGCTGGGACAAGGCAAATTACAGGAGCAGGTACTGAAGCTGAGAGGTGTTTAAGGTGATCCTTCTACTGAAGAAATGGAATCCCAGCTGAAGTCATTCAGGTGCTTCGGAAGTGTTACCTGGCAGGAATTCTTCATTAAACAGCTGAGTGTCTGAGCATGTCTTTGGCATGGCTGGGAGTGCTCTAAACCCCTAACAGCTCCCAGAAAGTCCTCAGAGACTTTTATATCAAAACCAAATGCCTTAACCACCCTCTGCACCATAATCAGCAGCCAGTACAACGTATTAGAAACCGATAAAAGTTAATAAACAAAGCATTAAAATTGAACTCACTGCCATAAAATTCTGAGGCAAAGCACTGGGATTTTTCTCTTTAACACAGGCTGAATTCTGGGATGATATTTAGTTTCGTTTTTCCACTCAGCAAGGTCCAAAAATAACTGATTTATAAAACTACATGATGGGATCACTTTCTTGAGGTTTCTTCTTTCTTTTTTTCCTCTAAGTGAACCTTTAAGCATCTTTTTATGTTATTTACAGGAGTTTTAAACTCTAACCAAAGAACTTTAAATATGGGGCCACATATTAAATCCCACTAACCTGAAATCTCCCTGGCATTCAGCTAAATTAACTGAGGCAAGGTGCTGAAAGAGCTGAGAAACTTAAGTAACTTCATGTAACTAAAAATCTGTATCTTGGTTCTTGTGAAGGGAACTTGGGGCAGCTCAAACCTGTTATTAATGTCACATAATATTCCAGTGTGAGGAAAGGCTCTTTCCTGTCTTGCTTTAGTGTAAGTACTGTCTTTTTCTAGTAGCAATTTCAAGAAATAAATAAAAAATGCCTCCCTTGTGGGAAATGGATTTGTAGAAAATTCTCAAAACCTGACAGAAGGCTCACATAGTATGTATTTGTATGTAAACATTGAGACAAGAAATGCTATGGAATAGGACAGATATTGCTGAGAGAGAAATGGAAATATAAACAAGTTTTAAACAATGGTTTTGTAAAAAAGACCAGATACTTTGGAGAAATAGAACTAGGAAAGATGTATTGTATTAGGACCTACGAGGGGTAGTTTTAGATGATTGGCTTTAAGACATGAAAGACATTTTGTCATCTCAGTTGCCCCATCTCTGAGTCAGAAAAGAGCTTAGTCTGACACATCCTCACATAGTTTTTCTCACACAGAAAATGCTGAGCCCGTGCAATGCACACAGCATTCCTCCTTTGCCTAAGGTGGGATGCAGGAACTGCTCCATGAAGACAACCAAAACTCCTCTGCTTCCTTCCCCACCCACCTGCCACGCATTTCTTACTTTGAGGCATTTCTCCCCTAAATCAGGGAGCCAAGAGGGAAGTTTGGGGCTTCAGCTTACCGACGGTGAGGAAGGCTGTGGACAGGGCAGAGCCGTGCTCGTTGCTGGCCTCGCAGCGGAACGGCCCGGCACGCTCGGGGGTGACGTTCCGCAGGCGCAGGGAGCCCCAGCCCGCCCGGGGCACCGAGGGGCACCGGGGCTCTGGCCCTGCTGCGGGAGGGCTCTGTGGTCCGGGGGGAAGCCCCTGCGTGGGGTGGCCGATCACGAGGCCTCTGCTGTCGTACCAGCGGATCAGAGGAGCGGGCAGGCCGGTGGCATTGCAGGACAGGGTCACATCCCCACCTGCCACCACAGTGGTGTTGGCTGGGGAAGTGGTGATGATGGGGACAGAGTCTTTGCCTGGGGGGAAATGCAACCAAAGAATGAATTCAACTAAGGGATACGACACTTAACGCCAGAACAAGTCAATTTAAAAAATCACGTGTGATTCTTTCTAACCATTTCAACAATTATTTCTTCTTTACACAGCATCTCTAGACTTCCCTTCCAGACTGAAGAGATCAGCACAGACTTCACCTTAGGCTGATAAAAACCTACACTCAAACTGCACTTTAACTTCTCTAAATTACAAAGACTTGAATGTCAGTGAGGAACACAGCACAGGCAAAACTGGCTTAGTCCATTTCACACACACAGAGAGGCCAGGAAATCTTTGCTCAGCCAGGCTCTGCACACCTCACACCAACTATAACTGGTCCAGAGAAGGTTCAAAGCTTCAGCTATGCACGACAGGGAGAGAACAGGGACAGCAACAGTCTTGCCAGCATCCTTGTGCCAGCAGAAATCAACTTCTCTGGGTATTAGAAGGTATCTTAGAGAGAAAAGAGATCAAAAAGACTACTGGTACCTGATCCTGCCAATCTGATAGAGGGGAAGTATGCATTAACCCCAAGCCTGATGATTTTTGTGTAAACTTGATTATGGAACAGGCTTAACTACTCAGCAGCCAATAGTACTAGGAGTACCAGCTCACCGAGCACAACAGGATCCTGATTCCATTTAAGAATAAATCGCATCAAGTCCAATCATAAGCTGATTTGATTGAAGCTGATAATCCAGGTTTTAAGTATCAAGTAGCCACACTACCCCTGATATCCCTGCATCTCTTAAAATCCAGCTGAAAGCACCTTCTTTGTAAGACTAGTGGTCAGAAACAAATTAATACATCATCTAGAGGGAAAAAAAAAACCACAACAGAATAAAGCTTAAAGTATAAATGCTTAATGTGAGTTCTCAAGGCTGCAAGTGCTCCTACCTGGCTGGACACGGAGTCTCCCCGTGGACTGCACAAAGCCAATTCCATTGTTTCCCACACACTGGTACAGGCCAGAGTCCTGCAGGGTGACCCCACAGATCCGCAGGTGGTTTCCCATGGGGAAATGCCGTGGGGAGGGCCGGAGAGGAGCCGCGTTGTGGAGCCAGCTGAGGGTGGGAGCAGGGCTGCCGCCGACCTCGCACCAGAAATGGACGCTCGCTCCCGCGGCCACGGTTTCGTCCTGCAGTCCCCTGGAGAGTGAGGCAGGCTCTGGAAAGGGAAATGATTCTACATAAATGCCTTAGACTAAGTCCTGAAAAAACTGCTGTGAAACATTACACAGGCTTATCACATCCAAAGGCTGAACAAGTGCCACAAGCTGCACAGCCCGAAGCTGGTTTTCCCACGCATGGGCTTATTTGAACGGTTTCTCCCTTTTATTTCAACAGCCACATGTTTGCATTAATCTTGTAAATAAAAGACTTCTATTTTCAAAACAACTAATTAGTGACATCCCCCAAAAAGAGGTGTGTTGTGCATCAACACCCTGTTTTCTGAGAAACTCAAACACACACATTTTAAAACCCAAACAAAATCTGTCACGAACGCAGAAAAACTCAAATACCAGGAAAATCTTCTACAATGGAAAGGGGAGGTGAGGAACAACTAGCAGCCAAACAAAAAAGGCCAAATATATGATTATGTTTCTTTTGCTTTTGTTGATGTTCTCATCCAAACATATCACCTTCCCTCACCAGTTTTTGTTCACATACAACCTCAAAAGAAGTAAATCTGGTCCCTGGCACATTACTGACACTGGCACTCTGTAGGAAAATAAATGGATCAGTTCTTCCCTTGGAGTTTGTTATCCTTCACCGTTTCATTATTTCAGACTGTAAATGGTTTGAAGAAATAAATAATTACGGATTTTAACTTGGAAGAAATGATGGGATATGGTCATTATAAACAGATTTGTGTTCTTTATTTTAATATGCTTAAGGTTGAGAAAGAATGCAAGGCTGTTTGGAAGCAAATGCCAAAACTAGCAGGTATATGAAGGGTGTGTTTGTTGCCTGGATGTGAAAACGTCTTTAATTCTTACCAAGTACAGTAAGCGAATAGTTAACATATTTCACTGCTCCAGAGTCACTTCCCACCACGCAGGAGTAATTCCCAGCATCCGATGGCTCCAGCCGGTCGGTGACCAGGTGGGAGTGCAGCAGCTTCCACCTGCCCCTCCTCAGCGCATCCCGGCCGTCTTTCACCCAGCGGATGGGGGCCGGAGCTGACCCGCTGACCACACACTCCAGGGTCAGGGCGCTGTGCCGGGGCACTGCCAGGCTCTGCGGAGCCAGCGGGTGAAGGATGTGGGAGCCACCTGAAGAAGGGCCTGCAGGAAAGGAGATGAATCGTGGAATAGAATCACAGAATGGTTTGGGCTTCTGGTCACCTTGCACTAGACTGGGCTGTGCCAAGCCCTGTCCATCCTGGCCTTGAACACTTCCAGGGATGGGACAGCTACAGTTTCTCTTGGCAGAGACACTCACAGGGTCTCACCACTCTCACAGGGACCCAATATCTAATCTAAACCTGCTATCTATCAGTGCCATTCCCCTCTGTCCTGTCACTCCAGGCCCTCTCTCTCCATTTATCTTATAGGCTTCCTTCAGGTACTGGAAGGTCACAATTAGGTCACAATGCCCTAAACCTTTTATTTTACAGGCTGAACAATCCCAATTCTCTTAGTTCTTCCATGCAGGAGAAACCAACCAAGCTCTTAAACCACACCCTCCCATCCCATTCTCTGTCCTCCTCCATGTCTTTCAAACACTGCACGGGACTGAGCACAATGTTGTAACACTGCCTCCCAGAAGTCCTGCTCCAAAAGAGATTTGGGACAGAAGTATTAGCAGTATTCCCTTTCCAAAGGTGACTGCCTGGGATTTGAAAAGCAGTCACGCTGCTCCTCCACAGTGAGGGGAAATAAGAACTGAATGTGCAAAGAATGCAGGAGAGGTCTTACACACCATGGTGCTGGAGGCACAGATAGGCCCTTGCTAAAAAAGGCATGTTATTTATTCTGTTTGAGCTGTATTAATTCTGGAAAGCTGAACTGAATACTCACGTGTGACTGTGAGCTTCCGTGCAGTGAGTTCTACTCTGAGGTCATGAGTAACTGGGTTGTATGCTGCACACTTGTAGGATCCTTTGTCTTCTTTCCACGCAGGAGAAACCAACCAAGCTTGTAAACCACACCCTCCCATCCCATTCTCTGTCCTCCTCCATGTCTTTTAAACACTGCATTGGGACTGAGCACAATGTTGTAACACTGCCTCCCAGAAGTCCTGCTCCAAAAGAGATTTGGGACAGAAGTATTAGCAGTATTCCCTTTCCAAAGGTGACTGCCTGGGATTTGAAAAGCAGTCACGCTGCTCCTCCACAGTGAGGGGAAATAAGAACTGAATGTGCAAAGAATGCAGGAGAGGTCTTACACACCATGGTGCTGGAGGCACAGATAGGCCCTTGCTAAAAAAGGCATGTTATTTATTCTGTTTGAGCTGTATTAATTCTGGAAAGCTGAACTGAATACTCACGTGTGACTGTGAGCTTCCGTGCAGTGAGTTCTACTCTGAGGTCATGAGTAACTGGGTTGTATGCTGCACACTTGTAGGATCCTTTGTCTTCTGAAGATACATTCAAAATTTGCAGGTTTCCCGATGGAAGAATTAGGTAGTTGTCTAAACAAGTGGGGAAGGTGAAAAGAGGATTAAATTTAATTTAGTTTCAGAAGAGGTCTTCCTTTTCTGTAATTTTTAACATTAATTTGTCAGCTATACCTATTTATTCTAAATATAGAATCAAAAAGAAATCACCATGCAAAGGAGACTCATTTCCAAGGGTAGGTTTAAACAAAGTAATTTGTACAGGAAGTTCTGCACGTTTCCAGAGGAGTTTTTTCCTTTAGGTTCAAAGAAAAAACTCCAGGCAAGCTTTTGTTGGATACTTATATTGCACAAAACACCTCACCTGTTGATTGTTCCAGCCATTTCCCCCGCACCTGGAAGCGAACCTGTGCTTTGGGGTGACTTTCTGGCACCTTGCACCCAATGAGAGCTGTGCCTCCTTCCTCTGCTGCAACAGCAGCCGTCCCCAAGGCATCAAAGTCAGCTAAACCTGGAGAGAGTTGGGACAGGATAAGAGCAGTCACGGCTTGGGAGAGGGGAAGGGCAGCAAGCTCAGTATTTGTGTTCAGAATACAGTTGGTTTCATGCTGATTATCTTCTCTGGTGCAGCTTTTGGATGTTCACATCAACAGGTCTAGTCTATCCTGCAGCCCATAACAGCATAAACCCTCCTTATCCACTTCCTTGCTACAAAAAGCTTTTACCTGGGAACAGTGAGGAGAAAAAAAAATTCCTACATTCCCTCAACTGCTCCCAGAAAAGCCAGCAGAGACACTGGAAAGGCTGCAGGACTCCTCACACGCTCTGAGGGCACCACAGAAGACAATTCACACTGACAGCAGGAAGCCTGTCCATAAAAACATGGAATTGTCTTTCTGGGATGATAATGAGGCAGGCAGAGAGCTCCCAGCACCTTCCTGTGCGCTGCCAAAACTCCAAGGGAGGAGGGAAGTGTAAAAGCTGCTCTCCTACTCCCTCCATGTTCAAACTTCTTTCAGGCTGTGAAGTTTTCTTATGTTGGCCACCCTTGGAGCTCTCTTGAGAGGGACTGGCCATGGGTCAGTACTTTACCAAAACACTTATAAGAGATTTTCCTCCCAAGGGGATTTTGGACATGCTCCATAGATGAGGTACCCTTCCAGAGAAATCACTCAAACCCTGCTTGACAAAGACCTGATTCAGAGAGCCCAGAGATCCCAATCAGACAAACCACGCTCATGCAGGAATATTGTACTCGCATCCTCAGCACTGCACTGTCCTTTCCATGTGGAAGACATTGTCCTTCCTCTTCCAAATCCCTTGAGGCCACACAATTTACAGATCAAGAATCAAGGCAAAGACTGATCAGAAGAACCAGTGCAACTAAGAGATGGGAAACTGTCCCTAAGAGGTGAGAAGACTGTCCCCACCTGAAGAACATCAACACTGGTTTGATCAAATCAAATGAAAATGAAAATCTGCAGCTCCCACTTATTTCCCAGGCAACAATTCCCACAGATTTCTCCTCAACTCTCAAGCACACTTCTGCAATGGTGTGGCAGCTCAGCTGTTCTTTCAACATCCTTTGTGAAGGGAAGCATTTGGGAATCTTGTATTTTCAGGCCAATTCATGGAAATTAATATTATTTCCTTGAATAACATTTGTGTTTGCTGAAGGAGACCCTTAAGGTCCTTCAACTCGAAATGAGGCTGACACCAACACTAAATCTATCAGGTATAGTTTGATGTAGCTGAGGTTTTAAAAGCCTCCAAGGATGGGGACCCACAAGCTTTCTGGGGAATCTGTTCCACGGCTGCATCACCTGATGATGTCTCAGATGATGTAATTAAAAAAAAGGCAAGAAGTGTACAATCCATCACATTGTTCATACTGGCTGTGGAAAAAAACACCCCAGAACATTCTGATCTGGGCATTTTCTAAAAGTCAAAGAACAAACCATGCAAGCCAGCTGAGAATTGGCAAGGAGCAAAGAACAGAAATGCAGATGAACTTACTGCCCATGGACACCGTGGCCGGCCGGCTCAGCACGGCGCCCACGCCGCTGCTCGCCACGCACTGATAGCGCCCGCACGTCGCCGGGCTCAGGGACACGACTGTCAGAGATCCTGACTGGATTTCCACCTCTCCCACCCTGCTGCTCAGAGGCTCCCCATTAAACAGCCAGGAAATGCGAGCTGTGGAGGGCTCGGCAGAGCAGCGCAGTTGGACGGGATCACCAGACTTCTGGACAGTAGATGAGGGCTCAGAAATGAAACGGGGAGTTATATCTAAAAGGGAAAAAACACATATATTGAGTTAGAGACCAGAATTTTGCATGGACACAGGTGATAAGGTTAACAATGTGTTGACTGGTAGGAAAGACTCACCATATAAAGCGTCTCTAAACTCTGAGTTGCAAGTGATACTCAAGCAAGTCTTTTCTGTGGCAAGAGGAACTCAGGAGAGATTCCTGCTCGCTCTCAAACACAGGGAAAACATCAAGATTCAAACTCCACAAAGTGGGTAACAACAATTAAATGGGAGGTAGGTTCAGTAAGGGGGAGGTACATCTCCAAGTGTGCACAAGGCACAGACGTCACGCTTGCCAGGGCCAGCAAAAATTGCAATCCCACTGGATTTATCCAGAGGAAAACAGCACCCGTCACCTGAAGAGATGGAGCACAGGAACACGCAGCTGTAGCTGATCTGTCCCATATGAAGCAGGCCTGGACGTGACTTGTAAAATGCTAGAAATGGCAGGAGCCTGCCAGGTATTTACACAGAACCGTCTCCGAGTCTGCAGAACTAATTAAAAATAGCCGGATAAAAAAAAGCTGGACGAACAGCAAAGGCTCTTGCTAATTCCAAATACATGGACTTCATCAGGACAAGGATGATGAATTGGGCATCCATTATCTTTACTCAGTAAAGATGAACAGAAACAGGAAGAGCTGCTAATAAATAAAAGGTTCAATTCCACAGAACTTGGTTATGAGAATCCATTTATTTGCCAGAAGAAAATTCCTGCTTGTTGGAAGAGATTTTTTCCTATCCTGGCCAATGAAACACTGGGAAGTATTTCCATTTGTTTTCTATTGAATTCTTGACTAAAGATTTTGCATGAAGGAAGCAAGCAAAAGGCAATTAACACCAGTAATATTTAATTGGTTAGTAATATAAATTAGGAGAAAAAACTAAATTAAAAATAGACACATTGGCAGGGAAAAGCAACTTCTAGTTTGTAAAGGATCTAAGGAATTCCAGATAGTACGGGTCAAGATGATATTAAATGACATCCAAGTCAGAGACAGTTTTCTTATAGGTGGGGCCCTGGGTTCATGCTTTTCTTCTCAAGTCAGTCCATCCCAGCTCTGGTTATGAGTTTCAGATGAGAAACTGCACATTTTTAACTGAACCATAAACTATCTGCATAAACATAAAATAGAACTGGAAATTAAAGTGTGGCTTCACTTAACAAAAAAAGATGAAATCCATAAAAATGGCATCCAAGCATTTCGCAGGACTCCAGATGTCCATTTTTAGCTTGTAATTAGAAAACTGTTTTTCCTATTAGTTCAGTTTGACTTTCCAGGGATAAGAGGGAAGCACTGACCTTTCAGTTTGCTTGCCACCAATTGCTATGAAATCATACTGCTACTTTCATCTTCGCCCCTGCCCTCACTTCTGACACCAACGCTGCACTTCGCGTAAAAGGCAAAATTGGTAGCAGTGACCCTGCAGCTGGAACTTATCTCCTATGACTGCTTGAAAAATAAAATTTATCCCATTTGCTCATAACGATTGGCTATGAAGTGCTAAAAGTAGTAAAAGCTTCTTTTTTGTGTGGTTACGTTAAGACAAGCTGACTACACAGAGCAGATGTGTCAATTAAAACCATCCCTCTTCTTTTTTTTTAACACCAGAGCTGTTCCAACTGCAGCCACGCATCAGCTTTCGGATTTCAAAGGGCTGATTCCCCTCTCCCCCTGAAAATCCAAACCCCTCCCAACCCCTGGGAACACAAGATGCACTGCATGCAGCAGAACCGGCGTCCAGCTGAATCCATGGAGATCCCAAGGATGACAAGCCCACATAACCCAGAGTCTTCCATGTTCTGGAGCTTGTCTTGAGCCAAGTTTTCACAAGCAAAGTCATATATTGAGTGTAAGGCTGTGTTTCAGTGCTCCATGCTTCCTTAAAAGCAGCTTATTGACAATATCTATTAAAGCTGGCCACTTTGAAATGCACTCCCAAGCGTTGTTTGTTCCAAAGTTTGAGCTCAACCCCAAAACCTCCAAGTCCCCAGCACTTACCTGTGCTGGTGACAGTGACAAGGCTGGTGGCAGCAATGAGGAGCAGTGCCTGGAAGCGCCCAGGGGCTGGATGCATAGCGCCAGATTATCCAAATTGAAAGCCCAAAGCTCCAGACTAAGATGAGGCACGGAAACAGCTACAAAACAAACAGGCACATGTCTACCGTGAGTTTCAGGAGTTCGTCTTTTAACTCTCTTACAACAAAGTGTTTGGGGTTTAAAAAAAAAAAAAAAAAAAAGAAGCACAACCAGGAAGCAGCTAATATTCTTTGCAATATAGAAACCATCTGTAAAAGTGAGTTAGAGCTGAACTTCACTGTGGTTCCAAGTACTATTCTTAATGTAAGAGTTTTTCCACAGCTGGGGCATGAGGCATCCGCATTGAACCGCTCTGCCTTGATAAATTAGACTCTGTTCCACCCAGAGGAGCTGGAGTCCAAAGTAAACAGCTTATCTATTGGAGATAATATTGTTTGCAAACAATAATCATTTGACCATCTATCATCAGGCCGCGCTTGTTTTACAAGTTTCTATGAAACTACTGCCGCGATGCCGCTACCGCTCTCAATTGCTCTAAACCTGCTCACTGAGACCTGTCATCTGCTGGCTCCTTCTGCTGGGCTTTACAGGCAAACCATAGCAATGAAAAAACACCAATGCTGGTCTTGTTCTCATTTATATTCCCAAAAATTGGTGCTTTCTCCTATACCCTTTTGTGGCATGCATTATATCCACTTTTATCTCCATAGCTGCTTCTAGAGCGGGCAGTCCTTTCCTTGGCCATATCACACATGGCCATTCAGCTATGTGAGATCTCACGTTCATCATCAAAAATAAAAATTACATCACTAAACCAGCAAAACACAAGCGAAATATTACCCCAGAGGTTGTTTCCAACCTAAATGACTCTACGATAAATTGTTACACCAGCAAAATACAAACCAAATCATGGAACCAGCAACAGAACTTGCCCGAGGTGAGTCTCAGGAATGGTGTTTCTGACACACTGAGTCTCAATCAAACACTGGTTTCTCCAAGAAAACAATAAATCCACAGCTGTCATTCATGTAAATGTCCAACTGGCCTCGCATAATGCCATGATGGATAAGATCTGAGCTCATTTCGCACAGTTACTTCATTTATCAGCCCAGCCATACAATTCCACTGCTGATAACACTCAACATAGACTTTAAACATCTCATCTATCAGCTGCGTCTATAAACATGTATCCAACACACACACAATAACTGGGAGTTTTACTTCAGCACAGAAACAAGTGCAGAAATACACATGCTTGGTAGGAGTAAGTCCCAGTTTACTGAGTGTTCACAGAGCCATTTGCTTTCCAAGAAGCTGGATCCAGATATCAACAACAAAATTATTCCTGTGGTTTATTTAAAAATAACCATATTTTACCATCAGAGCATCACTGTGAATTATATATGCAAATGAAGCATCAGGAAAAGCCTCCAATCATAATTAAATAATCACTCTGGATTTCACGGAGCTGTTTGCTCACTGCCACTTCTGCCCACAAACTGCACTCTGGGTTACACTGACAGCTTGAGAGGGCAGCAAAAAACGCTGTCGAGTTCTGCTCCCATTTCTAGGCAGTTTTATCTGATCCGGCAAATTTATTTCAGCTGTTGGGAAGACCCGGCGATCCTGTGGCCCAGGCTGGCTCCCAAGGCAAGCCGGAGCTGCTCTGGGAAGCCACAGATGGCAGAAGAGCCCAGCTGTGCCGAAGGGGTTGGTTTATTTGAATTCTCCCTCGGTTCAAGGGCAGGAGCGCCGCTCCACCAGCGCACGCAGAGGACAAAGTAAACACCCAGAGAACTTGTTAACATCAAACACTTTGCTGAAGAGGGCTGGGGGCAATGTTGCTTTTTGCCAAATCTTCCCTCCACTATTTATTTATCAAAAGCAATGAAACGTATATTCTGGGTCAACTTTAACCCCAGCACATGGAGCTACTGGGTTATTTTGCAGCTGTCTTTTTAAACAAGGCCAGCTCATTATCTTTAACTAAACTTTATCTTTGGAGATCTACTTTATCCAGGCTCTGATTTCCCTCTGTTTATCTTTCTCCTTACATGTTCCTCGCTGCCAGTGTCAACAGCTACTCCTCTTTTGACCTACCAGTTTGGCTTTTGCAGGCTTGTGGAGTGGTAAGATCAACTGCAAAGCAGTGAGTACACAGAGTGAGCCACAAAGACCAAAGTTCTCTGACTGGGGGGAAAAAAAGGAAAAATATTGTCTTTAACTGGAGTAGGGTTGTTCAGCATTGACACTCGGGCATCTGAATGAAGCTTCTCAACATCTGCAGAAACATCTTGCTCACCAGTAGATCTGGGAACACAGGGGAAGATAAGACCCAGCAACCCAACATAACCCAAAAATGCTTCTTTCTCTTTATTCTACAGATGGTGACACTCCAGAAGCCCCTTCTTAAATACAGAAGAGGGCAAGACCACAGCTCATAGTTTCTTGGTCTTTAGAAATCCCATGGAGAAACTCTGCCTCTTCAATATTGTATCAAAAAAGCCCTAAGGATGGAAAAACATGACTCTTCCCCTTTGCCATTTTTTCAATAACCCTAAGGTGTTATTTTGACAGCAAACTGGGACATTTTGACAGCAAATACCAGTCACTGGGGTCCCGTTGGGATCTGAAAGAGGAGCATCTTGGTTAGGTGTGACTCCGTTTTAGTGTCCTGGACTCCAAGATGAGCTCTGCTCAGAACAACTCTGCCCACTGCTCACTGTTCCTAGATTGGAAGGATGTACCTCCATCACTTGTGGATCAAACAGTCAAAATTATTTTGAAGTAAGAGGTGCCACTGTCTGAGCATTTTAAAAGAGGAGTTACTAATATAAACAATATTCAAGGTTAAATAGAGACAGACATGGTTTTTATGCACCAGGAAAATGTATGTTTCACTTTCACTGGCCATTTCTCCAGCCCAGCAGAAAGGCACAGCATGGCAAAGGCCACATTTCTCCTACTTCCACCCAGACCTCTTCACCTAAAGTCATCCTCCAGTTATCTTCATGCAGCACTTGACCTCCTTGTCAGCTCTAAAGTAGGTTATTGCTCATGGATCAAGGGAAACAAGGAAGATAACAGACTTGTGTCAGGGGGAGGGGTCATCCTGACCATTCCAATGGCTGCCTGCCCCTGGGAAGCATGCTGCACACACAGGGGCACCCAGAAATGTGTGCCTGCTACTTCTGGACATAATTAGTAAGATGAAGTATTTCTGCACATGACACAACTGTGTGCCTCATTTGTCACAGACCCTTTATGAAAGGAACCCCTCAGCACAGAGCTGAGGCATCCAGGCTCCCAGTTTCAGCCCCACAACCCTGGAATGCTGTGCACAGGCAAGAAAATAAACCATCACCTCTAACTGCAAACAGAGGGGAAGGCACAGTTCAACAGTGTTTTCCCAGCACAGGAGCAGGGCTGTCCCCAACACCAGAATGGCACATCAGCCTGGCACACAGGATGCTGCAGGGCAGCTGGCACACAGCCAGCGTGGCCTGGAGACCTCCCCACATGGACATGGATCATCCCAGACCAGAGAGCAGCCCGTGGGCTCACTGAGCACCCTACTGAGCCAAGATGGGGAGGCACAGGCTCCAGAGCAGCCAGGATTTCTGCAGCCCTGGCTCTGCAGCAATCCTCCTGTCCTTCCCAAAGCTTCATGTTTGTCTCTGCTCCTCCAGACCAGTGGTCTTCAATGCACACCTCACAGGTCTGCTCCTGGCACCGTAACTTAACGCTCACCTCCAAATTAACTCACTCCTACCCATGTTCGCCCCCAAGTAAGGTTTCACCTCTAAAAGATGATAAAATGCTGTTTGCCATGCATTCCCACGGTGCCAAGCTCCAGTGTCCTTCCAAACACAGCTGAGATCCTGCCCCACTTATTTACTGGACCGTGAACTTCTCCTCTCCACCCTTGCAGCTGAGGGCAGAGTCACTATGAAAAGAGCATTATCTCATCCCCGTTTTGGTTTAGCTCCCTGAATCATCTTCCTGCCATCTCAGACCAGCTGGCAGGACACCACCAGGACCTCCCTTCCCAACAGCCGCCACCCCACCTCGATCTGTTGGTGCTCCATCACTCCCCGCTCCAGCACTCTCCCAACCTTCAGTAAGCTGTTCCACGAGCAGCTAAATGAGGAAGGGTTTCTGCACTACCCAAATGTTCCAGGTCCTATAAACCTTGTGTAGAAGCAGAAGGAGAAGGAAGGAAACAGCACGCTCGGGAACAGAGGGAGTTATTCAGGTTGCCCACTCCACCGCCAGGAGCTGACAGCCTTTGCTAAGAAGCCCAAGGAAAAAGTGACTGAGCCTCAGGGACGGCACTGCCCACCAGCTCCACTCTGGAGTGACAGCCCTCTGGAGTGTACCAGCTTTGGATACACACATTTCCCATTTTTCCTAAACAGCACCAACTCAAAATTGATTTATCCCACCTCACTTTATAATGCCATATGTGATTTAACACCCAATGCTCAGCAAATTGTTTTTTTTCCCCTAGGTCATTTATTAGAATTACCAAGAAAAATTTCATTTTAACTTGCTATCAGTATAACAAAACCCACAAATTTTCAAACCACCTAAATTTAGAGCAAATGAATCCCCTTGAATTAAGTAAAATACTCTGGCTTCAGCGTGAGCAAGTTGAGTTAGATCATTAAATCTCACACCAAGACACCTTAAAAAAAAAAAAAGAAAAAAAAAGAAAAAAAGGAGGCATTGAAGCCTGTGGCATTCCAAGAGAAAGCAATCAGACATTCCTGCCGCTCGGCTCCTCAGTGATCTCCAGAGCCTTTGATCACTGACTGTCTTCATGCTGTCCTCCTGGGGTCTGGCAAAATGAGTGTAACAGCTGGCACATAGACTTCATTAGCTTTCGGGGCTGGGAGGAGCGGGCTCCAGCCCGGCAGCCACCGGCAGCCTGCCCGCGGCTTCACGGGCGAACCTGCCCGGTTTATTCCCGGCGCTGCGGGGCCGGGACAGCCCGGCGGGGCCGCACGGGTGACAGCGGAGCGCTCCGGGGATGGGACAGCCCGGCGGGGCCGCACGGGTGACAGCTCGGTGGTGCCGTACAGGTGACAGCGGAGCTCTCCGGGGCCGGGACAGCGCAGGGGACAGCGCAGCCCGCGGGATGCGACAGCCAGCTCCTAATGCCAACCCGCGCGGCTCGGAGTGCCAAAAGGCAACGGAGCCGGCCGAAGCGTCATTTTTATGAATGCCTAATGACCACTCAATCATTAACATCAACCTTTAAAAAGCAAATGCAGCACCTACAGTGTTCATTACCCTCCCCCTCCCCCCCTTTCAGGGTCTCAATCGAGTCAGTCAAGCGTGCAAACCGATCCTGTCGCCAGCAAAAGCATTTCCTTTCACTGTGGTCAGCCAAAAGCAGGGGAAAAAAATGGAAGTGACTTGGAGTTATGGCACCAAAAAGGCCAGACAAGCAAGGAAATAATCAACTCCACATGAGCCACTTCGAGCCCATCACAATGAAAAGGGCCTACGACTAACCCCAGGAAAGGTCAGCGGGACTATGGGGGTCAGAAGCTGAAAAAGGCAATAGCGAGCAGCTGCCAGCTGCAATAAGAATCAATGTGTTCCTAATTACACTCCGAAGAGAAGGCTCGAGCGCCGGGAAACGCCGGGCTGTAATCACAGCTTGGGCAGAAAACATTCAAGTGCTCCCGTTTTACCCTTCTCCACCTCGAGCACTGGAGCTGCAGTCTGTGTGCTACTAAATCACAGGAAGCCGAGGGCTGGAGATAAGGAGCCAGGCAGCTACAGAAGGGTTGGGGATTTTATAAAAAAATACCGTAATTAAGCATTCGTGTTGGAATTATGGCATCACCAAAGAGAGGATTTTGTGAGTGTAAGCAATAAAATTACATTCTTCAAAGGGATTTTGCATGTGCTTTTAGGAAACACACAGAACTCTGCCGAACAGTCCCATACGCCCGGGATTTTCTTAATGCCCAAAAAAAAACATGTGAAAGCGAAAACCCCAGAAAAATCAGTTTGCTGACAGTAACCCCATAAACCAAGTGTGAGAGACACAAACGGGTCAGAACACAATGAAACGGACGCCAAGGGATCCACAGAAACACTGAGGAGAGAGGCAGTCAAAAATTACAAGAAAAAGCATCCTTTGATGTTCTGTTCATATTTATTTATTGCATTTTAAACAAATGAAAGTGCACCCTCCAGATCCTTATCAGAAGGATAAGGATCTCCTGAATAAAGGAGAGAAATTACAGTTGCTCAAACTTTGCAATCCTCAGCTTGGATTTCAGTAATGCCTTCACATTCCTGCCCATACCCATGCCTGGCACCCACACCCACCAGGGCTAAGCCAGATCCAAGTGCTACCTATGCCAATTCCCACCTAAGGATTCAACTGGTATTTTTACCTCTTTTTAGGTAACATATCTTTTTGTAAGCAGCCTTGCGTGGAGCTTTTTTCTTGCTTCATACCATTTAACCCCCCCATGAATCAGTGATGAATCCAAAGAGAAATATTTTGGGGACTAAAATCCCTTATCAATTGTGCAGCAATTTCTAATGGCACATCACTTCATAGAATGGCTTGAATTGGAAGGGACCTTAAATACATGAAAGTTGATATTTTTGTCAAAATACAGAGCAAGTGTTTGCTCGGGTGGCAGATGGCAGGAAAAACAAACAGTGCTGAGCAAACAAGACAGTGACTGAGCCCCAGAGAGGACAGGGGATCCCACAGCCTGACGGTCTTTCTCAATAATCAGGCAGATGTGTTTTCTACAAAGCTATAAAACACCCTAAATATTGTCATTAATTTACTCAAACTGCTCTAGGTAAGGTCCAGTGCATAGGACAAAGGTGACACAAGAAGAGGTTAAGCAAGTGAGGAAAAAAATAGCAGTAATAGCCCAAACCATGGCCAAGAGGCTGTATGCCTCAAAGATGGAGAAGGATGTATTTTTTTATTGGATTTTTCTATTTTGATTTCAGGCCTGGAAAGTCTCATGGTTGGTATCAGCTGTTGGACTGGGATCAAAGTTTAGCCTTCCATTAATCTTTTGAGTTATATGTGAGGCTGATAGAGAATTTTTTTTTTTTTTTAGAAGACAGTTAAGATTACTCAGATACTTAATTTGCACTCCAATATTTCAAAAACACCTTGACTTTAGAACCTTGGTCTTGGCGTACATATGGTCTTGATAGAAGAACGCATGCTTTGGCATGGGTTGGAGGAATGGATTTGGGAGCTGAGGGAAGGAAATTTAACAGTTTGTGTACTGTGCCTCGGCACACACGGATGAAAACACTCCCGAGTCACGACTCTGCTCCTGAGACACATCTGTGCTCCCGGGGGGAGAGCTGGGGATCCCATCCTGCCATTCCAACACCGGTCACAGCAAGACAGGCATCACGAGGAAAATAAATAAATCATCCCAGAAGCCACACTTTCCTCTCCACAAACAGGCGTAACAATTAGTTTAATTTTATTATTAACTTCAGCAAAGGAGCTGAGACAGTGCCCCTGCTGCCACACTAATGAAGTGGGAATGGCTCCTGCCTCCTCTGGCCTCGGGGAAGCCAGAGAACAGAGCATTAGCCTGATACATAGTTCTGCTGGGCTGCAATTATGCTTAAATGCCTAAATCAGGGCTTTCAGCCCCCAAGGGAGCGAAGGGTGTCATTAGTTGAACAGTTCCATCACAGTAGGCCAAATACATACAAAATTCTCACCCTTTGCTCTTCGAGGCCCCCTCAGACCTCCCCCGTCTTGATCTCTCCTGCTTTGGCACTACTTTGCCTCATATTTCCATTTTCTTCCCCACATTTAGCTCAACACCTGTGCCACACCACTGAAGGGACACCTGTGACAGCTCTGCTGCTTTCAGCCATGTCTCTCCGAGGGTCCTCGGGCCAACACCCCTTCCCCTCCTTCCTCAGGGCTGGCCTCAGCCTCGGAGAGAGGCGCCTGCTTTACTTCTCCAGCTCTGGGTTTTAGCAAGAATGAGATTTCGCAACCAGTTTTTCAGCCAATTTAAAGATGGGCTGCTGCCGAGGAGGGCAGCAACACCTTCCTTCAGGACCTGGCTTGCATTCTCCTATCTGCACCAGGGATCCTGTGGCCAGCAAGTGAGTCAGATCTGCTGGCAGATGCAGCTGAAAACTCAGCCAGGGAAAAAATGAGGTTCAGTTTTCACCTGGATGAGGGAGCAGTATAGCTCCCCATGCAGTCCTGGAGCACCAGCCCAAAGGAGGGGCTGGGAAGGGACATCCAAGAACAGGAACTTAGCACTTGAACAGCGTGAGGCCTCAGCCCAACTCATGAAGCACCACCCTGGTATGCTGAATAAACCCTGGACTGCAAGAATGTGTGCAAGAAAAATATACAAAACCAAAATCCAAGTGAGCCATGCCCCTTTTCTCAAGGGAGCTAGGGAACTCACCATCCTAATTATCCACGCTACAGGTGCACACACCACAGGCAAGCTGGAGTAACTGCCTCAGGGAGTGGTTTTCTCCCCTCGAAAAAGCTTTCATTGTGCATGTCAAGGACCATCACCCATGATTATAATTTGTCTATGGCTTCTAAAACCAGAATCCAGCATGAATAAAAAATAAAAAAGACTAGAAGAATCACAGTCTTGTTCTGGTCATCAGAAAAAGCTGTCATACTCTCAGACAAAGGTGCTTGTCTCCACACAGGCTGCCTAAAGGTCCCCTTCCAGTGGCACTCTCTCACCTGTGTGGTTTAGCCCTGAGAGAACATTGATGGAAAGAACTGGAACCATGGCTGAGCTCTGCTAGAGGACAGCGAGCTCATTCCCCAGGCAATTCCAGATGAACACTGACACCTCGTCCTTTGGTAGCCTCCAGCAAGCAACAGCTCTAAAAAACGCAGACAAATGGGTTCTTTTAGCTGTGCTAGCCCGAGTCCAACTCGGTCTGTTGTAACTTGCAGGGATCCATGCTATCCGTGAGCCCTTAAAGGGAAGCACAGCCATTAAATCCACACCTGCAGCCAGAATTTATAGCAACCTCATCTACTGCTGTCTTACATCATAGGCAATTAGGAGCCTGTGAACTCATGGCTGCAGGATATGGGAGGTGCACTGGAACCAGAGAGCCAAGCCCGTGTTACAGCACAGTCGTTAGGCACCTCAGAATTCACCGTGCTGGAACTGTGCTCAGACTGGAGCAACAGACCCATCTGGACTCTGCTTTCTAAACAAAAGTGCTGCCCTGCACTCCAAGTCACTGCTTCCCCCCCTTGTTACAGCTGTCCACAGGCTGTCACAGGCAATGCCAACACTCCCTGCTGCTGGACCCAGGCTCCAGGCAGAACAATGCTTATTAAAAAGCAAACCAGCTAACCAGGGACAGCTGAGGGAGAGAGCAGGAAAGACCCCGGCCTTTCCTCCCCCGATTAAAACAAGCCTTCACACAATCCATCCTCCAGCCTTACAGTAATTCAGTTTTACTGCTCTCCTCCCCTCCCTTCCCCCACGCTCAAAAGACCAAACCTGGTTTCAAAATTGAAGTCCGAGCTCTCTGGCAAATGCACACTTCTGCACTTCTTCACCTCGAGGGAAGGAATCCTGACACAACTGACAATATTGCTTAGCAAAAGGAGCCCCTTTGCCTCAGGCCCAGATAAAAGCAGCAGCTCGGCAGAAAAAGAAATGAAAAAATTGTGTTGGTCAGGCCAGGTTTGCTACAACAAACCAACCTGGCTCGCAGGCAAGGAGAAGGGTAGTGGAGCATGGGGGAAAGAGAGGGAGGCTTTGGGTTGGCTTTGCTCAGTGGTGTTGCACAACCCAGCACCGGTGCAGCTTCCCGCCTCCTTCCTCATGCCAGCAGAGCCAAGGAGAGCGTTGATCCAAGGGAGGGAGGCAGCAGTCATCATGGAGCTCTGGCCTGAGGGTTTGGCTCCTGCAGCCCTCCTGCTTCACTCACTGCAGCCAAGCCCAGGCTGCCAGCTCAGCCCTGCCAGCAGCAGGGACCCCTGCCCAGGGCTGGGGGCACTTGGGGCAGCACCCTCACGGTGGCAGGTCATGAGTCACAGCCCAAACCTCCTGCAAATCGGGGCCATGGCAGCTGTTCCCAGCAGAACCAGTTCAAACACGAGCAACTGATAGGAAAGGAGTTAAGTTTCATCACAGGGACCAGGGAGAACTTTCCGCCAGGTTCACCTGACTGTGCCCTGCTCTCACTCGCTCAGACATATCCTGCTCTGCCGAACAGGATTTCTGTTTGGACGTCCAACAGCAGACTGGCAATTCCTGGAGACACCTTCCCAAAGAAAGATGGATGCCACAGCCACAGCTTCACCACATAGGACGAAAGTTCCAGACTCTTCATAGCAAATCAACTCCCCCACGAGACTTTAATGCCGAGCTCAGCAACATGGGGGCCCTGCAAAGATAACCGGCTGCCGGGATTGATTCCATCCCACGTTAGCATCCATCAGATAGCAAGAAAAACAAGATTAAGCAGCACCACGGCATTAGTCTTCATTTAAACTTGGCAAAGAAAGCAAATGTTTCTTTTTTGTTGGCTTCTCTCTGTGTGTTTTTTAAAGCAGTCCCAGGCTCAGCCAGGGAAAGGTGCCTGGACTGTTTAATGTTGGGGGATTAGAAGGGACAACACTTGTACACTCGCCAGAGCCCAGATAAGCAGGGAGTGCTTAGTTAAGCAGGCAAGCATCTGCCTCCTGCAATATATACATTGTCCCAGTGAAAATAAACAGCTTCACACCTTTGGCTCAGAGAAGGACTTGAGCTTCTTCTGCATCCTCAACCTGCAGCCTCTCCACTCAAGGCTGAAGGGTCACGAGGGTGAAGGTTACTCGCAGTTCCCTTATTCCAAGCCTAAGGCTGGAAACTTTCTGTCTCCTCTTGCACTGAGTAGAGTCTCTGCTGCTGCACATCAGATCTGGTGTGCTTCCTTGTGTTCACTGTGCCCAGAGCTGTTTCAGACAAACTCTGAACACGTACACTTTCTACATGTGCTGGTTACGTACAAGCCACGGCAAACGCACTAATTAGGAAAAATGCTAACTTGGAAACTGGACCCTTTTTTAAGTGCTCAGCCACAAAGTCCTTAATCTAGAAAACCACACCTCAATTTAATGCTGCCACCCGTCACTGGAAATCACAGGGCTGAAGACTCCAGCCATACCACTGCAGTACCCACCACCTACAGTCTGCTCCAAACTCCTCTCTGGTCCATCTCTATGCACAATTTGGAAGTGCAATCTGCACCCCAAAACCATGCCTCAGTCTGAATAGCTGAATTTAAAATTATATCATTAAGTTTGAAATTTCAACATACTTAGAGAGTTTTGATAATAACATTTTTGATTACATCCGTTGCCAGCTTCCTTCTACACCCTGACAGAGATTTAAAGTATACATTCCTATTTCATTCTGCAACAGAGATTAGTGGCAGGAACAGAAAACATCTTCTGTTCCAAAAAACCCTCAGGGTTTTCCTCCTTCTCTTGCATTTTATTAGAGGAGTCTCAAATCTCCATCAAGCTGCAATATACTGTCACTGCAAAGCATTTAAGGCAACAAGTACCTGAGTGCTACACTGAAATCCACCTTCGGAAAAAGCTCCTGAGAAACAAAGAGATTTCCAAAGCTATCCCAAAGGAGAAAGTGCTCCCCAGCAGTAACAGCCCTCAGCAAGCTTTATGAAAATTTGAGCCTACGCTTGAGCGTATGGCACGCAGAGCCCTAATTCAAGAACTTTTGTGAACTCTTATTGTGGGGAAGGGGGGGGAACAAAGGAAAACCACATGCTATTGTTTATTTTGACTCCGCAATACATTTAATCTACATGGAGTTGGAACATTACACAGCAAAACTCCTCAGCTCCCAGAAATTATGTACAGCCAACAGCAGCAAAGCCCGGTCTCCAAAGGGAGAATGCCATTTTAAGTATGTTATCTTCACCCCACAGAGCACAAAACTCTCCAAAACGCAGCTGAAAGCTGCCACCAATGCTTCCAATCCCACACCCCAAGAGCATGGGATCAAGGCAAGGCTACTGGCACTCGTGACACAGAGAAAGCTTGTGGGGAAAAGCAAGGAAAGCTTTGGGGAAAAGTCCCCAAAGCTGGGGACTTCCATCAACTTGACCTTGAGCTATGGAAGCTTTTCTCAGTAAGACTGTGACTGCCTGGGGGGGTCCCCGAGCAGGAGGAGCCCCGGGCATCTCACACCTTCTTTGAGCCTATCAACAGGAGCAGACCTTGATGCATTCCAAGATGTTAAAGCAACAAGACCCAGCATATGAGCTGCCAAAGAATTATTCCAGTGTATCCACAGGGATGATAACAGATCTCTCTACCTGAATTCCACTGCTATAGCTGCACAACTCCCTTCCAGCCTTGTCTCCTGTACTGGAGGTGTGCTAACAAGGACTGCCCACATGTCACAGAAGCCTTTGGTGTCCGGCTCCAGGACACCCCCAAGCAGCTCCAGAAGCCGTGGCTCTGCTGATGAGTTACAGATCTGCCCTAGCACAACTGAAGAACCATCTTCCTAAATAAAGCCACCCACTGCCATCCCCCCTTGTGCCCATTGAGTTCGCTCCCCCAACCCCAATATTCCAGTTCCTTTACACAACTTCTGGATGCAGAGCCCGCTGCCTCATGTTGGGGGTACAGTCACTGCCAGCGAGGGACCGGAGCTGTGCAAGCTCACCCCGGGCAGGTGCCAGCACCAACTCTCTCACCTACAGCCAGAACGTGCAGACAGGTGATGTCATGGCCAGAGCAGACAGGTGACATCACAGCCCAGCAGCCCACAGGCACCTTCTCTCCATGCCGGTTTATCTTCTCCTGCACCTGGGAGCAGAGGCCTTTGGCACAGCCCCATCCTGGCCCTCGCCGGGCCGGGGGCTGGTGCAGACACAGGTTGCTGTGAGGTTTCAACAGGCTGAATGAAACGGTGAAGAAAGATGCTTTTCAGAGGGGGAGGGGAGGCACACACGTACTGAACAAATCATCTGTTTGGAGCGCTGGCTCCTACTTGTTCTCAGTTATATTATTCACTCAAGGGTGGATTAATCCATCACTGCAAAGGAATCTCCTGATCTCAGAGATAAAGGCAACAAGTCATGCACTGACTGTCTGTGGATCCTCCTGGAAATGGCCAGGCTTTCTCATGGCCTTATTTGGGCCGATCTATCAGCTCTCAACTAACAACAAGCAAGGAAAAAAAAAAGAAAAAAGAAATTAAAAACTGAAAACATACCACCTGTCTACAGTAACTTCAAGTGGATTGATCTGGAAGCAAGCAGGGCATTTCGACTCCGAACAATCACTGTTTGTTCCAGAAGGGGCCACATGAACTGTCCCTTCCCTTGTTTTTTTTCCCCAGGAGAAGAACAGTCACCTGGGTCCTTACCATCCAAACTAACATGGAAAAAACATTAATTTCTTGCAAGATTTTTTTAAAGTGAGGCCTTTCACCCAGAGAAATGGTTTCTTTTACTCACTGGGGACTGGGAAACAAAACCCCCTGGTGCCATCCCATCCCTCTGCAGGAGCATCTCCAGCCAGAGCAGGCTGCACTTGGACAGAAGGTGTCTACACAGAATATAACAGCAATTCCAGGAGGTTGGACATCACCAGCATGTCTGTACTTTGGTCCTTCAGCAGATGCCACAGAGCGATCACAGAGACATTCAGGATCTGTCTGTTCTTCATCTAAGATTAAAGGGGGCCAAGAAGCTCCCCACAGCTCCCCTCTGGCTGGAGCTGGCAGCCCACGATGCCCAGGGCTCACCAGCACACAGAAGGTGAGCTGGCAGGGAATACTTGACAGGCAACACAACCCTCATACACCTCTGCAGAGACAAAACACTTGTGAACCCCTCCAAAAATGTGAATTTGTGGTGCTCAGCCTCTTTGCCAAGACTGTTTCAATGACAAGGTGCTCACAGCTCGAGCCTTTTAGTCCTTGTCTTGGCATTTTATAGGTTCACTGCAAAGAAAACCACAGGCTGCAAGGCAGAAGCTCCGTACATTGCAAGGAAGGAAGCATTAAACTTCTTTTTGAATTAAACAAATAAGACTCAACCACTTGGTTCATTATCAGATTCAATGGTTGGAGTCTGCGGGGAAAGCTAAACAGCAGAAGCCAGGGTATAAATCAAGGATGTGATCAGAGACAGGTGAGGCCGAGGGTGTGGTTTCACCTCTCAGCTCAGCCACTGCCACGGGGATGGTCTCCTTCTCCTTCCCTGGCACGCTCAGCTCCCCTGCCCCAGCTCCCTCCTGCTGCCAACCTGATGGCAATATCCCAGCCAAGCTGGTCTTGCTCACCCTGAGCTTTAGGGAATTATTTTATCCTTTTCCCATGCTGTTTCTGTGAGCTGGACTGGTTCAAATGGGCATTCCCAGAGGCAGGAGATGGAGGGAGCTGGCCAGAACCCCTCCCTCTCTGCAAGGCACCCACCCTTGGCTCAGCAGCAGAGCAAGCACACAGGATCAGGAGACAGCAAAGCCAATTTAGAAGCCAGTGCTGCCAAAAGGGGCCATCCCCCCACCAGCCCCTCAGGGCCTTCCCAGTCATCCAAGTGGAAGATTTAGCAACTCTAACTGCAGGGCAAGATCCAGGAAAGTTTGGGGCTTGGGTATTTTTTTTTTTTTTGAAGGGTTAGCTGGAGTCACTCCCCTGCGGCTGCTCCAGTGCTGGATTCCCGCAGCAGGGAAGAGGCAGGAATGTACCTGCCACCTCCTGCAGCAGCGAGTCCTCAGATGGAGCTGTAACGTGAAACTGCGCCCAAGGAGCTGGGGAGGGGGAAAAAAGGGGGGAAAAAGAAAAAAAATAGAGTCCCACCTGGCTAGAAGAGCTCCAAGACATCTCATAGGTATGGAAAATGGGAAAACAACCCACCTTACATGATTGTTTTCCCTCCTGTTGAAAGACAGCAGATATTTCTCACACAGAAGGAATGAGTATGGGCTTAATGGAAATGGCAGGTGGTCTGGATGTACGAGGCTCAATCCCTTACTGGGCTGAACAAGCATTTCCCTAAAGTGGTGGCTGTCACTGGAGAATCATCATCCCCAGCAGAAAGGGAGAAGTGAGCTAGGGAACACAAGTGGAAAACTCTGACACAGTCAGCACTGGAAGCTGTACTGAGCCATCTACCAAGGAAATTACTGGAAGAACACTCAACTGAAAAAAAGTGAACATACACACAGAGGAAACTATCTAGTCTAGAAATTCTTGGGCCAGCACACTTGGAGACCTTGCACTAGCCAAAGTAACACAGCAAAGAGGCTTTTGCTGATTTTGCCAAAGACAAACACCATCCCAGAGCAAATGATGCAGGATAAGGAGACACACAATAGCAGGGTTTGCTCAGGGAGGCCTCCAGGAGAGCAGAAAGTGAGTAGGAAAACACCTGGAAAATCAACCAAATACCAGCCCAAACAACAAAATAGGTCCAAATGAACAAAATATGTCAAAATAACAAAACAGTGCACAGAGAACACGGTTTGGTGCCCAAGTATCAGCTCTGAGAGTCAGGATTGCAAGGCAAGCTGCAAATTCCCATTTAAGAAGAAAATTTGACTAGTTTCACTTGAAACAAGGTTTTCAGCTCAGTCTCACCTCAGCTGCAGATAGCAACTGGCTCTGAAGCTCCCCAGCCCACTGAAATGCCAAAAACCAGAGAACTGACAGCAGACCACTGCAGTGAGGAGGCAGGGGCAGGACTCAGCTCAAGGGAGCCACTCGCTAGTCAGCAGCTCATCAGCAAGGCAAGAGACAAAAACCTGACTCTACATACAAAGGGCAAGTTTACAGTATCAATTAATTTATACAAATGAGATGTTGTCTAACAAAAGACGTTCAATTTCCAAGTCACCAATTAAAGCGATTCCACAAAAAACATCACCTGAGATACCCAATCCCAGCAGGTTTGTGGGTGAAAACCCACTCAGTCTCAGGGCTTCTGGCACTAAACCAAAGCTTTCAAAGCTTCACGGAAGCTCACCAACAGGTTCACCACATTCCCATGTCATTTTGTACAGGATTGTGTGCCAAGAGCACAGCACTGCAATGAAACCCCTCAGGAGTCACATCTGTGGACATGGGAATGAGGAAGATGCAGAGTAGGAGGTTTTCCACCACAGGCTCAAAGGCCTGGCAGAAACACAGGAGGTAAAGGTGCTCTTGGAGAAGGTGTGAAGAGTGGGTTTGGTGGGTGATACAGGAAATCCAGGTGAAGCTCAATGCCTTTTTACACACAGAACTAGAAACAGCTCACATGACCTGCAGGGAACCTTCTCAATATATCTCATTCTATGTGCACATAGAAACACCCAGAGATCAGCCCCTGACCCACAGCTCCTCACACCCAGCCCTGCAAACAACCTGAAATCACAGCAGCTGGTCCTGTACACGTCCAGTCACACCAACACCCCTACAGGAGAAAGTGCTGCTGACTGTACCATCGCATCAGAAAACAGCTTTATTCCCAAAATGATTTAATCATCACAGGTTACCCCATTAGTTTTTTGGCACTGAGACTTTATTGGTCTTGCAGTTCATGGCAGTGCCTCATCTTGAGCACCCACCAATTAATGCCCTGGTCATGGTACACCTGAGGCCTCGTCAGGCAGAGCAGATCTGCTGTGGGACAGGCAGAGGGGGATTTATGAGATGCTGGACCCTGACGTGGCTGTGCACTCACAATCCATTGCTTTGCTTCCCCATTTCCACATCTGCAGAAGCAGTCTTTAAACAAGCCAGGGTATTTTTAAGCTCTGACAGTTAAAATCCTCAAGTGACATCACCTGAAGTCAGAGCACAGCTGCCTTATTCCTCTGGCACACCAGCAAGCCAAAGTAAGCAGGAGCCTCGTTTATGAGCTTACAGCACACCTTGAGATAATGAAAGCACTGGTGGGACTTGCCCCGCAGTCAGGCCTCTCCTTGCAAGGCTTTTTTCCACCCCCTCCTCAGTTTTGGGGGAAAACCCAAGAATTTTAGCACCAGAGCAGCCCAGTGATCCAGCAGAGGGGGCACACAGGGGGGCCAGCCCAAACCCCACTGCCACTATGCCGGGGTTTGGGGGCAAAGAATGCAGAGTTTGGGGGCAAAAAAAGCAGAGAAAAAGGATTACCAAGACTGCATGAAGGACGGTAAAAACCAACCCCTCAAGATACTTCCCATGGTGTACCCGAGCTTGCCCGCCCACACTTCACCTTGCACACACGGCACGGCTGTTTACGAGCACTCGGAGCAGCTTAAGGGTGTAAATCACATTAATCCAGGCGACAAAGCCACATCCCGCTCATCCTCGGGTGAGTTACTAATCCCTCCACACCGCAGCAGTTCCCATCTCACTTCCTACCCCTTGAGGAGGAAAAAAAAAAATACCTTTTAACATGATAGGTAACTCAGTGGATCCCACCTTCTATCAGAGTCCAGCTTTCAGCAACTTTGAGCAACAGTCATGCGTCTCCCCACAAACCTGAGGATTTTCTGGGATGCAGACCAAGCCAGTCAGAGGCTTCCCTCTTCTTATGGAAAGGGGAATACAGGTCAAAAATATTTATTTCTTTTTAATCACTTCATTACCAAGTCCTCCCCACAAGATAGGCTTGCAGCTGCTTCGAAAAAGCAGGGCTTGGTTTCAATGTGTTTGACTCATGCTCTCAACACCTATTCTAATTTGGTGGAACAAAAGCATGCTGGCTGTAATTAAGGCAAATAATATCAAGTTCAACAGAAGAGCGTTAAGAAATTGTGCCGGGAAACGTTCACTGCGAATTTTTGGAATATAGAAGGAGCTGGCCGCCGCCCGCAGCAACCGCTACCACAAAAGCACTTTTTCTCCTTAAAGCAGCTACGGGCAGGCTGTACATCCCATAAATCGCAACTGTCAAAACACCCGAGTCGGGGGAGATGAAGAGAAAAGCAAACGGGCTCCACACAGCTCGGCTGGGAGCGCCAGCACCCCAGGATTACCTGCTTTGTTCAAGGAAAACGCCGGGCCACGAAGGAGAAAACCCCAGAGAACCAAAGCTTCCACGCTGCCCGTAACCTCGGCGACCGGGCTGGTGTTTGGGTTGGTAAATTGTATTTCTGGTGCATGTGTGAAAGATACAACTCACTGAGTAAACAGCCCTTCAGAGCTGACAGCTTTACAGCCACAGGCTCGGCGCGACTACTCCTTCCCAGAGGCAGCAAGGCAGTAGGGGAAAGCAGTAAAATAATAATTAAAAAGAAAAAGCTACATAAAGCCATCACATTTACCCTTTCACCAAGCCTTTACACAGTTACGAGGCGGGAGCAAAATAAACATTGCCTGTTTTCTGCCCGACAGTGTGTCACGGCTGAAAAACACATCCCTTTTGGTTTAAAAACATCAGTATTGGAAGCATGGGACAGACGGCTGGAAAGTTCTTCCATTAGAAGTCAGGAGCGGTATAATTTATATTTGTTTTTGGCAAAGAGACGGATAAAGCAAGGGAAAGTAATTTAAAATTCAAGAATCGCGTGGCTTTAAGAAGGTAGGCAGCTTAATGCAATAAAAATAATAATAACAGAGATAAGATGTCAGGATGCTTTACAGCCAGAGACCTCAGGCATCACACACCACCTCCTGCCTTAGGGACTGACTTTCCACCGCTCTAATTGCAGAGAAAAGTGACCTTACAGGTTAAAAACATTGAGATTAACCATTTTAAGGCGGTTAAGAGGCTGGACGCGACCCCAAACCCATCCCCTAGGGCACCTCCTTCAAGCGGAGCTGCGTTTAAATGACAAATAGAGTGGAGTGGAGGCGCGTTCCCTGCGAAATGAGCCCATAAATCAGAGCCGGGCAGCGCCGAGGGCTCGTCCCGCTCCCCGCAGCGCTGTGCACCGGCTCAGCCCCGCGCACCGCGGGCACGGAGCGGAGCCGGACGGCGCGGGCGAGCCCTGCGGGGTGACAGCAGCCGCCACCTGCGGCCGCCCCGGGCCGCGCTCGCCCCTCACGGAGGAGCCGCGCTCGCCCCTCCCGGCGCGCGCCCGCCCGCGCCCCCCTCAGCGCGCGCCGGCGGCGGGAAGCGCGCGCGTTACCTCTCCGCCGCGCCCCCTCCCTGGTCCCGGTCCTGGTGCCGGTGCCGCTCGGCGGCGGCTCGCCAGGACATTCCAGGCTGGGGCGGGCGTCCCGGCGGGCGGGAGCCTCCATCCAGCGCCGCCCGGCCGCTCGGCGCCGCTTATCTCCCCCCGCGCTGCGCTCCCCGCCCCGCTCCCACCGGCGCCCCGTGTCGGGGGAGGCGCCGCCGCCCCGCCCCGCCCCGCGGAGCGAACCAACGCCGGCCGAGGGGGAGCACGGGTGCCCCGCGGGCGGACCCACCGCCCGAGGAGGGGAGGGAGCAGGCAGCGGTGAGCGGGGCCCGAGCGTGCGACGAGCGCGGCGCTGCGGGCCCTTTAAGGGGAACGGGCGGGGTGCAGGGGATGCACGTGCGCGCGGGGCGCCGCGGGGTCCGTGCGCTGCCGGGCACAGCACGGCGAAAGACCGCGCCCCGAACCGCCGGGACCGGGCATCCGTGCGAGCCGGGACCCGCGGCCCGAATCGCCGGGACCGGGCATCCGTGCGAGCCGGGACCCGCGGCCCGAACCGCCGGGACCGGGCATCCGTGCGAGCCGGGACCCGCGCCCCGAACCGCCGGGACCGGGCATCCGTGCGAGCCGGGACCCACGGCACCGCGGCCCGAACCGCCGGGACCGGGCATCCGTGCGAGCCGGGACCCGCGGCACCGCGCCCCGAACCGCCGGGACCGGGCATCCGTGCGAGCCGGGACCCGCGCCCCGAACCGCCGGGACCGGGCATCCGTGCGAGCCGGGACCCGCGGCCCGAATCGCCGGGACCGGGCATCCGTGCGAGCCGGGACCCGCGGCACCGCGGCCCGAGCAGCAGGTGCACTGGGCACCCACGGGACGGGTCAGGCCGGCACCGGGCACCCACCCGGCCGGAGTGCCGCCGTGTGCGCGACCGGGCGCCGAGCAGCCGCGCTGCCCCGGGACCGGGCGCTTGTGCAGCCGTGGGCAGCCGCACACCCGCGCTCCGTGCGCTCCCCACCCACGCGACCCTGCCGCCTGTCACCTGTGCGTGACAGTCACCCACAGAGCCGGGCACGCCGTGCCCGCTCCGAGCGCCGCTCACCTGTGCGGCCTCCCGGGAGCCTCCGCCCCTGCGGGTGCAGAGGTCAGCCCGGCCCGCGGAGAGCCCACGGCTCCCGGTCCGGCTCTCCTGCGAGCAGTTGTATGTCCAGAGTGCCGCTGGAGTGAGGGGGTGGCTCTGGCTTTTTCCAAAGGGCTCGGAAGTGCCCCCACACATGCTCCACGCATCATCGTTCTCCAGATGATGCCACCAAGAACTCCGTACTCAGGCTAAAAATAGCAAAAAGGGGCTTTATCAAGGGCTCATACTGTGCACAAACCATTGACCCCTTCCAAAAGAACCCAAATACGCCTAACGTGTCTTGTTTTTTGGGAATTTGCTGTATTTTGGTCACATCCACAAGTGGTAGCTGGAAAGGGATTTATCCCAAAGAGTTTCACCGGGAAAGGCTTCAGCAGCACAAGGACTGCAAAGAAACACAGTTGCTGTGTTTAAAAATAAAGAAAAAATAAGCTTAAACCCCCCCTAAAAAAACCGAGTTGAAATAAAATCTCATGGTTTTCAGACAAACCTGTGAGACCAAAATGCTGCACTACCCTGTGTTTACCAGCCCTAATTTTATCCCTCGGGAGGTTTCCTGTAGGACGTCATTATTTCCACAAGTGTGAAAGGGGAAAAAAGAGAAAGAAAGTGAAGAGTAGAAAAATCCTCAACAGATTAAAAATCCCATAATCTGAAGAAAACACCCCAAAATAAAACAAAATCGGGGTTGGCACAGCTGAGGAGTTAAGTGACTTGATTTATGACAGCTACTGGAAAATATGAGGGCTTCAGGATTGTTCTCAGCACAGAAGAGACAGCCAAGTCTGTTTTTTTGGGACAAAAATACTCTAAATGAGGATCATAATGAAGGTGTTTTGCAGACCAGGGGTGGTGCCAAATTGCAATTTCTCCCTGTACAATTTTTGGGGCAATGTTTTCCCCTCCTTGAGCCCATTTGCATGAGAATACCCTCTTGGGCAGGAGAATTGCTGCTTAATTAGCGAACAGCAATCACTTTAATTAGCATGTCTCCATGCTCCCTGCTATTTTGCATAGATTCAAATGAGATGCTCATTAGGGAGCAGGCGCCCGGACAAGCTATGCCCTTTAGCCGCTCACTAACCCAATTAACTTCAGCCAAACCGTGCCGGGCCCTGTGCCAGGAGGGATCGGGCTGCTCCCAGAAGGGAGGTGCAGAACCTCTCCTTCAACCTCCTCACTTCTTCCAAACCTGTGAGGTTTCCTTCCTTGCGAGGTTTTTCTCCTTCAAGGTTTTCCTTCTTGCAAGATTTCCTTCCTTGTCAAAGGTTTTCTTTCTTGTAAAATTTTCCTCCACACCAGGATTTTCCTACATTGAAAGTTTTTCCTTCCTTGAAATGATTTTCTCCTTCAAGTATTTACTTCCTTGCCTAAGGGTTTCCTCATTGCCAGGTTTTATTTCCTTGAGAGATTTTCCTTCTTTGCGATTTTTCCCCCACCCAAAGTTTATCCTCCGTGTAAAGTTTTCCTCCTTGCAAGGTTTTCCTCCTTGGAGGTTTCCTTCCTTTCAAGGCTTTACTACCTTGCAAGTTTTCCTCCTTGTGAAGTTTCCTTCCTCACAAGCTTTTCCTCCATGCAAGGTTTCCCCTCCTCATAAGGTTTGCTTCCCTGGAAGTTTTCCTCCATTTCCTTGCTTGCTCAGTGCTGGGGTTTGGGAGCAGAAATGGGGGGGGACACCCCCAAAAACCACCCTCCCTCCTTGGGGATCCTCAAGCCCTCTCCGTGCCCCTTCCCCCCGCCCAGGTGGGGCCATCATTCCCGGCAGGAGCACGAGGGAATTTGAGGGTCCCCTTTGTTTTTCCGCCCAGCCAGCGTGGTCCCAGCGAGGTTGGGTTTTATTTGATTTCATTTCTCCTGCCCCGTAATCCCATCGTCTTGTCACGGTCCCCGGGAAGCGGGGCTGCTCCGAACAAAGCCCCCGGAGCATCCCGGGCTCCCGGAGGGGGTTTTGCAGCTGCGCCTCGGAGCGTGACCGATCGGGAATGAGCCTTCGCAGCGCGTCTAATGCCGCTCGGACAGGGAGCCTTTCATCCGCTCGTGGGAGCGGGGCCCCGGCGCTGGGCCCGCCGCTGCCCGGCCCTCCGCGCTCCCGGCCCCGCGGAGCGCAGCGCCTCGGGGGGAGCGGGCCCTGCGCTCGCTGCTGCGGGCCGGGCGCGGAGCTCGGGCCCGGCGTGGAGGGGCTCAGCTGGGAGATGCTGCCCATCGCCCCGTGCTGGGCTTCATGGGTTCCTTCTTGTGTCCCCTGGCTTCTGTCCCTGGCAGTAGCTGATCCCAGTTCCCACCTCCACATCCTCAGCAGCTTCCTTGTCCTGGTTCTCATCATCCCATCCCTGGCAGGCACCTCCTTACTGTTCCCATTCTCCTGACCCCAGTAAGTGCCTTGTCCAGGTCCCATCATCCCAGCCCTGTCCCCTGGGATCACTCATCCCAGTCCCCATCATCCCAGCCCTGTCATCACATCCCAGTCCCCATCACCTTGTCCTTGTCCCATCACACTGGCCCAGATCCCAGCAGGTGCCATGTCCCAGTCCCATGTCCCTTGTGCAGTCCCATGTCCCTTGTCCCAGAGACATGGCCCTGTGTCCCTGCTGTCTCTCCACAGGGCCAGCCCAACACCCCAATGCCCTTTGGCATCCAGTGATCTCCATCGAGGGAAGGTTTGGGTCCCTTTTGGGAAGGGGACAGCTGGTGTCAGCCTGGTGCCCCCCAACCTTGGCAGTGCAGGTGGCATTGGGTGGCATCAGCTGCTGAATGTGCCCTGCAGCGTGGCAGGCAATGTGTGTGAGTGGGGAATCCCGGGATTTCCACTCCAAGGGAATGGATCAGGAACGGGGCACAAAGGCTGGAGGGGTGTTGGGATGGAGCATGCGTGGAAACACTTCACCTGGGAAGAGAAGATGAATATGAGAAGAGACAAGATGAAAATGATGAGATAGAAGAGACAGGATGAAACACCAGGAGAGGGAAAGAGGAGGAGGAGAAGGACTGAAGGATGGAGAGGAGAGGAGAGGAGAGGAGAGATGTTCCCTCTAAAGAAGCTGTATGTCCCCCTGAGATTTGCCAACCCATCACATCATGCATTGATCAGGGGAGTTTTGTTGGTTTATTTTCCCCTCAGTCAAAAGTGGCTTTTTGACCCAAACACACGTTTTCATAGCAAAGGGTTTTTTTGGCTGAAAGGCTTTTTATTCCTTATTAAAAAGAAAATTGGTGAGGTTGGTGGGAAGGGTCACTTCTGTAAAACCTCTATTTTTCTTTTAAAAAGCCCCAACTAATCTATTTTGTTTTTTTTTTTTCTTTTTTTTTTTTTTTTTTTTTTCCATCAGAAATACCTCTGTGGGAGGCTTTGGGAGTGAATCATTCCCAAAATCCCCTGTCCCACGCTGTGCCTGGTCCTGCCCAGCTTTATCATCTCCCCTGCAGCAAATACCCAGTGGCAACAAAAGAAAATAAGAATTATTAGGAAATACTTTTCTTTTTACTTTAGTTTTTTTCCCCCCCCCCAGCAGACTAGAGGGTGATTTTGCCTCATTTTCCTGTATTTTGGCCATTTAACTCCATGGAGCTGCTTTGGCACCAAAAATTGCCCCAGCCTTTAGGAAGGAGCAAAGAACCTCCCCATGCAGTGACTGTTGGGTTTCCCTGGGCACTGGGGTTATCTCTGGGAAGAACCCAGGCTGCTGGGGTGGGACAGAGCTCCCTGAACCCCTCTGGAGGGTTCTGTGGGTGATAAAAGGTTCCGTGGCCCGTGAGCTCTCCAGCACCTGCCTGCCCCAGGCCAAGCTGGAATGAGCCTTGCTGGAGGCTCTCTCCAGCCTGGTCTCCTGGGCAGACCTTGGGCCCACAATTCTGGCAGCTTGTCCTCAACCTTCTCTCTGGATGGACCTCAGTGTTGCAGGGAGGCTGTCTCCATCCTTATCATCCTGGCAGATCCCAGGTCAGCGCTGTGGGTCTTGTGTCTCCATCCCTGTCTCCTGAGGGATCTCAGGGCATGCTGCAGGTACTTTCACTCCATCCCTGTCTCCTGAGGGATCCCAGGGGATGCTGCAGGTACCTTCACTCCATCCCTGTCTCCTGAGGGATCTCAGGGCATGCTGCAGGTACCTTCACTCCATCCCTGTCTCCTGAGGGATCTCAGGGCATGCTGCAGGTACCTTCACTCCATCCCTGTCTCCTGAGGGATCCCAGGGGATGCTGCAGGTACCTTCACTCCATCCCTGTCTCCTGAGGGATCTCAGGGGATGCTGCAGGTACCTTCACTCCATCCCTGTCTCCTGAGGGATCCCAGGTCACTGCTGCAGCCAATCTCCACCTTCTCTGAGCTCCCCAAAACCCAACCCACCACCTCACCTCGCTGGTGGTGCCCATTCCCATCCCCAGCTGGACCTTGCTCATGGTGGATACCTCTCGAGGGGCCAAGACCGTGGTGGAGGGAGAACTGGAGACGGGCAGAGGGGATGGAGCGCCTTCAAAATTGACACCATATGGCTGCTCCTTATCCCCAGGCCCAGTAAATAGGTCTTTCATGCTGGGCCGGTTGCCATAGGAGCAAACACGCAGGAAATATCCCAGATAACTCGAATAGTGGTGAAAACATATGTTTTGGATAAAACCCGGCAGAAAATCGCCCAGTTTAACCCCTCCAAGGCAGTTTTAACCCCTTTGCCACACCTCAATGCGTGCATGCAGTGGGGAAACTGAGGCACGCCAGGTCTGGGCCCCTCCTCAGCTGGCAGTGGGAAATCTGGCAGGTTTTTTGCCATGAAGTGGGATTGCTGTCAGGTTTCCAGTGTCAGCTTGCCTCCTTCTCCTTCTCCACCTCCTCCTCCTCCCCAGAGCCCCTTATCAAGACGGATGGCTGGATGCAAGGCCGTGTGCAAGCATTTTGCTTTGATTTGCCAAGGAATTTGCTTTGCTTTTGCTTTTTTTATTTTCCCCTTTTTTTCCCCCCCCTCCTCTTTTTGTCTCTTTTTTCCAGCCTGGGCCAAACCTTTCCTTATCGCATCTGGCGAGCAGCGGGCCCCAGCGCTGCCCTGGCCGCCGGCCAAGCGCGGAGCCGACGGCCAGGCAGCCACACGGCCAGGTCCCCCTGCTCCTCAGCATCCCGTGGGGCTGAGCCCGCAGAAACCAACAGCCCTGGCTCCCAGGAAGGGGAAACTGAGGCATGGAAGGCCTGGAAAGCTGCTGCAGGTGTTCCTGCAAAGTGGCTTCGTGCATCCCTCCATGCTGCAAGTATCGCAGTGTGCCACAAATGTCCCTGTGCACAGCCAATGTCCCTGTGTGCTGCTGACATCCCACACACCCTGAACATTCCTGTGTTCTGCCAGCATCCCTGCACACTGCTGCAGACAGCCCTGGATGCTGCAAACATCCCTGTGCACGGCCAGCATCCCTGTGTGCTGCATCCCTGCATTCCATAAACATCCCTGGGCATGGCCAGCATCCCTGTGAGCTGCATCCCTGCATTCCATAAACATCCCTGTGCATTGCCAGCATCCCTGTGTACTGCATCCCTGCATTCCATAAACATCCCTGTGCATTGCCAGCATCCCTGTGAGCTGCATCCCTGCATTCCATAAACATCCCTGGGCATGGCCAGCATCCCTGTGTACTGCATCCCTGCATTCCATAAACATCCCTGTGCATGGCCAACATCCCTGTGAGCTGCATCCCTGCATCCCACAAACCTCTCTGCACCCTGCAACACTTCCAGGCCTTTTCCCAGGAGAGGACATTGCTGCTGGGTCTTCCAGCACTGCCTGAAGCTGGAGCAACCCCGTGGAGTCCCCCTCAAAACTTGCACCCGAGGGCAGCCTGGCAGCAGCCCTGTCCCTATAGAAGGCTGAAGGGGAAGCTATGTGTGCTGGGATGGGGAAAATCTTGGGAAGGGCTGCTCTGGAATGTCACGAGCACGACTTTAGCACAGGAGGGATTGCAGCTGTGGGGTGCAGATAGCGCAGCCCAAAGGGATCAGGGAGAAAGCCCCGAGGTGAAGGAGCACGGGGCTGTGGGGCCACACCCGGCGGGAGGAGATCCGGCCGACCTGGGATTTCTCCTGGTGCCGTCTTGTAAATACTGCTGATGGGAGGAATGTGCAAGCATGGAGGAAAATCCCCTTCCACGCCAGAGCATCGCCTCACAGCCTCCCTCCCAGTGGGATCAGAGCCCTCCTGAGGCTTCTTATCCTCCCAGTTCTCCTGGGGAATTTTTTCCCATCTTGATTTTTGTGGGATGCACATCCCCAGCAAGGTGCAGCATCCCTGCCACCCACACATCCCTGCTTCCCACAGCATCCCTGCCAGTGCCACATCCCTGCTCTGCTGCAATCCCAAACTCATATCCCCACTTCGACTCCTGTTTTTTGTTTTGCTCCTATTTTTTAATAACCTTTCCCTGCATCTCCCACCTCCTCCTCCTCCCTCCGAGCTCTGGTTTGGGTTTTGGTGAGGTTTAACAAAACAAACACGGTCAAACCACCCCCTCCTAATGTGTAAAATCCCTGGAAAAGCCACAACAGCTCCGCAGGGCGGCCGAGGGCTCGCACAAGGCACTGGCAGGCCCCTGAGCTTCTCAGGCAGCCCTGAGAGCAGAGCATAGCAGATGAAATCCATTTAATTTTCCCCCTCCTTTTTGATGTATTTTCCAGCAGGATATTCCTCTCACGCAGGTCCCTCTGCCCCAGGGGGTTGTTGCTGGGTGCTGAGCCCGCCAAGATGATGCTAAATCAAGGAGGGATCGAAGTGATGATAAAACTCTCCAGGACAACAGGAAAAATGGCATTTTCCCTGCCAGGCCCCCTCACTTTCCTCCTCTCCACATCCCAAAAATCCCAGCAGTGGCCAAATGATGCTCAAAAGCCACTTTAAAGATTCAGTTGTCTGCTCCCAGGGGGGATTTTCCCCTCCTCCATGAGCTGTTTTCGCACCTCTCCCACCCCAATACTCAATTACTCCACACCAAAGGTTCCAAAGAAGCAGTCTGGGGGTTGGGGAACTGATTTTGGGGGTTTTAGAATGTTTGGGGCTTTTTTCCTAGGGCATTTGGGGGTTTGAGGGTTCTGCTTTTCGATGGTGAGAGCAGCACTTTCTCCCCACCCTGCCCAAGAATGTTTCTGCTGATATTAAACCCGACCCGGAGGCATTTGGAAGGAGCCGACTTCCTCGCCAAGAAAATGACCTCAGCGTTCTGCTTTGGAGCTTTTTTTTTTTTACCTTTTTAAAGCATTTTTCTCCCTCTCCTGCCTGCCAGGCAAGAGGCACTGCTGGGGCCTCACCCGTGTCCCTGGCACCGCTGCCAGGCTGCATCCACAGTGCCAATCCTCCAGTTCAGGGGGATGGCTGTAGGTTTTAACCTGAAAATTCCAATTTTGAGCTGTAAATTCCAGGTTTTTCCCTACAAAACCCCTCACTGATAGTGGCAGGAGGATTTAGGGACCAAACCTGCTGCAAAAACCCACCTTGCACCATCCTCTGGGCACGTGATGACCTCCAAAACTCATTTTCCCAATGAAATAAAATGGGAAAAAAGCTCAAACCAAGAGCTAATGTTGCCCACGATGTTTCTGGAAGGGATTTTTGCAGGAGTTTCCTTAACAGACTCCTCTGCATTTTTGCTTTTATTAATGTGGCGGCATTCCCGAGGCTGCTGCAATGCTTTTGCAAGAGCTAAAACATCTCCTGAGTTAAAAATCCAACAAATCCAGCCCCTCAGGCACCTCCACAGTGGGAAATGCTAAGGAGAGAGGAGGGAAATGCTGGATTTGGGTGTCTTCAGATGGAATTGCTCCAGCTTTAGGGTTTTTTCTCTAAATAAATGTTTCTGTCCTGGAGACAGTGAGCTGATGGGGGCAGTTCAGAAAATAAAAATGCTTCTGGAATCCTATTGGATTTCTAATCCCCAAAAGCTGATGTTATTGGGAGATTCTCTCATTTGCCCCTAATAATCAGATGGGAAATGCTTCCACCATTCTTCTGTGCTTGAGGTGGTGCATCACCATCCTGGAGCTTCATTGGTACCCCACGTCTCCATCCTGCATCCAGCATCTACATCCTGCACCCTGGATTCTGCATTCCATGCCTTCCCTCCTAGAGCTGCACCCTCCAACTACATCCTGCTTTTGCATTCCACACCCATTCCCTGGATCAGCATCCTGTGGCTGTCTCCTGCATCCCGAATCCTCCATCTGCACCATCAGCCCTGCACACCATGTCCTGCATCTGCATCTTCATCCCTCACCCTGCACCATGCATCCCACTTCTCACACCCTGCAGCTGCATCCTGCATCCCAGATCCTGTATCTGTACCCTGTGCCCTGCATTCCACACCCTGCATCTGAACCTCTCATCCCACATCCTGCCCTATGCATCCCACTTCTTGCATCCAGCATCTGCATCCTGCACTCTGCATCCCGATTCTTGCATGCCAAATCTACATCCCAGATCCTGCATCTGCACCATGTCCTGCATGTGCAGCCTTCATCCCACGTCCTCCATCTGCACCTGCATCCAGCCCCCCCTCCTGCCCCTGCACCTTGCACCATCCCTTGTCCTGCACCTACACCCCAAACTCTGTGTTTGCATTCCTCATGCTCCCACATCTCCATCCCACCCCCCACATCCCCATCCCCATCCCGCTGCCTGGATCCCAAGGGCACCAACCCCTGTTGGTCCATTTGGCCTCACCAGGAGCTCCCACCCCACCCAGGGCCCTGGGTAAGTTCAGCCCAGGGTCCTTACTGGGCCATACTGGGCTGTGTCCCCTACAGCTGTGCCCTGGCTGTGTCTCATTGCCACCTCCCCCAGCCACAGGACAAAAGCTTAATGGCAATGAAAACCATTTGTGAGGCTGGATTGTCCCACCCAGTCCTTCCTTCCCACTGCTCCCTGGTCCCATCCAGGCATTTCTCCAGAGCAGGTGTGATATGCTGGAGCTGCATTCCCAACCTGGCCTGCCCACAGGGGAGTGGGGAGCTTTCCCATCCACAGGGGCTCTGTTCCCCTCCCCAGCACATCTGGCAGGCAGATGTGGCCAAAGGGCCAGGATCTGCCTCCCAGATGGGGGACGAGCTGCAAAATGTCTGTACGGGCTTGGAAAGCGATAATTTTTTCCTTGGAAGTTTGCATTTCCCGGCTCGTTGCACGCACTCCCCAGCTCCAGGGGTGCTGCAAAATCCCTGTGCAGAGCTGGGGCTGTGCTGTGGTGCTCTGTGCTGGAGCATCCCATGTCCTGCACCTCCATCCTCTATCTGCATCCTAAATCCCACTCCTGCATTCCATGTCCTGCATCCACATCCCATCTCCTGTGTCCTGTATCCCAACTCTGCATCCCAAATTCCTTCTGCAATTCATGCCCTGTACATCCTTCATCTGTATTTTATATTCCATGTCCCTCACCACCTGTCCTATATCCCACTTCTGCATCCTAAATTCTACTTATGTACTCCATGTTCTGTGTATCTGCATCCCATATTCTGCATCTGCCCTTTCATCCCATGTCCCGTGTCCTGCATCCCACATCTGCAGCCCCTCTCCTGTGTCCTGCATCCATGTCACACGTTCTGAATCTGGAAAACTGCATCTGCCTCCTAAATCCTCCATCCTGCATCTGAGGACCTGTGTCTACATCCTAAATTCTTTATCTGTTTCTTAAATTCCTTGTTTGTTCTAAATCCCGTGTCTGCATCCTGAATTCTGCATTCCACATCCTAAATGCTTCCACAGTCTCTCTTCTGTGCCCTACATCTGGCACCCTGTATCTGCATCCCAAATCCTGTGTCTCCCATCTGCATCCTGAATCCTCCATCCTGTGTTCTGCATCTACATTCTAAATCCTTGATCCCCCATCCTGCATCTATGTCCTGAATCTTGTGTCCTACACCTGCATCCTAAATCCTTCATCCTGTGTTTATATCCTAAATCCCATGTCCCCATTTACATTCCAAATATTCCATTCCAGACCTGCATCCTGGCTTCTCCATTCTGTGTCCTGCATGCTATGTACCCCACCTGCATCCTCAGTCCTCTATCCTGCATTTTCAACCCCAGTTCTATGTCCCACATCTGCATTCTAAGTTCTCCTTCCACATTCTGTACCAATATACTAAATCCTCTGTCCCCATCTAAATCCTAAATCATCCATCCCCCATCCTGCATCTCTGTCCTAAATCCTGTGTCTCGTATCTGCATCCTAAATCCTCCATATCTACATCTGAAATCCTAAGTCTCCATGTACCTCCTAAAAGCTCTATCCCACATCTACATCCTCAGTCTTCTATCCCGCAATTGCATCCTGGATTCTCCATCCTGTGTCTTGCATCTTCATCCTAAATCCTATGTCCCATATCTGCATCCCAGGTTCTCTTGGGATCTGTCCCAGATCCTGTATCTATGTCCCAATCCTATGTCCCACATCTACATCCTAAATCTCGTGTTCCATATCTGAATCCTGAAACCTGCACCTGTGTCCTAAATCCTATGGCACCATCTACATCCTAAATCCTCTACTGCATCCCTAAATACTCTATCCTGAATCTACATCCCAAATCCTGCATCCACAGCCTAAATCCTGTCCCATATCTGCATCACAAATTCCGTTTCACATCCTGCATCTACATCCTAAACCCTCCATCCTGTGCCTACATCCCAAATCCTACGTCCCACATTCACATCCCAAACTCTGTTCCACAACCAATATCTAGATCATAAATCCTCCATCCCCCGTTCTCCATCTGTGTCCTAAATCCCAAATCCCATGACTAAATCCTAAATACTCTATCCTGCATCCTGAATCTACATCCTAAATCCTGCATCCACAGCCTAAATCCTAAGTCCCATATCCGCATCACAAATTCCGTTTCACATCCTGCATCTACACCCTAAACCTCCATCCCCAATCCTATGTCCCACATTTGCATCCCAAATTCTGTCTCACAACCAACACCTAGATCCCAAATCCTCCATCCTCCGTGTCCTAAATCCTGCATCCCATCCCTGAAACCTCCATCCTGCATCCAGCGCCGCATCCCTAACTGCGCATCCCAAACTCGGCTCCCGGGATGCTGCCAGGAGCTGAGGGCTGGCAGAACCCCCTGTGCCCGCTGGAGAGCCATGAATTTGGGATGAGGTGGGGCAGAAGCCCCCGGCCCGGCCGTGCTGTTGGTTTTAGGATTTGCCACGCTCCGGTGCCTCCGAGCGCGCCGGGTCCCCGGCGGGGCCGCACAAAGGGCGCTTTCAGGGCCCCGCTCAGCACAGCCCCCCCCACCCGGCCACATAGGAACACAAACCTTTTATCCCCTCGAGTTTCCCCTACAGACCCCAAAAGTGGAAAATAATCCTCTCCACGGAGTTAAAAAAACCAAAAGGACCCTAAAAATTAGGGTTGAAAATGATTCCCATGGGAATGGAGCCTGATTAACGCACGAGACCGTGGTGGAGCAGAAGCAGTGTCCAGCCTGCCCTGAGGCATCCTGGGGAGGAGGGGACGTGTCCAGACCCCCAAAAATATCCCATTTACAGCAGGTAACAGGTGAAAAATTAATTTGTTTTGACAACGAGACCCATTCATGCAATGAGTTGTGTCCAGCCTCACATCCCTCCACAACCCTCCCTTCCCGAGGCATTCCCAAAGATTTTCTTTTTTATGCCCTCAGAAATATAAATTCCTGGGGGGAATGAACCAGAAAACCCTGTATTCAGCCTAATTATCCCCCCTGGCCGCAATCTGTGATCTCTGGGACAATTAAAAGTGCTTAATCCCAGCTGAAAAGCAAACAAGGTCGGAGCGCGGCGTCTTCCTGCTTTCCCCTCGCCCGCTGCCGGGGTCTCGCTCCCCAGCTGCAATATAAATATGCAATTAAAAAATCGCTGCTAATTGCTTCGCCCAAGGGGGGTTCCCACCAGGGAAACAAAAAGGCTGGGGAAAGGAATATTAAAAAAATAATAATTTAAGAAGGGGTAAAAAAGTAAAAAATGCAATTTTTTTAGCCCAATAATTAAACAGTGATGCAGCTTTAGGGAGGAATTGTGGTGTTATCTCAGGGTTTGCACCCTGGGGTGGGTTCTTTTGGGGGGATGCTCTTTTTTGGGGGGGATGGGGTTAATCCCTGGCTCTCCTCTCTCGCTCCAGCGCTAACAACCCCTGGCAGCTCTCGGGCTCGTTAGTCCTTCCGAAAAGCAATTAGAGAGGTTGGAAAATGAGGGCAGCCACTGCCCTGAGACAGGGCAGGAATGGGGGGCGGGGGGGTCAGCCCCCAGCCCCTGGGGCGGGTTTAGGGCTCGGCAGAGATCCCACATGGGATTTACCCCGGCTGAGCAAAGCTGCGCCATCAGCAGGTTTCAGAGTGAACAACCCAGCGCAACCCGTGCAGCAACCAGCCTTGCCTTGCGTCTCCCAGGGCTTTATTGAACCTTCAAAACCTAAAACCGGTGACCAGACACCTTCACAGTATTTGGGTGCTGCTGCCAGAGCCCAGCCAGGAGGAAGCGGAGAAGGAGATGGAGGAAGAGAAGGAAGAGGCAGAGAAGGGGTGTGAGGGCTCAGGTGCCGGGCAGCCAGACCTTCTGGGTGCTGACAATGTCGCTGAGCTTGGCCTTGATCTTCAGGAAATGCCTCTTGAACTCCAGGCCGTCGCCCTGCGTGGGGAGACAGGGGCTGGCATCCCCCTAACCCACCTGCACCCCTCCTCCCCTGGCACCCCCCACCCTGCACCCACTTAACGTGCTCCTTCCCCACCCTGCACCTGCCATGCAACCCCCACCACCCACCCTGACCCCCCACACACCTTGGAGAGGCGGAAATCCACCAAAATCTTGCTCTCCATCTCCACCAGGTTCACCTTGAAGATGAGTTTGTTGTTCCTCCTGTCTGTGGTTGAGATGGTGACCTGCAAAGGGGGAGGACGCCTTGAATTACTCCCTGGTGACCCAGCACAGGGGGTCCCAGCCCCAGTTCCATCCCCTGACCCCCACCTGGTTGGTGCAGCTCATCTTCCAGCCGTATCCCATCTTCTCACACACCTCCTTCAGCGCGCGGTAAGAGCCGTCGGCGTCCAGCTTGGTGAAGAACCGCGTCATCCGCTTCACCAGCCGCTGCCACGGGCTCTGCCGCCCCGAAAAAACGTTCCAAGGGTCATAAATCCCGCCAAAAGGTCACAAATCCCACCAGGTTCCAGCCCCAGCTCCGACACATCCTGGCTTTCGGTGAGGAAATGTTGGAAAGCTGCACCCCCTGATGGCACAAGCCAACAACCGCATCCCAAACAGCAGAAATGCTGTACAGCACACCCCAAACAGCAGAACTGCTGCACAGCACACCCCAAACAGCAGAACTGCTGCACAGCACACCCCAAACAGCAGAAATGCTGTACAGCACACCCCAAACAGCAGAACTGCTGCACAACACATCCCAAACAGGAGAAATGCTGTACAGCACATCCCAAACAGCAGAAATGCTGTACAGCACACCCCAAACAGGAGAAATGCTGTACAACCACATCCCAAACAGCTGAAATGCTGCACTGCACGCCCCAAACAGCTGAAATGCTGTACAACCACACCCCAAACAGCTGAAATACTGCACAGCACATCCCAAACAGCAGAAATGCTGCACAGCACATCCCAAACAGCTGAAATGCTGCACTGCACACCCCAAACAGCTGAAATGCTGTACAACCACACCCCAAACAGCTGAAATACTGCACAGCACATCCCAAACAGCAGAACTGCTGCACAGCACATCCCAAACAGCAGAAATGCTGCACTGCACACCCCAAAGAGCAGAAATGCTGCACAGCACACCCCAAACACTGCAAAGTTGGCCCCTAGTACCATAAAAATGCTCTTTAGTGACACATATAGGATGCAAAGTTGCACCCCAAAGGTGCAACGAAGGACCCTGATATTGTAAATTGGATGTGAAGCTGCCTCCCAAATGCTGCAGAGCTGTACCCTGGAACTGGAAAGCTGCATTTTATTACTCAAAATACTGCAAAATTGTGCTCCAAATACCACCAGGTGCACCCTGAGATGACAAACCTTGCCCAGCAGCACCTCAATGCTGCCAAGCTGCTCCCTGATATTGTAAATCAGATGAGAAGTTGCTCCCCAAACACCACAGAGCAGCCCCCAAACCACTGCACAAAGTGCACTCTGATGCCATAAATGATGCACATTTGCACCCCAAATCTTGGGAGGTGGCACCTTGAGATGATAAAACTCACAGCTGCACCCCAGCCTTGTCAAGCTGCTCCCTGATATTCCATATACAGCAAAGTTGCACCCCAATATTTTACACAGCAGTGTTGCACCGCAATGCTGTAAATCAGATGTGAAACTGCCCCTCAAGTCCCTGGCAAAGTGACAAACTGACACTAAAAGTACTGCGAATTTGCACCCCAAATCCTTCACCTGACACCCTCAGGTGGTAAACACTAAACAGCCACAGCCCCAACAGTTGCTCCCTGATATTGTAAATACAACAAAAGTTGCTTCTTAATCTTACATGTCTAAGGCAAAGCTGCACCCCATAAAAGGTGCAGCACTTGATCCTGATGTTGTAAACTGGATGAGACTCTGCCCCCCAAATGCTGCAGAGCTGCACCCCAAGATGATAAACCTCACCCAACCACACCCCAAACATTGCCAAGCTGCTCCCTGATGTTACAAACATGGCAAAGTTGCTCCTCATTGTCATATGCATGATGCAAAGCTTCACCCCAATTTATACAATGCAACGCTGAACCCCAGTGTTTAAAACTGGACGTGAGGCTGCCCTCAAACACTCCAAGGCCATGGCAGTGTCACCCTGATGCTGAAAATACTGAAAAGCTGTGCCCCAAATCCTGCAAATTCACACCCAAGGTGGTAAGTAGCAAAAATTTACGCATCCAATATTGCCAAGCTGCTCCTTGATATTCCCCACCAGGCAAAGCTGCACCCCAAGCACCACAGAGCAGCCCCCAACCCTCGCAAGGAGCACCCTGACACCATCGCCGATGCCGAGCTGCGCCCCAAGTGCCGCCAGGTGAAATCCCAAGAGGATCAACCTCGCCCAGCTGCATCCCAAGCACTGCGAGGCAGCATCCCGAAATGCCACGTGGTGCCAGGTGCCCCTGCAGCCCCTGACCTGGGAGGAGCCTGGGGTGCCCAGGAGTTGGCTGTTGACCAGCATGTGCTCGGGGCAGGCGGGCTGCGAGAAGCTGAAGCCCTGCACCAGCTGGTCGATGCTTCCCGTGCCACTCTCCCAGGGCATCCCGCCCGTGCCGGGCTCCGGCTGTGACGTGGAATAGCTTGCCTTGTCCTCACTGCAAGGCAAGGGGGGACACAAGGGTTAGGAGCGCTGGAGAAAGCGGGATGTGGGAATTGCACGGGATTTTGCAGGATCTGGGTCGATCACAGGGGTTGTGCGGGGTTTCCACCCGACCACCTCCTGGAGAAAGTGCCTGGAAAGCCCCGAGGCGTGCAAGGAATTGCAAACCCGTGTGGAGGGAAGCAGAGGCTCACCCCAGCGCTCCCTTCACGGGTGAGAAGTCTGTATCGGATCGGATGTGCTTGGAGAAGCCTCCAGGGGAGTCGGTGACTCCCCCCGAGGAGAGCCGAGCCCGCTTGACATCTGCAAAGGGACAGGACACCACATAACCCCCAAATCCGGGGGCACCATCGCGCTCCCCCGCAGCCCCTTACCCTTTTTGAGGGGTCTGCTGTACCACCGGTCCTTCTGGATGTCAGGAATGGTGATCCTCGCTGTGGGGCTCTCCGTGAGGATCTTGTGCAGCAGTGCTGGGGGAGACGAGGGGGTGGAACACAATATGGTGTGTGTGTGGGTATGTATATGTTTGTGTGTATATTTATGAATGGATTTGGGGAGCTGCTGGGTGCCGGGCGCTTACCCAAGGGAGCGGAATCAATCTTCTTCCAAGGTGGGAGGTAGGTTTTCTTCTCCTTCCAGTCACTGTATTCCTGGCAGCTGTCACTAGGCTGGTCCCAAGGCAGCTCTGCCAGGAGATCCCACTGCTGTCACCCCCCAGTGCCACAACCCCCTGGGCACACACGTGGCACTGTGGGGACGTGGTGTGCCAGGTGACCCTGCCCTGCCACGGATCCTGTGTGCTCCCCATGTATCCCAAACCTCCCTGTGCATCCCCGGTTTCTCACACACATCCCATACCTCTCTATGCACCCCAAACTCCTCCTACGCATCCCACACCTCCCCTCTGCCTCTCATACATCCTCCACTAAACATCACACACATTCCCCTTCATTCCCTCCATGCATCCCTACAGATATTCCAGACATCACCCTCCATGCATTTCCCATCTCCCTTGTGTATCCCACACTTTCCATCTCTGTTTCACACATCCCTCCCACCTCATGTGCACCTTTCCCCATCCCATACATCCCCTGGTGCACCCCAGGCACTTCCCCTCACACATTCCACCCGTGCACCCCCTCTGCATTCCACACGTACATCCCTGCACATTCCACAAACACTCCCCCATGTCCTCTGCACCACTCCTGCATCTCCCCCACACCCCCTGAACACGTCACATGCATTCCATCCATTCCTAGAGGCATTCCCGCGTTCCAGCCTCCATAGGCCATATATCACTCCCTGTGAATTCTGTACATCCCAACATTCCCACCTCCAGCCAGCATGGCCACCAACACCAGGTCATTCCCTGTGAATTCTGTACATCCCAACATTCCCATCTCTGGCTAGCATGGCCATCAGCACATCACCCTCTGCGAATTCCATCCATCCATCCAGCATTCCCACCTCTGGCCAGCACAGCCATCAGCACCAGGTCACCCCCTGTGAATTCCATCCATCCATCCAGCATTCCCACCTCTGGCCAGCACAGCCATCAGCACCAGGTCACCCCCTGTGAATTCCATCCATCCATCCCAGCATTCTCACCTCCGGCCAGCATGGCCACCAACACCAGGTCATTCCCTGTGAATTCTGTACATCCCAGCATTCCCACCTCCGGCCAGCATGGCAGTCAGCACATCACCCTCTGTGAATTCTATCCATCCATCCATCCATCCATCCATCCATCCATCCATCCATCCATCCCAGCATTCCCACCTCCGGCCAGCATGGCAGTCAGCACCACGCCGCAGGCCCAGACGTCGACGGGCTCGGCGCGGAACTCGGAGCGCCGCAGCAGCTCGGGGGCCACGTAGGGCAGGGTCCCACACATCTTGTTCAGCAGCCGCTCCCGCCCGTTGTGCCGGAACACCGTGGCCAGGCCGAAATCCGAGATCTTCAGATTGTCTGGGCCCGAACAGAAGCAAAGCCAAGGTAAAACTTTAAATCAAAAGTCAAAATTAACTCACACCCCCCACAAAATTAATTTAAAATGTAAGTTCAATTTTAAATAGAAATCAAAACGTAAGTAAAAATGTTATTTATTAATTCAAACTCAAGAATTGTTTAAAAGTTTGAATCGAAAATAATTTAAAATAAAAATTCAAGTTAAGATTCTAAAGTTTTAAGTTTAAAAGTTGAACTGAAAATTTGAATTAAAATACAAATAAAGTTGAAAGAAGAAATTCAAACTAGAATTTAAACTTAAGATTCTAAAGTTCTAGGTTTAAAAGTTGAACTGAAAATTTGAATTAAAATACAAATAAAATTAAAAGAATAAATTCAAATCAGAATGCAAATTCAAATAAAAGCTTAAATTAAGAAATTAATCTAAAAAATTGTAAACATTTTAAGCTAAAAATGCACAGTAAAATTTCAATTCAGAATAAAATTAGACCCTTACACTAGAAATTGAAATGCAAAATCTAAACATTCAAATTAAAGCTTTAAATGAAACACTCAAATAAAAAACCACAAATTAAGAAATGAAAACTTAATGGAGGTCGGAGAGGGACACGCCTGCCCCTGCCGCCCCACCTCGCTCGTCCAGCAGCAGGTTCTCCGGCTTCAGGTCCCGGTGGGTGATGCCGATGCTGTGCAGGTACACCTGCGGAGGGGAAGGGTCAGTGCCACGTGGGAATCATGGCAAGTCAGAGGTCAGCATGGTGTGGGAATCATGGCAAAGGTCAGAGGTCAGCATGGTGTGGGAATCATGGCAAGGGCCAGGGGGTCAGCATGGTGTGGGAATCATGGCAAGGGTCAGCACCATGTGGGAATCATGGCAAGGGTCAGCACCGTGTGGGAATCATGGCAAGGGTCAGCACCATGTGGGAATCATGGCAAAGGTCAGCATTGTGTAGGAATCATGGCAAGGGTCAGAGGGTCAGCATGGTGTAGGAACCACAGCAAGAATCAGAGGGTCAACACCATGTAGGAATCACGGCAAGGGTCAGCACCGTGTGGGAATCATGGCAAGGGTCGGTGCTGCGCGGGAATCACGGCAAGGGTCAGCAATGTGTGGGAATCACAGCAAGGGTCAGTGCCATGTAGGAATCACGACAAGGGTCAGCACCGTGTGGGAATCATGGCAAGGGTCGGTGCTGCGTGGGAATCACGGCAAGGGTCGGTGCTGCGTGGGAATCACGGCAAGGGTCAGTGCCATGTAGGAATAACGGCAAGGGTCAGGGGCTCAGCGCCGTGTGGGAATCATGGCAAGGGTCAGCGCCGTGCGGGAATCGCCACTGGCACCCGCGGCACGGCCGCCCCCAGCGCTGCCCGTGAGCACTCACCACGCCGGCAATCAGCTGCTGGAAGAACCGCTGCGCCTCCGGCTCTGGCATCCCGACATCTGGCTCTGCACGTGGGGAAGAAGAAGAGGAAGAGCAGTCCTCAGCCGTGTGGGGATGACAATTTAGGATGCCCCAGTGCCCCTAAATCCCCGGGTGCCGCACCGATGCGGTCGAAGAGCTCTCCGCCGCGGCAGTACTCCAGGAACAGGTACTGCGTGGCCCCCTCCCGCCGGTGTCCGTAGAACCGGACGACGTTCTCGTGGTTCAGCATCTTGTTGATGCAGATTTCCTTCTTGATGTTCTCCGGGCACTCGGCCGCGCGCTTCATGTCCACGATTTTCACGGCCACGGCCTCCTCAGTGCGGCGGTTCACGGCCAGCTGCACCCTGCGGTGGGCAGGGAACGGGCAGGGAATGGGCATGGGAATGCTTCCCGCAGAGACAGGGAGCAGGCAGGGAATATTGCCACTGGAGGCAAGGACCGGGCAGGGAATGGGCAGCAAATGGTGCCCCTGGAGCCAGGGAGGAACAGGCAGGTGCACGATGGGCACACAGGGGTGCAAGGGGGTGCGATGGGCGAGCAGTGGGCACACAGAGCACATGCAACGACCGGAGAGTGGGCAAACAGCGGGCATGTGATGGGCGAGCGGTGCGGACTGGGCAAGCTGTGGGCACGCACACGGCATGTGATGGCCAAGAGGCGAGCGAACAGGGGGCACGCAGTGGCCGCGCAGAACCACGCAGGGACAAGCAGCGGGTGTGCAAATAGCACGCGATGGGGTCAGAGGGGACAGCGGCGGCGCAAGGGGCAGGGCGGGGCAGGGCAGGGCAGGGCCTGGGCCGCGCAAGGGGCAGGGCAAGGGCGTGCAAGGGGCGGACCCGGCCGGCAACAACCCCGCGCCCCCCGGCCCCGCCGCACTCACTCCCCGTAGGCGCCTTCGCCCAGCGTCTGCACCAGGTCCCAGTCCTCCACGAAGGGCACCGCCATCCCCGGCCCCGGGCCCGCTCCGGGCCGCGATCCCGGTCCCGGTCCCGGCAGCGGCCCGGCCACGCCGCCCTTTCCCGCCAGAGCCGCGAGCCCCGCCCCGCCCTGCGCGCGCACGTCCCAAGCCACGCCCACACATCGCACAGGCCCCGCCCCCACCTGGGATCCCACATCCACTACAGGCCACGCCCCTCGCCACGCCCCCCGCCTCTATTTCCATTCAACTCGATTAAAAGCAGCTAAACGGCCCCAACGTCCCTCCGACAGAACTCGGGGTGAAACCCACCAAATTTATTTTTATTTATTTGTATTCTTCACAATTCCTGGTCAATCAGCCCCGGTGAGAGCCGCAATTCCTGATTTGGCGACGGCTCCGTGTGTATATAAAAATCACTCCCGGCAGGACGGGGTGGGCAGGGTCCTCCCGCCGCTGCCTGCGCTTACAAACGGTATAAAACAAACCCGAAACAGCCCCCCTCAAAATCCCACCAAACCCCCAAATCTCTGCTGCACAGGCAAGGCTGGGTCAGTGCGGTGTCTGGCGCGGCCGGCGCCGGCTCCTCTACGTCCTCGACAACCCGCGGTTGTCCAAATCTTTCACCTGGGCAGTAAAAGAAGGTTCATTAGGTAGAATTCCGTGTTTTTTTCCCCAACTGGGTGGGTCTGGGCTCGCTCTGGTGCCATACCTTGTATATTCGGACCAGCCAGTGCTCTGTGGTGTACGCCTCCTCCAGCACGTCCAGCTCAAAGTCCTTGTTGCCGATTTCGGCGTTCCTCACCCGGTCGTAGCCTGGGGGTCGCTCTAGGAGAGGACAAAGCACAGGCAGTGCTGCTGCATCGCGCCCCAGAGATGTCAGGGAGCAGTGGGGCTCCCCAAAAGCAGTGCCATGCCCGGGGGTGGCTCAGGGACTCACTGGCCTCAGTGTAGACCTGGCCGAAGCGGTAGTAGCACATCTTGTACATGAGGCAGTTGAGCAGCACCGGGGAGCCCTCGCGGTCCACCCGGAACTCCCCGGTGGGGGTGTAATAGTCGTGCTCCTTGATGTGCCGCCCCGTGTCCGTGCTGCCCCCGATCCGCACCATCCACAGGAACTTGTTGATGTCTGGAAGGCAGAGAGTTGGGGGGCAAAGGAATGAGGGCTTGAGCTGATTTGGGGGCCTAAGAGCAAGGGGTTGAACTGGGGTGAAAGAACAAGAAGTTGGGATGAGGTAAAAGAATGAGAAGCCAAACTGAGCTGGGGGCCAGGAGGGTTGAGGTCATGTGGGGGGGCAAAAGCAAGGCTGAGTTGAGGGAGGGCTCCAAAGAGGAGCATTCTGGCCTTGTTTTCACTCCACAGCCCCAGCTGGAGATGGGATTCTGCCACCAGCACCCCCAGCTGGATCTGACCGGCTCACAGCAGGATCTTACCATCCGATGAGTACCCGGTGAGGCCGCCAAAGATGACCAGCACGTAGCTGACGTCCAGCTCCCTCATGATCTCGTAGGCTTTCTCCTCCGTCGATGCCATGGCCTGGGGCAGATGTGGTGTCAGCCAGTGCTGACGTGGTGCCCAGAAAGGCTGGCCAAGGCAGCGGGGGAGGGAGGGACCCACCTGGCCGACGCGGGAGATGTGTGTGTTGTTCCAGGTGTTGTTGTCCACCAGGATGGTCCGGTTGGCCATGGCAGTGATCTGGTACCCGTAGTCCCACCAGGACATCACCTTGGCATCCTGCACCGAACAGCGGCCGGGCATCAGTGCCTCAGTGGGCAACGTGGGGTGCCCAGGGCACAGCCCCCCGTACCTCCGGCGTGTTGTGCCGCAGCCAGTAATAAGCTTCTCGGAAGTCATCGAAGATGATCCTGCTGCCATCGCCGCCACGGGCAGAGAGAACGATGGAGGGGGAGGAATAGGCCTCGCTGGTCACCCAGGTGGAGTGGAAGGTGTAGGTGATCAGGAAGAACGCCATGACCAGGATCATGCCACTGGCAACCTGTGGGAACAACCCAGGGTCTCAGCACTGGGAGGAATGGCGCTGTCAGCCTCCCGCACTCAGCCCATCAGCCAGCCTGGCGCTCACCTCATTTTTAATGGGGTAGGTGGAGTCTTGCTGCTTTTTGCTCTTCTTGTCTGGCCGGCTGATATCCAGGTTCTTCATGTAGGTGGACAATACCTGAGAGACCCCGATGCCAGACAGGATGCACATCACTGGAGCCAGCACCAGCATCAGACGCACCTATGGCAACAGCAGAACTGTTGGAAAAGGAATCCAGCAGAAATCCAAGGGAAGAGAGAATTGGATGCCATTCCTAATCCAGCACCTCAAGTTCAGTGGATATATCAGCCTCAGGATAAACCTGTGGCTGGTTTTTTTTAGTGGGGAGCTGCCACCATCCCAGGCATCCCTGAGGGAAATTCCCAAGTGCCCAAAACTGGCCCACATGGAAACTGAGGTCACTTCAGCAATCTTAGGTGGAAGCAAGGACTGGTAGCTGCGTCCACACCAGAACTCAACCACATTTAGTGTTCAGGGTGCCACAGGAAGAATGGAAATGGGCTCATCAGTGACTGTTTGTCAGCAGTCCCTGCCTGAAAACCCAGAAAATTTGTTTGAGATTGCACTGGGTGCTCGGCTCTGGGAGATCAGGAACACTGACCAGGCAGTGCTGGCCCCAGGGACACGAGTCACACCCAAACCACTGAGTTTTGCAACTTCACCTTCCCTCACTGCAAAGGGATGAAACAAAACCACATTTATGGAAGGGAGAAAAGCCCTCAGGGTGAAAGAATCATCACTAAGTTCAGAAAAACAAATTAAATTGTTATATGAGCACTCGGTGGCAGGGCTGGTGCCCGCAGCCCTCACCATGACAGCTGAGAAGTACATGCTGGTCACGCCGTACATGATGATGAAGATACGGGCATCCGAGAGGTTGCTGAAGCAGTAGTAGAGACCAACTGTGAGGGGGGAGAAAAAGGGGTCAGGTTCAGTTCAGAGATGAAATAAAAGCAGGCTCTGAGGGATGCAGAGGGACACAGCGGGCTCGGCACGCCAGAAGAGGCAGGAAAGGCCTCTGGTGACTAACTCAGGGTCAGGCAACTCACCTGGGAACATGAAAACAAGGAGCTGCAGGTCGAAGTAGTAGGAGGACCAAGTGGTGGGCTGGTGCTCAGAGACAGAGGCGATGATGGGGATGTTGTTCTTGGCATAGGAAGGGTCCAGCAGGGAATAGAAACGCCCTGTCCATGGGGAGATTTTCCCTAGGAAAGTGGAGAAAACAAATCCTCTTTGGATCCAGCAGAGTAATGGGCAATGTTGACACAATGTAGTCTCCCAGGGAAGCACATGTGAGGCTGAACGAGTGATCCCACACCTCATTTAGAATCTCTACTACTCAAACCTGCCATTTTAGAAAGGAAATACAATGCAATTTCACTCTAAAAAACTCCTCCCTGCCCAACCTCTACCTTTAGCATCTCTTTGCTACTACAGAGCAACAACCAGTATCTGCAGCACCATCCTGGTGTCCCCAGAGTTTCTGCCCTCCTACCTTACAGCGGCTGTTTAAATATTCCTTGCTAATGCACACATTTGGGCAGGTCCCAACCTCCCCCTTCGAGGGAACTCCCGGGGTGCCCCCACCTCATAACGCACCGCAACAGGAACTCACAGGCACTGGCACCACAGTAACATGGAGTTAGGATGGACAAATTCCATGCCTTTGGAAGCAAGGAAAGAGGGTGAAACACCCTTGTAATGGCCACAGCCTCAGGCTACCTGTGAGCATCAGCACAGCCCCGACGGAGAGCAGGACGAAGCCGACCAGGGAAATGACACTCCTGAAGAGGATTTCAAACTGCTGTGGGTTCAGCTTGCTCCGGAGGTAGTCCACGAAGGCATGGATCTGGCACAGGCCGAAGACTCCAAGGGCAGCCATGTGCTCCGAGGAGAGGACAGGCTGGGAGTGGGGCAGAGCATGGTCAGACACAGCAATGAACAGGAGCCATTACTGGCTTTTTTCAGAAATCACTGCCTGGCACAATCTCTGCCAGCCACAGGAAAATGTTCAAATGTTCCCTCCCTGGGACTGGCACAGCTGGCACAAGTTCTTTTCCTACATCCGCTTTGATTCTGATAAGAATCCATGTGGAAAATTAACCAGATTCTCTTGAAATCATGAGCTGGACAGGCCTGATTCCCGCCATACCAAGACACACACGGCACGAATGCTTCCTTCAGCAAAACCAAAGATATTTTTATGAAACACAGCCAGTGCTGGGAAGGTTATTAAGTGCTTTGAAAATCACCCAGCACAGCCAAAGGCTCATTTTGCCAAACATGGCAAGGAATCAGCATAACAGAAGCTGGAACAAGGAGTGAGCACCCACTCATAACCTCAATGATGAAGGTAAGAAGTAAAACCAGATATCAGCACACTGCTATTCTGTTAGAACCCATTCCCAAGTCTGCAAACCCTCCTGGTGCCCACCTGGAAGCCAACAAAGGAGATCTGCATGGAGAGGATGGTTCCCAAGCAGTAGACCGTGCAATAGGCTACGTAGATCCTGTGGGAGAAGCGCCCGGTGAGCATCAGCACCAGGACGTGCAGGGGGATGAGGTTGATCAGGAAGACGTAGCCACCCCACGAGGAGACCTGCCAGGACACAAAGCAGACACACACCCACAAGTTCCAGGACAGAACAGCTGCAGAGACGAGGTGAAACACAGAGGTTCAGCTTTCCTGGGATCACAGGCAGGATTTTCACACAGTAGCAATACCAGCTGAAATCTGCCCTATCTTAGAGCATCCTCCACAACCCAGCTGCCAGAAACATGGATTTTTCAACACTACTAAGAACACCTCACACCAAACCCACTAGTTTTGCAAGAAGGACCATTCCCTTTCCACCTCCATAGAGGTTCTAGCTCTCTGGACACAGTGACACAGGAACAGCACACCATGGCTTCCTGGTGAGTGCACCCAGAGGGATCTCAGAGTCAGGTTTTCCCCAGAGCTGGGAGAAGGGACACTCACCATGTAGAAATAGGCGAGGGCACACATGGCTGCCCAATAGATGGAGCCAGTTTTGACAGCCTTGATCCACATGTAGTAGGTCAGGAGCATGCAGAATATGGCGATACCTGTGGAAGGACCCGAGCTGTTAATGCCACCCCTGGGGCACGGCAGAGAACTCAAGCCATTAAAAACAGATCTGTAAATGCCTTTGCTGCTCCATCACACAAAGAGCCAGGCCTGGGAAAAGCATTTGATATCTGGTTTCTAGACCCAAACACTGTAGAGTTTGTGTCTAACAGCTCACGTGGCTTCTTCCAGCCACACCAGCTGGAAGAACTCCTACACAGCCCCCAAAAACCCAGCTACAGCAAAGGAGCCAGGATCCTCCTCTGCCCCAGGCAGTGGCAGTGAGATTGCTGCCTTTGCCAGTCCCAACGTCACTGCTGGAACAGGGATAAAAGCACAGAGGAACCACACAGCAGCTCCAGTTCCAGGCAGTTTGAGGAGGTGACAAAACCCCTTCTGACTGGCAAACAAGGATACTGGAGTAAACTCACTGCCAGAGCTGGGAGACACTCCCTCTACTCCACAGCATGGCCAAAAACCATCTCTGATCTCTGACGGGTCAGGTCTGTTCAGCACAAAGCCAGCAGTGATCACCAGGAAAGGACAGAGCCTCTATTGTGCTCTGCAGCATTTTCCAGCACCGCTTTCCAGCACCCAACAGTCCTTAAAGGTTTCCCTGAGGATCACAAACTCACCTTCATTATCATAGGAGCCAGCAACAGACCTGGAGATGTACCCAGGCACAACAGCAATCATGGCAGCAGCAAGGAGTCCTGCCCCTGCATCCTGGGAAAAACAGCCAGGGAAAGGACATCAGGGTTTAGGGATTTTATTACTCAAAGGAATAAAAATTGCATGTGGAAACAGTTTTCAAACAGATCTGCCACTTCCCAGAAGGCTGGGGTTTTGAGCAGCGTGGCAGTCACCTCCAAACCTCTGACCCAGCTGCTCTCCCAAATGGCAAACAGCTCCTGCTCCTCTGGAAAGCCAAAGCCTGTGGGGCACACCCTGCTGGCCCTGTACCTTGAGCTCTTTGGTGAGGTGGTAAGTCACGATGGTGGTGAAGGAGGAGAAGAGGGGAGCCAGGAACACGCAGACGTTACGGATGTCGATGGTGATGTGGAAGAAGTGCAGCACGTGGTAAATCGCTGCTGATGTGATCATCAGGCCTGGGGATGGAAATGACACCGTTATCAGGGTGCTCCAGACTCACCAGCAGGGAGCTGCTGCCAGGGATGCATCCCCAAGCTGCCCTCTGAGCCAGCTGGCACTCATGGCTGCAGTCCCCACCCCGATTTTCCCTTGCACCAGGTGCATTTCAGCTTGGCAAAAGCTTTACCTGGGTAAATGGTTCCCCCGATGATCCTGCCCAGGGGGTACCATGCTCGGTCATCAAACCAGTTGTGGAATTTGTAGAAGCCCTCCTCAGCCAGGAAGCGGGTGGTGCGGTAGTTGAAGTACCTGTAAGGGTGACAGGGTGTGACAGCACTGTGGGGGCTGCTCCTGTGTGTTCCATGCACAGAGAACTGGCCCAGTTTCCCTCAGCTGCCCCAAACCTCAGCTGCAAAGGTTCATTCCTCCTCCCAGTGGGCCTAACAGCACGTTTACAAAGGTGATGGTGTCCCTTGGGACTGATTCAATCAGCAACAAGCTTGGGACACTGACACAAATCCTGCCAGGAGCTCTCTCCTGCTGTGCCCAGGTCAGGAGTGACCACCTCCCAGGAGAAAAGCAATGGGAGGTGATTCTTGGATCTGGGTTGCAAGAAGAGCCCTGGGTACTAAGTGAATTTGGGTGTGGAAGAGAAAAACCAAGCTGTATTGAAACATATCCTCCAAATCCCACATCCTCAATGGGGATTAATTTGAGCCTGGCACCATCACCTGAATTCTGTGTGCTCCAGAACAGGAAAAGCCCAACAGGCCCCCAGGAAATGAGAAAACAACACTTACGGGTCAAACTCATGGATGACACTTTCAAATCTTAATACAGAGAAAAGTCTTGTGGAGAAAGCTGCAAACACAGAGAAGGGGCAGTGAACACACAGAGCTCACGAGTTACCCTTGGTTTTCCTGCACCAGGAGCCATCCCTGAGGGCACAGACTTACACAGGACAGCTGCCATCGACAGGATGAGGAGCTTGAGCAGCGTGTCCTGCTTCTCATAGGAGAGCCGCAGAAAGCCCAACTTGGTCATTTTCACATCAAATGCAGGGCCTGAGGAACGCCTGGACACAATCAGGAAGATCAAAAGCCGTTAAAGCCTTCACGAGCCTTTGGACTTTAAATCCCCCCACTCTGGCCCAGCCTTCACCCCTGCCAGGTGCTTGTGCCTGCCCCCACGAACCCCTCACCTCTTGTCCTGACCTCACTCCTGGCTGGTTTTCCTTCCTTTACAGAGCCCAGAACTTCTCCGGGGCAGAGGACGCGCCTGTTTCTCTGTGCACAGAACAAAACCACAGTGTGAACTTAAGCAAAACCCCTGCCCTCCCTCTGGATGCTCTCTGAGGATTAACCATCACCTGCAAGCAAAGCACAAAACATATAATCCATGGAGAATGCAAGAAATGGGTGCTTTTTTCACACACAGGAGATCTGAATGGCTCCCAGTTTGGATCATTTATGTCAAACATATATATCTACACACACACACACATATATATATATATATCTGCCAGTAGTAGTTTGTTAATGCAAACCAAGACAGTAAATTGGTTTTGCTCACACCAGACAATGTGGCTGTTTAATTCAACTTCCCTGAGGGGAGGAAAAGCCACAGAAATCCTAGGGTTGCACACCAAGGAAGTGACACACACTGAAGAATCACAGCTTTAACATCTTTCTACCTCGAAAACACTCTGATTTCTTCAAATCGTTTCTTGCCCAATCAGTCAGAAACCCCTCCCACTGCTCCGGGCAGGCTCGGTCCCAGCACGGCTGGGTAAATGTGCAGCTCAGGTCTCTGCTATAGCATCAGGCAGGATGCAGTGGGACAGGCTGAGATTTAAAACCCAAAGTGGGCCTGGAAAAGCCTTGCTGTGCCCAGGAGTGATTGCGACTGGCGCACGCTGGGCACTGCCTGGTACAGAAATGCCGTGTGGTGCTGATTTCCTGGATCCCCTGCCATAACGGAGCACGGTGCAGATGCCCCCGGGCACGAGCGGCTCTGCCCGGGGTGCCCCGATGTCCTCGGGCGGGCGGGACCCTTCACCGCCAGGAACTGCCGTGACACAGAGCACTCCCGACCCCCGCGCTGCCCCCGGGCTCCGCCAGGCCCCGGCCGCTGCCCAGCCCCAGGCTCCCGGCCCTCACGCCTGGGGACTCCGCAGCCCCCGGGCTCCCTCTCCCCACACGCCCGGGCACCCGCCAAGGCCCGGGCACCCCGTGACCCCTCAGGTCCCTCACTCCGCAGACCCCGCACACCCGGGCACCCTGCAGTCCGAGCACCCCTGCCCCTCCAGGCCCGACCCCCGCAGCTCCCCCGGCCCGGGCGGGTCCGGGTCCCGGTCCCGTCCCTCACCGCGGCCCCGCCGCCCCGTCCATCCGCCCCGCGCAGCCGCCCTGCCGCCGCCGCTGCCAGCCCGCGCCCCGCCCGCGCCCGCTTTCCATTGGCCTCCGCGCACGCCACTCCAACCGCGGCCGCGCTCATTGGCCGAAGCCCCGAAAACTCAATCGGATGCGGGGCGGTGCGCGAGGCCCACGGCGCCTCCCCATTGGTGGAGGGGGAGGAAGGCGGTGCCGGCGGGGAATGAGCCGTGACGTGTCCGTCCGGGTTGGCGGGGCCGGGCGGGTCACGTGGGCGGAGGCGGAAGCGCGCCGGCCTGGCCACGTGGGCGGCGGAACCACCGCGGGGCGCGGGGGGAGCCCGGCCCGGAACCCCCGGCCGGAGTAACGAGAGCGGCAGGCGCAGAGCGGCTGAGAATCGTGGTCTCTCCGTTTAATGTTTCAGTGTGAAAATACTAGAGAAAAGTTGATAAACCGGCCCGAAATATTCAAAGGGGTTTGAACGTCACCGGTTCCTTCCCCGACCCGACAGAAACGGTACATGCACGGCACGGGGACGCTGTGCTCGACGGCAGCGGGAGCTCCCAGAAATGCCCGCCCCCCTCCCACGACCTGAGTTAGGGGAGATGGAGGGAGCGGGAAGGGGGACGAGGGGCAGGGGGATACGGGGGGACACGGGAGGAACACGACGGCAAAACGGGTGACGGGGTTCCGACCCACGGCCCGAGGCGGGGAGATGGCACGGGAAAGGCGTACAAAAGAGTCCACTATAAAACAAGCGCAGGGCACAACCCGGCTCCTGGAAACTCACAAAGGTGTTAAAAACCCAGGTTTTCCCCCAAAAAATTTCCAGGGGGAGACGCAGAACTGACAGTGACACCTCGTCAGGCTGGGTCCTGCCCGTCCCTGGAGATCGGGGGCGCAGAGAAGCCCGTGGGTGTCCCCGCTCCCCGGGCTCGGGGCAGCTCAGTGCCCCGGAGCAGCCGCGTGTTTGGCAGGAGAGGGCGAGGAGGAGGAGGAGGAGGAGGGGGAGGAGGAAGCACCGCTCAGGGCGGACTGAAGGTAAACGGTCTTGTGAAAGAGTCTGTTGCTGAGGAAAACCACCAAGGAGAAGAGACGGAGCTGGAAGTGGCTGAAAGGGAAGAGAGTCCATCAGCTGTGGGTGCCAGGAGCGCCCCCGGAGGGTTTTGGGGAGCGCTGGGGAGGCTGGGGTGCTGCACAAGGATCAGTGGGTGGCACTGAAGGATACTCACTAGGTTTTGCCGGGGGTCCTGGCTTCATTGGCGCTGATAATGAAGAGAGGGAAAAGGATGGAGAAGAGGCAACCGCTGCAAGGGAAAAATACAATAAAATACAATAAAATAAGGGGCACTCGGTGGGTGTCAGGAGGAGGAGGGGCCAGAGTGGCTTTCCCACCTGATGATGTAGGAGGACTGCATGGCCGTGAGAAATGCCAGGGGCAAGCCAAAGCCGAAGTAGTAGGGCCAGTTCCTCTCGATGTTGGACAACCGTTGGTGCATTTCGATTCCTGCCAAGAGGAGAATCCCGTGGAAATGAACCCATGGGGAGGAGACACCCTCACTGCAGAATCACACAACCATTTAGGCTGGAAAAGACCTCCAATCAGCTCCTTTGATCCATCTCCACCTTGTCAACAGACCAGAGCACTGAGTGCCACATCCAGTCACCTCCTGAACAGCTCCAGGGATGGGGACTACAGCACCTCCCTGGGCAGCCCCTTGCAATGCCTGACCACCCTTTCAGTGAAGAAATTCATCCTGATGTCCAGCCTGAACCTCCCCAGCACAGCCTGAAGCTATGTCCTCTCATGCTGTCACTTTTTATGTGGGAGCAGAGCCCAACCCCTCCAGATGCCCCCTCCTGTTGGAGTTGTGCAGAGCTGGAAGGTCCCCTCTGAGCCTCCTTTTCTCCAGGATGAGCTCCCCCAGCTGCTCAAGACTCTTCCCCATCTCTGGACATTCTCCAGCCTCTCAACGTCCTTCCTGTTGTGAGGCCCCCAGAAAAGGACACAGCACTCGAGGCCTCACCAGTGCCCAGCACAGGGGGACAGGCAATGCCCTGGAGCTGTGGCCACACTGGCGCTGCTACAGGCCAGATACCACTGGCCTTATTACCACTTGAGCACTCTGCTGGCTCACATTTACCCTTCATCCCATATAAAAACTGATGGTAGATCAGCCTCTGACACCCAAACTGGATTCTCCTTCAGTTGAGAAAGGCTCAATTCCAGCAAATTCCCCCTTTCCATGCAGGGAGCCTCCTTCACCTTTGTTGAACCAGCGGTACTCGAAGCAGTAGAGCGAGTAGAGCAGCGACATGTGGAGGAGGCTGATCAGCTGCCCAATGAGGTCGATGGGGAACAGGCTCACGATCATTCCCTGGGAGAGAAAAGGAGCAGATTGAGAGAGGGATGCTCAGATTTGGGGGAGGGCAGCACCTGAGCTGTGGGGTGGTTGCTTGTCTCACCTGGATGAGGAAAAGCGCCTGCAGCAGGAGGTTGAACAACATGTCAGCGATGATTTTGCTGACGCTGGGGAAGGGGTGAGGCTTCCTGCCCGACACTTCGAACGCCAGGTCTGCGATGTCCTGCCAGCAGAGACAGGGGCTTCAGGCACATGGAACTCCAGAGCAATGGGGGCTTCAGGGAAATTAAAGCCAGGGCGATGCTCCTCAGCTGCTTGTGCCCACCAGGAATATGCCCAGAGCTTGTTTTGGGGTGGGATTTTACCTTGTGCTCCCACACCACCTGATCAAACCCCACCCAGTGAGGAAACTCCCCCTGTTTGCTCAAGGCAGGGCCCAGGTTCCTGTCACCCACCTGAAACCAGATGGCATTGACCACCTTACTGAGCACAAAGAGGGGCAGGACCCAGAGAGCGCTGAAAATGGAGGTCAGGATGAACTCCAGCCAAGACCAGACATCACCATGTAAGGAAGGGTCACCTGTGGAAGAGAGACAGACGTGAGGAACTGGTATAGGAACCTCCAAATGCTCCCTGGCACAGCCATCAGGGAGTTTCTCCTAACTCTAGTTCTCTAATGTCTTTAAAAGCACATTTTCACCCACTTGATTTTTATTTAAATGCAAAAACACACAGACAAATGTGTTTCAAACGGCAAGACCCCCAGGCTGGATCCCTGTCATGCACAGCAGAGTGATCCACCCCTGGTTTTCTACTGGACGATTACTGATGGGATTGGTTGGTACTGGGAAGAAGAGGAAAACAACCAAAGGAGACAGAGGTGTGAGGAACAGTTCAATGGGACAAAGACCCTGAACTCATCCCATGGACTGCTGAGCACTGTGGAACCCCCAGGGGAAAGGCACCCACCGATGATCTGCGCCGTGACCGACTGAAGGACGGGGATGAACACTCGGTAGAACAAGAAGAGACTAAGCTGCAGGAAAAACAAACAAGGACCCTCAGTGAGGCACTGCACGGGCATTTTGTGCTCTTGTGGCTACAGATGCAAAGGCACATGTGGCTCTCCTCCCCCAGCAATCCACAAAGACAGAGGAGCAAGGATCTCTGTTTAAATCCAGCCATAATCTACAGCAGAACACTAACATTTCCATGCCCATCCCTCTTACTCTGCACCAGTGTAATGAGAAAATGAAGCCATTTATTTGGTTATTTGATTTATAAAGTGTTGGCTCCATTAAGGATCAGCCCTGTGAACCAGGCATAGCAAGTCAGAGCTGAGGAAATGTCTTTAAGATGTCAGTATCCAATTGCCAAAACAGTATCCCAGGCTGCAGCAAAGCAGGAACTGAATGTTCAGGAGGAGAGAAGTCTCACAGACTTGAAAAAGCAGCTTGGGTTTCATATGTGGGTCTCTTGAGTAAGTCTGTGGTCCTGTATCCCATAGTGAATCCCTTAAAATACAATACTGGGATGGGAATATGGTGGTTTCCCAAAAATTCCTGCTGCCATGCTGATGGGTCACCACTCACAGCCTTTGAGGGCTGGAGCAGCACATGAGTTTTCACAGGGGTTTTAAAATAAAAACCATAATAAATAAGAACAATCTCCACATACCCAGAAGACACCTCCATTCCAGGCACAACACTGAAATATCCGGCTCACTATCCGCGGTTCACTGTAGGAGAGAGGTGTGTTAATGTCCCAGCACCTGGAAAAATGTTCCCTCACAAGTGCCAACTGCTTCTCCCCTACGTTTTGGGCATCTTGGAAAAGTCACCAAGAACCAGCTCAACACCTGTTGTGCACCTGATTTTATCCAAACACAGAAATCCTGGAAGGAATCCCTGCACAGATTCACACCATCTCTCAGTCAGTGCAATCTCTACAAGACTTATATCAGGGAGACTCTTTCAACCTTTATTAATTCCCAAAATCTGCACCAAAACAGAAGAAAAGCAAAGCTTTCTTCCAGATTTTTAAGCACATATTGTAGATCTCAAGCTCTGTTCTCCCCAAACTCTTGCCACAATAAAACTGTGAAATTTGGGGTATTTTTTGGTCTCAGAAGAGGCTGTTTCAGCTCAGGGTGGTTTTGGTGTCTCTATCTGGACATGCAAGAGCAGCTCTGTGGGACTAGGCAGCACGCTCCCAGTGAGCTCTTGACACCAGAATGATTTTGCTATAAAGAAATCCACCACAATTCAGCTATTTATATAAACAACAACAGCAAAAAAGTTGCATTTTTCTTCAGAGGCAGCCGTGATGTGGAGCTGCAGAGACCCCTGAGGAGTATTGGGATCATGGGAGACTTCTTTCACCTTTCAGCCAGCCTCCCAACCAGCCAGCCAAAATAATTGGTAAATATGTCACAGAATGTGCATTACTGCCCAAAAGCACTGTGTGAGGTGCCAGCCCAGTGCCATCAGGGCAGCAGAGACATCCTGGCATGGTCAAGGAGTCAGACATGGGAACAGATGCTGTTTGTTCCTGCATGGGGATAATTCTGGCATTTCCAGAGCCACTGAGGTTCTGCAGCTCCAAACTCCACAAAACACAGCAGGGCTGAGGAAAAGAGACACTCAATCTGCTTCAACATGGACATTGGATCCAAGCTGCTGTTTCTTCCCTGATCCCACAATTACCAGCAGCAACAACGGATCTGAGATAGCACGAGGATTCAGGAGGAAAAGAAACCCACAAATCCACGTTCTTTCAGTGGTAATTCAAACTGATTATCAAACAACATAAAAGGTCTGACTCCTTATCTCCTGCTAACAGCTCCAGCTCCATTACGCAGTGGAGAAAGGGAGTTTCATACCACGTGTTCCCATTTATTGGCTCTGGCTACCAGAGGAGAAGGGAATTACCCCATTTCTGACCAGCCACACCCCATACTCACTTCTCTTGCTTCTTCTCTTCCATGTGAAACCTCCGCTGGGCGAGTGCACTGTTGGCTCTCCTCCGCCTCTGCTCTTCCCTTTTCTGCTGGATCCGGGCATCCAGCTTGGAGATGGTGCAGATGCCCCAGATGGAGTCCTTAATTCCCTGTGGACGTGAGGAGAGGGGAGCAATGGCATGTGGCTGACCCAGGCCATCCAAACCCTCCTGGTGCCACAGCTGGCCTTGCTCCCTGGCTGCTTGGGCTCAGCTGGAGCAGCATCACCACATCTCCTCCATGGCCCAGTGACCTAAATCACTGCATGTTCCAGCACCTCCGTGACCAGCAGTAATTTTGTCTGTAAAGGTGTAATTTCTCTTCCAATCTGCACTATTTTAAACCCTGGCAAAAAAATCAGAGTCCAATCTCTCCCAGCTTTGTCTGGCAGGAAGCCCCTCATCCCCTGCCAGCTTTCTGAGGCCAATAAAATGGAATTACACTAATATTTGGGATGTGTGAAGTCTCAGTGTATGCTGAGTTTGATGCTTATACCTTCACAAATAAAAGCATCTGTCCTCATCCCAGAAACTTCCTCCCACCAGCCACCTCCATGCCTGTTAATAAGAGTGCCCAGAAGTTTTCCCTTACTCCATGTTTGAGAGATCTGCAGAGCTGCCTCCTAGGACTTGGCTTGTCCCATCCCTGGAAGTGCCCAAGGCCAGGCTGGATGGGGCTTGGAGCAACCTGGGATAGTGGAAGGTGCCCCTGCCCTTGCCAGGAACATGGAAGAGAAAGACTTAAATGTCCCTTCCAACCCAAACCACTCTGGGATCCTGCCTAATTATTTCCAGCTCCAGGTGATCCCATATCCATCGTCATCACAATTTCCCATTAAAATAAAGATCCAAAGGATGAGCCAGGATGGTGTCACCACCCTGTTTGTGTTCACGGAGTTCTTGCCCAAAGAGGATAAATTCCAATCCCAAATTCACATCTGAAACAGCAGAGCTGGGCCCTGTCCCAGGCAGCCCTTCCAGCTGATGGTGTAGGAGCACTGGGAAATGACACAACTCCTGCTTTTAGGTTGTGGCCACAGGGCTTTGATCAAACCTTTGTCTGTTTTCCAAACAGAGTTATTTCTGAGCACAAGTTATTGCTCAGTGACACAGCATGAGTGGCTTTTAGCCTGTATTTAACCCTGGATGATGGAAGACAGGGTGGGAGCAGTGAGGTGACACAGAACTTATTGCTAGGACAGAGCTGCTGTGGTCACAGACATTCACCTATTATTTGTATTATTATTATTAAATTATACACAACATATACATACTATATTCAAATATACTTATAAACTTTGTGTATTGTATATAATATTATAATTATTATTGTTATTAATATTATTTATATTTTTTATTAATTTGTGCCCAAAGGAAATCTGTCAGACGTTCAGCAGCAAACACTGAGCCTTTTGCAACAGACACATCACACACCAGGGTTGAAATACACCTGGAGACCCCTTTCCTTCCTTGGAAAAGTCACCAAGAACCAGCTCAACACCTGTTGTGCACCTGATTTTATCCAAACACAGAAATCCTGGAAGGAATCCCTGCACAGATTCACACCATCTCTCAGTCTCTACAAGACTTACATCAGGGGGACTCTTTCAACCTTTATTAATTCCCCAAATCTGCACTGAAACAGCAGAAAAGCAATGCCATAGGAAGGAGGGTGCTCCCAAAGTGCCAGGAGCAGCCCCAGGAGCCTCACCCTGACGAGGTCATGAAGGAAGATTCTCACGCTGTCGGCCATCTCGACTCCAGCATCACCTCTGCTTCCCAAACTATCAACTACAGGGAGAGGGGGACAGCCGGACCCAAGCCTCTCTCATCCTGGAGAGACGGAAACGGAGGGAGCCTGCGGAGAGAACACACGGCACAAGTGGTAACAGCGGGCTGACCGGGAATTACAGGTTCAGTCACACCCGAGCGATTTCCAGCAGGATTCCCGGCCCTCACTGGGCACAGCAACATCCTCCAACAGGCCAGGGAATGGACCCATCCTGCGCATATGGTAGAGTTAGCAAACCCGGGGTTAGAGGAACAGCTCTTGTAAACCACCAGAGAAATCAAACCAGCGTCTGAAACAAGGCAAAAATAAAGCACCGGCTAACAAAACTAGTGCTTTCCCACCAGGATGCAAAGCTCTCGAGCTGCGGCAGAGCTCCCGGCAGCTCTGGAGCAGGCTGAAGTCAAACCCCGGCATGGCAGTGCTGGGGATACAATTTAAAATCATTTTAAAAACGGGTTTGTTTTGGTTATTCTGAGTCAAACCCTGCCGGGATCTAAGCTGCGGAACCAGAACTGACCTCCACATTTATTACCCAGTTAATCGCAGGCAGCTTCCTCCGAAAAACCCGAGTCACGGAACACCGTGCAGAGCAAGGCACCCTCAGGAATCGCCCCTGCTAAGGGGGTGACCTGGGCTCTGCACCCCTGGCAGCTGAGGGGTGACCCTCAGGCACGGCGGAGGGGCAGAACCCCGCCGTGGCTGCCGGGGGTCTGCGTGTCCCTCACAGCCCGGACCCCGCTTTACCCCGGGCTGCTCCCACAGCCTCCCCGCGCAGTGCGTGAGGGGGACGGCTCCCAAATGCCCTCAGGGCCGCCCCCGCAGTGCCCAGAACCGCTGGGGGTTTGTTTCGCCACGGGAAGGCCGCGGTTCCCGGCGGTGCCCCCCGAGCGTGTCTCCGTGTGCCCCCAGGCCCCCCGGTCCCCCCGCACTCACCGGGGCCGGCCGGGGGCGCACGGCGGGACGGGCCCGGCTCACACGGCCCGGCCGCGCCCACCGCGCATGCGCCGCGCGCGCCGCGCACACGCACTGCCGCGGCCCCGCCCGCCGCCGGCCCCGCCCACCAAGGGGACACGCCCATAACGGAGACCCGCCCACCACCCGGTACCGCCCACCGCATCCACTGCGCATGCGCCAAAGGCCAGTGCGGACACTTCTGTCCCAAATGCAGTTGCGCGTGCGCGCTGCTGCCGCCCGCCGCCAGAGGGCGCCACATGCATAGGGAGGGGAATTGGGAACACTGGGGGGTACTGAGAGCACTGGGGGGATACTGGGAACACTGGGGGGATACTGGGGGGATACTGGGAACACTGGGGGGATACTGGGGGGATACTGGGAACACTGGGGGCATACTGGGGATATCAGGAGCAATGGGAATACTGGGGCCGGGGGCACTGCAGGGATCCTGGGAACACTGGGGGATACTGGGGAGAATGGGAGTACTGAGGCTGGGGCACTGTGGGGATACTGGGAACACTGGGGGTATGTTGGGGCTGGGGGCACTGGGGAGATAATGGGAACATTGGATGGGGTAATGGGCATATGCATCTGGGGACACTGGGGCAGGTAATGAGGGGATACTGGGCATAATGGGGCACTGGAAATGGGGACACTGCAGGGCTGTAGGTGGGATACGGAGGATACAGGGGCTGGAGGCACTGGGGGAGCATTGAGGGCACTGGATCATCATGGAAGTACTGGGGGTATCCATGCAGGTGTTCCCCAGCCGGGGAATAACGTGCTCTGACTCCAAGATTCAGAAGGCTGAAGGAAAGCTTTATTAAGCTATATTATATTACATTATATACTACACTATACTCTTCACTAAACTACACTAAAGAAAAACCTGTGACTCTTTCCAGACAGTCACGACACAGCTTTGACCCAACTGGTCAATCAGTCCAAACAACCATCACAGTCCAATTAACAAATCACTCTTGGTAAAACAATCTCCATAACACATTCCACATGTGCCAAGCAACAGGAGCAGCAAGTAGAGATAAAAATTGTTTTCCTCCTTCTCTCTCTGAGCTTTCTCACTGCCTTCCCCAGGAAAAATCCTGGGAGAGAGAGTTATGTCTCTCTATTCAGAGAATGTGAATACCACACTGGGGGAAATAGGGGTTAGAGGGGACACTGTGGGGACAGCGAGGGACACTGTGGGAATAACACGGACACTGGATCTGGAGGACAGGAAAGTAATGGGGGTACTGGGGCTGGAGTGGATTAGAGCACTGGATAATGGAGCACTGGGGAAATGGGACAGTGTGAGGATACTGGGATTAGGGGGAACTGGGGAGACAATTGGTAACACTGTGAGATCCTGGGGACTGCAGGTGTGGGAACACAATGGGGATACTGGGAGGGAATGGGGTGTAGTGGGGACACTGAAGTTGTGGAAGGTGTCAATGGGGACATTAGAACTGAGGATACTGGGGAGGATACTGGTAGCACTGGCGGAGGGAACAAGGCAGGCGATGACCCCATTAATTCTCTGGCACACTCATCATCCATATATTAATTTTATTCCTACAGGACACCACCTCTGGCCTGGGGAGGGGGTCCATGGCCGTGCCTCAGTTCCCCTCTCCCCGCCCCCATCAAACCACGCCGTGCTCCTCCAGTGGCTCCCCATCCACCAGCCTGTCCCAGCCCAGCCTCCGCAGATCCAGGGTCTCGTAGCGGCCCTTGATCACCAGCTCGGCCACGGCCCTGCCAGCGGCCGGCGCGTGCTGGAGCCCGTGGCCACTAAAACCCGCGGCTAAAAACAAGTTTTCCAGCCGGGGGTGCGGGCCCAGCACCCCGTTCTGGTCGAAGGTGTTGTAGTCGTAGTATCCCGCCCAAGACCCCCGGACCCGCAGGGATTCAAAGGCCGGGACCCGCTGAGCCAGCCGGGGCCAGATCTGCTCCTGGAAATAATCGTGGTCCACCGAGAGGTCGCTGGGATCCGGCTCTTCCTCCTGGAAAAGGATAAGCTGGGGGTGTCTGATAAAGAATAGGGGGTGAATGATCCGAGGGGACCCTGCTGGCTCACCTCGGGGGGGCTCATCCCACCCAGGTAGTTCCCGGCAGCACCGTCCGGACGGAAATAAGCACCAGAGGTGTCGATGAGGAAGGGGCTGGAGAGGCCAGGGCCATTGGGGCAGTGCCAGGTGAACACATACCTGGGGAACCCCCAAACAGAGTGTGAGAGGTGCTCCTCTTGACCCCCAGTATGGGGCAGTGGGGCTGGGATGTGGAGATGTTTGTCCCCCCCCACAAAAATCACATTGAGGGGTCATGTCACTCCTAGGCACAGTGGAGGGGCTGTGGGGATAATTGAAATACTGTGGGGGGAACAGGGCTGGGGCACTGGCAAGGCAATGGAGGCACTGGGGAATAATGGGGTTATTGGGAATACTGGGGCGCAATAGGTGACACTGAGGGGGATAATGGGGACACTGGGATTGGGAGTGTGGGGACATAATGGGGACACTGGGGCTGGGCGCACTTGAGGAATAATGGGAGCTCCAGGATGCAAGGCCCCGCTTCCAAAAAAAAAACTGAGGAAGCTCACCATCCCTGCCAGAAGCTGGAGGATGGTGGGTGCTGGGATGTGTCCCACCATAGGTTCATGTCACCCCCTCATAGACAGAGGGTGCCAGGATGACACCCCCCCCCAAAACAGAAGTGCTGAGGTGCTCCCCCATGACACAGGGGTGATGGGTGCTAAAGCACCCCCCCAAAACAGCACCAAGGCATCACCCCCCTGCAAAAGGAGTGTGCCCCCACTCTGAGCCCAGGAGCTGACCCCAACAGAGGGGTGCTGCCAGGCTGTCCCTGCTGTGAGCCCCCAGTACCTCTTCCTGGGCTGGATGGGCAGCGGGGGCTGGCACAGCCCCCTGGGCAGCCCCTCTGCCTCCAGCAGCTTGCCAGCCCAGGCGCCCGCGGCGTTGACCACGATGGCACAGGCGACGGGCTGGTACTCCAGGCTGTCTGCCATGTGGACCTGGGAGGGCACAGACGGGGGGTCACGGCTGCAGGGGGTCACGGGCACTCCTGGGGAGCTGGGGGGGCACACACACACTCACGTGGACGTATTTGATGCGCGCAGACGGCGGTGCTGATGACATCATGTGGTTGGTCGAGGTGACAAAAGCTGGAGGGTTTTGGGGTGAGGTGGGTGGTCCTGGGGGTGGCAGGGGGGAAGCCTTGCTGTGCACCCCCATCCCTCACCTCGCACCTCCCCGGAGCAGCTCTGGACTCCCAGGGATGTAGCTTTGCGCCGGAAAGCGTTGAGGAGGGTCCAGGGGTCAAACCAGCCTTCATTCTCCAGACCTGGGCAGGGGAAAATGGGGGGAAACTACTGTGTGACCCCCCAGTACATGCACTGTGGGGGGCTGGAACTCCCCTTCATAAATAAAGCCGGGATGAAGGATGCAGGAGGATGAGGATGGATGTTGAGGGGGGTCTCCATGCCCTGCCCCATCCTCCCACATACCATAGGACGCCACAGCCACGTCCTCTGTGTTCATCCAGGGGAATTTCTCCTTCAGCTGGGTGGGGGACAGCAAGGTCACCTCCGCCCCTTCATCCCTGGGGATGGCCAGCATGTGGAGGAGGGTCAGGATGACCCCCAGTCCCTGAAACCCCCCCGGAAGGGTCCCATGTGGGTCCCCCACCTCTGGAACTGGACAGTGGCCTCCAGGGCAGCAGCGTTCTGGGGGGATGCGAGGAACAGGTATCCCCCAGGCCGGAACTGGATGTCGATGGGGGGCTCATTCGGCACCCCGAGGTAGTTCTGTAAGGAGACAGAGGGCCACACTGAGTGGGGCTGGATTCCCCAAATTGCCCCTGGCCCATATGCCCCCACGTACGTTGATGTCGCGGAGGAAGCTGGCAGAGAAACGCGACATTTGGATATTTTCCTTGAGGGAAAACTGCTGCCGGATCCCTCCTGCCGACAGCACTGTGGAGGCTCTGGAATACTGAAGGAGAAGACCCCCCAAAACAGAAGGGGTTCAGGGGGGTCCCCAAGGCCACACCCTGCCCTGGGAGGGGGTGTCTCACCATGGGGTCCCGCTCCACCACGAGCACCCTCATTCCGTGCCGCCGCCGGCCCTCCAGCACCTTCAGCCAGTACGCCACGGACCAGCCCACCACGCCGCCCCCCACCACCACCACGTCGGCCTCGTCGGGGGGCCGGGGGTCGGGGTGGGTGCCCGGGGGGATCCAGCCCCGCCCGCCGCTCCCCGGCGCCGGCAGCTGATCCCTCAGGGTCTGGGCCACGCGCTCCAGGCTCTGCCCCAGCTCTGCGGCGGAACGGGGCTGCCGAGCCTGGGGCACGGCTGGCAGCCCCCGGTACCCTCTGCATCCCTCGGGACCCTCCAGCCCCCCCCGCGACATTCCCAGGTACCCCTCAGACTCCCCCCAGGCCTCTCGGTGAACCCCCCCAGGTCCCCCTGGGTCACCGGGAAAATGCCCCAGGACTCTGAACCACCAGAACCGCTTCCGAGTAACCTGGAATCACACCAGTCCCTCCCACTGGGGAGTCCAGAGTCCACGCTGGGAATCACCCAAGACCTCCACCAGTTTCCTTCGTCATGTCCCCTTGGGACCCCCGGTCCCCACTGGGACCCCCCCTCCATTCCCCTGGGCCTTGTGGAACCCCCCAGTCCCCTGTGAGACCACCAGCTGCCCAGTTCTCCCCAGCCCCTCCAATGCCCCCGTGCCATCCCCCGCAGCCCCCAGGGATCACCCCCAGGCCCCTCTGGCACCCTCCATACACGCCCGTAGCCACCCCAGCGACTCCATTCCCAGCGCCCCCCATTCCCAACTTTCCCCCATTCCCAAGTCGCCCCCGTTCCCAGCTTCCCCCTGTTCCTAGCGCTCCCGTTCCCAGCAATCCCGACCCCGCCGTATATCCTCATACACCCCAGCAACCCCTCCGTTCCCTGGGACACCCCAATTTACCTGACCCCCTCCCCACTCCACGCCATCCACACCCCGACCCCCCCTCCATTCTTCCCTGAGCCCTCTCCCCGTGTCCCCCAAATCCCCGGTGCGGTGCCGGAGACCCCTCCGGATCTCACCGCGGAAGAAGTCTGAGCTGAGCGGAGCCGCGGTGCGGAGGGGGCGGCCCGGGACCCCTGCGGGGACCCCCCCCGGTTCCGGGGTCCCCCTCGGGGTCCCCCCCCCAAACGCCCCCAGTCCCCGCGCGCGCAGAGCGCGCCGCCACCGCAGCATGGCCCCGCCCCTTCGCGGTGGTCCCGCCCCCTGGGCCGGGCCTTCGCCCCGCCCCCGCCCGCCTCCGTCCCGCCAATGGCGCGGGGGGCGGGGCTTCCGGCGGAAGCGCGGGGCAGAGCGACGTGTGCGCCCCGCCGGGCCCGGCGCCGCCGCCATGCTCGACTTCTTCACCATCTTCAGCAAGGGCGGCCTCGTCCTCTGGTGCTTCCAGGGCGTGCGCGGGCCCGCTGCCACCGCCCCCGTCAACGCCCTCATCCGCTCCGTCCTCCTGCAGGTCGGGCGGGGCCGGCTGCCGGCGGGCGGAGGGTTGGGTAGGGGTCACATACCTGGCGAGGGGGGAGAGGGAGCGCCCGGCTGAGGGAGGGGGGCGGTGGGACCCGTCTGCCCGGGGAGGGAGAGGAGGGCAGGCCGCAGGCATGGCGGGGGGGCGGGGGGGGGGCCGTCTGCCGGGGGAGGGAAATCAGCCGAGCCCACGGAGCTGGCGGGGGAATGGGCACCGGGACCAGCTGCCTGCGGCGGGGGCAGCCACGGGCACGAGCAGCTCCGGGGAGTGGGATCAGCCCGGCGAGGGGCGGAGGTGGATGGAGGGGAGACGTGAGTGGGACCATCTGCCTGGGGACGGGGAGGAGAGGGGTGGCACACAGGTGGGACCACCTGTTGGAGGGGACACACGGGCACGAGCAGCTCGGGGAGGGGGGACGGGTGTGGGGTCACCCATTTGGGGCGTGGGGATGGGACCATCACCTTGGGGAGGCGACACACTTGGATGGAACCACCTGCCTGGGACGGGGCACAGAGGGCACGGCCACCCCGGGGTGGGTGGGATCACCCAGCTGAGGGGGATGGATGGGACCACCTGCCCAGGGTGTGTGGGGTCATGTGTAAGGGATGCTGGACCGCTTTGGGAAAGGGGGGGGACAGGGATGATGGTGGGGAGAGGGGGATGACTGGGATGAGGGCATGGTGAGTGCTGCTGGCACCCCCATTCTGACAGCTGCTCTCCCCCAGGAGAGAGGTGGCAACAACTCCTTCACCCATGAAGCCCTCACACTTAAGTACAAACTGGACAACCAGTTTGAGCTGGTGTTTGTGGTAAGTGACCCCCCCAGGCACCCCTGCGGTGGCAGGAGGGTCCCTCCAGCCCCCCACGTGCCCCCAAACCCAAAGGAAGGGGATTGTCCCTGAAAAGAGGGGGAACAGTTCCCCCTGTGCTGAGGTTTGAGCAAACAGCTGTTTACATTGCCTAGGGCTGGAGCTCAGCTCCCAGACTGGTTTGGCTCCTCTGTCTCGGGGATTTTGGGGGATAAGGGGCTGTGATGAGCAATTCAGGGGGATGTTGAGCAGTGACCCCAGTGTAGCCAGGTTCCCCCCAGAAGGGGGGACATGGGTGTCTGTCAGCTGAATGCCACTGCAGGAGCAGCTTATTTTAATCATCTGCAGCAGGATTAAAACTAATCAAACCTCAAACAGAAGCTGCAGCCTTGTAAAACTTCACTTTGGCCAGAGCTATTGAAAAAAAGCCAGAAGTGTGTTGTTCCCTTCACTTTATGGAGCATTTAAAGCTCTTTTAGTTTCCTGGCACCTTACCTCCATAAATCCATACAACCTTTCCTGTTGACCCACAGATAAACTGAAGGTTTTCTGGCCTTGCCCTACGTGTCCCTGTTGCCATGAGACAGCCTCTGTGTGTTACAGTCACCTGTTGAAGCGAAGCTCTGGGCTGTTTTTTACCTTTTGGGGACATTTTAAAAGCCTGGGAAGGTGGAGCAGAAAGTGCAGGCTGAAGCTTGCCCAAGTTAAAGAACTCTGAATTAAACAGAGAGGTTTTTGCTTGCTTGCTGCTGTTGAATGAGCTGCAAGTGCAGTGCCTGTTGGCCGTGCTCCTTGGCAGGTGGGCTTCCAGAAGATCCTGACTCTAACCTACGTGGACAAGTTGATAGACGATGTCCATAAGGAGTTCAGGGACAAGTACCGCAACGAGTTCCAGCAGAAAGGAGCCCTGGGCCTCCTAAATGGCACCTTTGATTTTAAAGATGACTTCATGCGCCTCCTCCGGTACAGAACTTGGGTTTTGTCTTAAATTTCTGTTTTGAGCAGAGATGGGAGCGGGGGAAGAGCTGAAATCCAGGCTAATGGGTCACCTCCCTGCAGGGATGCAGAGGAGAGCAGCAAAGTCCGAGCTCCCACGGTAATGAAGACATTTGAGCAGTCTCTGAAATCCCAGAAGACTGTCAAGTGTATGATTGAAACCCGAGGGGAGAAACCAAAGGAGAAGGTCAAGAACAAGAAGAACAAAGGTTCCAAAAAGGATGGTGAGTTAATGGGGAAGATAAATGGGTGGGAAATAAATATTCCAGAGCAATGTGTTGCAGCCTGTGCTTTCCCAATCCACTTGGAGCTGGACTGAGCTTGTGTTTGGGCTCTTCCTGTCAGGAACTGAAGCTGTGGCAGCGCCCACTAAAGCATCTGCGGGTGACAAGCAGCTCTCAGCAGCAGGGGACAAGGAGGAACTGACCAAGGATGAAATCCTGCAGAAGAACCGGGAGGAATTCTTCAGGAGACACATGAAAGCTGGGGAGAAGTCCAGGTGGGTGATGGGGGCATGGTCAGTCTGCCTATGCTTCAAACTAGGCCATGGCTGAATCTCTTCTTTTGGTGACCCCTGGAAGCCAGACCTGACTTGCCTGGACCTTATTTCCCTGATTTCCCTCCTTGCTGAAAAAAATGGAGAGAAGACACCAGGGTGTCCTGGAGGAGTAATAGAACCTGATTTTCTTTGCTGGGACATGCAGAAACCCTGGGAGAGGTCCAGACCTGTGTTTAGTGAGCAGGCAGCAGTAGTGCATTGATACCTGGCTTGAGGGAAGTGCTGCCATACAGGATTAAAGTTCAGATAAATAAACTCTGGAGATCGGATTGGTAAATTTCTGCCTTTTTGGGTAATCCAGGCTTTTATTTTTCACGTCTCCTAACGAGGTGATGGCTGCTGCTTCCCTGCACTGAACACAGTGTGTTTCTGGTCTTTGTTCCACCAGATCTCCGAAGCCCGACGCACAGAAGGAGAAGGGGAAGAAGCCCCGGGTGTGGGATCTGGGGAACTCTAATGCCAAAGTACTTGATTACAGTAATTCTGCTACCAACGGCAGCGCAGAGGCTTGTCCTGTGGAGGAGTTTGACCATGACATGGTAAGGAAAAGTCAGGCTCCATTTGCTGTTGTGCATTCTCTGGGATCAGCTGGGCATTACGAACCCAGCCCTGTCTCTGTGCCTGGATGAGAAGGGATCATGAAGAGACATGAAGCAAGGATTGTGGCACTCAGCCCATAAAGCTGCTTCTTCTCCTTGCAGGCCCTGGGGGATAAAAATCGGGAGCCTGGCCGCCTCTATGACCTGGAGTATGAGAGTGATGATGAAGCTGAAGAGGAAAAAGTTGTTCAGAACCCTTCAAAACCCAGGTAGAGGCTCCCACAGCCCTTGCTTGTCACATGGTTCTTGACTTCTCTTCCATAACTCCTGTTCCAGTCTAACCAGTAATGCAGGAAGCACAAACTGGTGTGTTTGTCCTCTCAGGGCAAGCCCTTCTGCATCTGACCTTTGCAGATTATCATTTCCAAACCTCAGTGTAACTCCTCTGCTTCTCCACAGTGTGAAGAAGGGTGGCCTGGGGGGCATGTTTGGCATGCTGAAGGGCCTGGTGGGTTCCAAGAGCTTGACCAGAGAGGACATGGACCCTGTGCTGGAGAAGATGAAGGATCACTTGATTGGTACGTCTGGATCCATCCCTGGTGTGAGGGATTAGTGGCAGTTCCCTGTGCTCTGTTGGGTGGGCCCTGGTGTGGGTAGTACCCGTGGTTTGGGATATTCTTGCCCACAGGAGCTGTGGTGGGTTCCTGTCTCACCCCTGAGAAGCCCTCGAGAGGGCAGCAGTCAGGTCTGGTGGGAATCCTGCACACTGACTCCATCCTTCCCTTGACACCCATGTGGGATGTACATAACCATCTCAGCAGCACTGACTCCCTGCTCTGTCTTTCTCAAAGCTAAAAATGTGGCAGCTGAGATTGCAGTGCAGCTCTGTGAATCTGTGGCCAAGAAACTGGAAGGGAAGGTGATGGGCACGTTCACCAGTAAGTGCCTGTGTGGCATCCAGTGTGTGGTTTGGAGCTCGGGAGTATTCCCCATGCGTGACGTGTCCTCTCTCCATCCCCTTTTCCCAGCGGTAACCTCGACGGTGAAGCAGGCGCTGCAGGAGGCCCTGGTGCAGATCCTGCAGCCCCAGCGCCGTGTGGACGTCCTCCGCGACGTCATGGATGCCCAGCGCCATCGCCGGCCCTACGTCATAACCTTCTGCGGTGTCAACGGCGTCGGGAAGTCCACCAACCTGGCCAAGGTAGGACAGGACCCTGGTGTCACATTCACCTTTTCTGAAAAATCCCTTTGCCCAGCATTTTTCTCCTAGGAAGCTGAGAAGCCTCAAAGAAAAAGGAAAACAATTTTATCTCATTTGCTTCTCCTGTGTTTTGCTCCTTTGCAATGTGGTTGGAGATAGTTTACTCACAGGTGGTTGTTTCATTGGTTTCTGGTGTGAATTATTTTGACTCAGTGGCCAATCAGGGCCAAGCTGTGTCGAGACTCTGGAGAGAGTCACGAGTTTTCATTATTATCTTTTTAGCCTTCTGTAAGTGTCCTTTCTGTATTCTTTATTATAGTATAGTATTCCTTAATGTAATGTAGTATCATGAAATAATCAATTAGCCTTCTGAGAACATGGAGTCAGATTCATTCCTTCCTGCCTTTGTCTGGGCACCCTGCAAATACAATACCCTGGATCACAGGAGTGGGGTGATGGGGTCAGGCTCTGTAGCTACTAACGGGCTTTTCTGATCTGTTGCCTCCTGCAGATCTCGTTCTGGCTCATCGAGAACGGCTTCAGCGTCCTGATTGCGGCCTGTGACACGTTCCGCGCGGGAGCGGTGGAGCAGCTGCGCACCCACACGCGCCGCCTCAACGCGCTGCACCCTCCGGAGAGCCACGGCGGGCGCACCATGGTGCAGCTCTACGAGAAGGGATACGGCAAGGACGCTGCGGGCATCGCCATGGAGGCCATCTCCTACGGTATGCGCGGAGCTGGGGGCGGGTGGTGCTGTCCTGGGGCAGCGCCGTCCTTCACGCTGCCTCCCTGCCGCCCCAGCTCGGAACCAGGGCTTTGACGTGGTGCTGGTGGACACGGCGGGACGCATGCAGGACAACGCACCCCTGATGACCGCGCTGGCCAAACTCATCGCTGTCAACGCTCCCGACCTGGTCCTGTTTGTTGGGGAAGCACTGGTGGGAAACGAAGCTGTGGATCAGCTGGTGAGCGTGGAGGCTTTGTTCTTGAGAGACAAAGAGGGAAAAGAAACCATTTCTGTAGGTTTTACCAGAGAACTGGATGATGGCAGCACCACAAACGCTTTTCTCGGATTTTTTTTCTCCCTCAGGTCAAGTTCAACAAGGCCCTGGCTGATCACTCCATGGCCCAGACACCGCGGCTCATCGATGGGATCGTCCTCACCAAGTTCGATACCATCGATGACAAGGTAAGGAGGCTGCTGAGGTGACTCTGCACAGAGCTTCTGTCTGACAGGGACCAGAAGGGAGAGATGGGAATTGTTAAACACAGGGCACTCCTGCACTTTCTCCTTGTGTTTGAGCCATTGAACCCAAATTTAGAAGTCTGGTTTCCACACATGGGGGATGAATGAATGACGAGCTCCCTGAGGGGAAGCAGAGGATTTCACAGTGCTGCTTGTCCCCGGCAGGTGGGTGCCGCCATCTCCATGACCTACATCACGAGCAAGCCCATCGTTTTCGTTGGTACCGGACAAACCTACTGTGATCTGCGAAGCCTTAACGCCAAGGCCGTGGTCGCAGCGCTCATGAAGGCCTAAACACCAAATCGCTGTGTGCAGATGTCCCAGAAGAACCTGCTTTACCCTGTCACCAACTAGTCTTTCCCGTGTAGTGAAGAACAGAATGGAGGAATAGCAGCATGAGGAGTACTTTTTTTGGATTAACCTGCTTTTGTCCAGAAAAAGCCCTTCCCTGGGTTCCTCCATTCTGTGTCCAGTGACGCAGGCTCCCTTGCGGGGAGGCCGAATCCAGAGCTTTGTATTGTTCGTGCTGCACGGGGGGGTGGGCGGTGCCAGGATCTGCTGTGCTTTTTGGTGGGTTAGAAGGCTTTTTATTGAGCTGCTTTTGATTTTTAGACCAGCTTAGGGAGGAGGCAGGAGGGACTTTGACTTAGGGGCAGTGTTAGATCTGGCTGTTAATGTTGCTGCTCGTGGCAGCTCCACTGAAGCTGATAAACCAAAAAAAGGTGACGGTCTGTGCTGGGTTGGAGGGGACATGCTAAATTGCCTTAAAGTCCCCCATATCTGTCCTCACCCAGACTCTGAAACAGGGTCCCCAGACACCATGTATTTGGCTAGGAGCTGGAGAGCTGCAGCAGCCAGGTCCAGAGGAGGAAGGCAGGAGGTGTCCTGCCTGGCCCCTGCCTGCTGGTCTTGGCGTTATTTGCTAGTAAAAAGGAAAAAAACCAAACCACATTAATACTGGAAGAGAATGGTGGCTGCTTGCTGCTTTCCTGCACCCTTTCTCCCCGCTCCGAGTGCCTCTTGATCCCGGTTGGAAGTGCTACACTGAGTAATACAAACCTCTGATGATGTCTTGTAGCTCTGTATTGCAGATGTGCTATAGTGCAATAAATTGAATGCTGTCTGCTAAGAGACATAATTTATATAAAATAAACTTCATAATTTGTTCTCTGTGTATAAATAACTTGCCTCCAGCCAGGACCTGTTTCCTACTGGGTTGGGGGGAGATGAACTCCCACCAGTGTGAGATGTGAAAGGGCCTTTAAATGATACAGCAGCCAAAGTTCAGTGAGCAGGCCTTTAATACAACTTCAACATACAAAATACTGTACAGTAAAAAGACAGGACTAGAAAACTAGAGCTTCCAGTAAAAAAAAAAAAAAAGCTCAAGTTTCATTTTTTAATTGAAATACAGAATATAAAAGCACTAGGTATGAAGTTAGAGGAGGCTGCAGCTCCCTCAGGGATACCGTGCTCTGCAGGCACGTGCAGCCCCAGTAAAACCACGATTACTGTTAGACCAGGTGTTCATCCGTGGCAGCTCTGTCCTGGCCTCGTCCCTGCCAGAAGGGTCCTGGCTCGGTGCTGGACAGCAGTGGGACACTGGGGGCTCCGGCCTCCCTGAGGGCTGCTGGCCTGGCCTGGGCCTGTCCCAGGAGCCCCTGACACAGCTCAGGGCCTGGGCAGGGCTGAGGCTCAGGGGCTGCATCCTGCATGGAAGCAAAGGCTGAAAACCTGCCTGGGACTCCAGGGAGCACCACAGGGTGAAGCCCCTTGGCTCCAGAGAGCCTTCCTTACCTTTCACCTCAGCGTGGGCAGTGGCAGAGCCGTTCAGCTGCTGCCCCTCCTTGGGCACACCTGGGGCAGAGCAGAGACCAGTCTCAGATGCAGAGCCAGCTGCCCATGTGCTGGTTTCACACAGGCTTTCCTGGCTGGGTTAACCCTCAGAATACCTGCCAGCAAGGTTCTGGCCACTGAACCCACTTTGCCCCATTTTTAATGATTTATTAGTGATACCTCTTTTATAAAAGCATTGGCTCAGGCTGAGCAGCATGAGGGTCAGTGAGACTAAATGCCCCTTCACTAAAAAGGGAACAAACAGCTGCACATGAAAAACAAAGTTTGGGAGGCGGGCGTGGGAGGCAGCACAGCTGTTTAAACTGTTAAAACATACAGTGTTTTCAGAAAAGTAACCCGCAGATCCTCTAAGCTACACTTAGAGACACATTTGCTTATTTTTAAAAAAAAAAGGCTTCAGGAATATCTACATAGCATGGAGAACGGGGGCTACTACCCCTGTCTACTCTGCATGGTGCCAGCCAAGGGTCCCCCAGCCCCTGGCCCCGTACCTGTGCGGCCCCGCATGGCAATCTCGCTTGTCAGCCGCTCAAAGTACTCGGGCAAGTCAGCGTATTCGTCTCCGTAGGAAATCACTTTGATCCCTTTGTCCAGCATGTTCTCACGGAGCTTCTTGAACTCATCCACATCCCCCCTCCGCACCAGCATGAAGTGCTCCAGGTCTGACTTGTGCTTGACAGCCTCTAAAAACAGGGCCTGAAACGTGGTGTCATCAACTGTCCAACCACAGCCCAAGAAGAGGAAGGACTTATTTTCATACAGCTTCTGTATCTCTCGCTTTAAGAAAGGGAAAGATGTTGGTCAAGGTGAGCTTCATCCTCACAAGAGACAGCACCTGCCCTACCCTTGGGGAGGCTCTGCAGCAATGCCATCCTTCAGCAAGTGTGGGAAGTGTTCCAGCACCTTAGCAGCCAGGGAATTCACCCCTCCTATTTCCCATATCTATTTGATTCTCCCCCTCCCTCTGTGAAGCTCAGTCTAAACTCAGCTGAGCTGTTGACCCAGGTGGGTTGACCCAGGTGGGAGCTGGAGCTGCAGCTCACAGGCCTGGCCCCAGCGTGGCTCACCATGACCTCGGTGTTGCGCAGCACGTTCTGGTAGCCGGCCGGGTGCAGGACGATGCCGCTGGGGTTGGTGTAGACGCCGTGGATGTGCAGGACACTGAGCTTCCTCTTCTCTTGTGCCCACTCCAGCACCTGCACAACACAAACCCGCAGCAACGTCTCTGAGCGCATCACGGTGGTGACCACAGCACTGCTAAATGTAACATTTTGGGGAAACATTCCAAAGAGGCTGCTTCTTTCTCATCTTCTCATTTTCTCTCCTCCATCAGCCTCTACACCATGGCCTGCAGCCACAGCCTGTGGTGCTCGTTTGGGTCAACACTTCAGGTGACTGGTGAATGTGATGAGAAGACTAAAGCAAAATGCCAGATTGACCAGAAAAATGGGAAAAAACTACAACTCCTATGTCAGCATGTTTCTCAAGCCTACCAAGTTTTATTTTGTGGCCCCTACTGGCTCTGAGGGAGTCACCAGCTGAGCTGACCTCCATTTCAGACAGCTGCTCCCAAGGCTCTCGGTTTACTCCTGCAGACCTCAGCTCGTTTAAGCTTGCAATAATTAGAATGCTTACTTGTAACACTGTAAGTACTTTCAGCCATGTAGATTAAGAGGTCACGCAGGAAACGTGAAGCACAGAAATGAGAATGAAAAGAGAGCAAGGACTGCACAGGACAGACATTGGGGGTGTTTAACATGCAAACAGAAGGATGAGATGCTCCCCACCAGTAAAACCCATGATGGAGAGATGAGGTGGGCAGGTGCAGAGTTCAGGGTTTCACAGCGTGACTGGGGCAGGAGCAGGAATTTTTGCATAAAGAGAGTAGCTCTGAGAGAGCAGCAGGAGGAGCCATTCCAGCCATTGCGGGAAGAGGACATGGGGCAAAAGGGGAGCCTCGAAGGCTGCAGCCCTGGACACCCATCATAAAAAGCACTATGCAGCTCCTTATAAAAATAAAAAGTTCAGCTTTGCAGCTCGTGTGGAGTTTCTCATATGGGTTAGAACATCAACCCGAGCCTTATGTGGAAGCAAGGCTAAGCCAGAAGTTTCAAGGACAGAGATCAAAGGAATAGCAGGCTTAAGCACTCCTCCTGAGTACTGGATGGCAGCCAGCAAACCAGCGTTCCAGAAAGGAGCATTCCTCCTCATTCCTCTGCTTGCTGCACTGGACAGTCAGAGCCTCTGCCTGGAGCTTGTCTGCCACCAGTTAAACCACTATAATGAGTACAATGTCCTCAGGCAGCATGAGAGCACATTCTGCACCACCACAGTCCCTGACAAAAGAAATAATAATCTTTACCTTCTTTTCATCAGTCAGGTCAAGAGACTCAAGGTGCTTCCCCTGGTGTGCTGCATACAGCTCCAGCAGGTTATCAAAGTTTGTGGTCAACACAAGGGCTCCATTTTCCATCAAGTGAAGCACAGACTGAAGCAGCTGCTTCCCAGAATCTTCCATTTTGGATTCCAGGTCATCAAACACCTCGTATAAACAGTCCTTGAAAAAGGTTGAGCGAACGTTGCTTGTGCGCTGAGAAGGGGAGAGATTGAGATCAGAGCCAGCCCCGTAACACCTCATACCAAATGACCCCACGAAAAACCACCCACATTTCCCCAACACCCTGCAAAGCTCTGGGTCCTTGTAGGGCAAACACAGAGCCTTGGTTGCACCAGGGTGGGTGCTCTCCTTCAGCATAGTTGTAGGATCACAGAATCCCAGACTGATTTGGGTTGGGAAAAATCTTAAAGCCCACTCTGCTATCTCATCCCACTCTGTGCCAAGGGCAGGGACACCTTTCACTATTCCAGGCTGCTCCAAACCCCTCCAGCCTGGCCTGGAACACTCCCAGGGATGGGGCAGCCACAGCTTCTCTGGGCAGTCTCACCACCTTCACAAGGAAGAATTTCTTCCCAATATCCCATCTAACCCTGCCCTCTGGCTGTGTGAAGCCATTCCCCCTTGTCCTGTCACTCCAGGCCCTTGTCCACAGTCTCTCCCCATCTTTCTTGTCAGGTCCCTTCAGGTATTGGAAAACCACAATTAGGTCACCACTGAAGCCTTCTTCTCCAGGTTTAACAATCCCAGTTCTTTCAGCCTTTCCTCATAGGAAGGTGCTCCACCCTTAAATCATCTTGGTCCAGGTGAAATACCCAAAACCCACGTCCACAGCAGGGTTATTATGTCCAAGGCACCTGGCACAGTAAGTGCACCTGTGGTTCCATGTACATAGAGGAATTGTTGGGATGGGGACACCATTGCTGGAGAACCAAATCTGGCTATTTCCAAAAGCCAAATCCTATGCTCAGGGCAAGTACAAGCACACTGACCGGAGACAGCTTCTGAATAAGGTCGTGGGCAACATGGACCAGGTTCTTGTCTTCGTGAAGACACTTCTGGAACCGTTTGCTCTCTTCATCTTCCAGGAGATCAAAGTCAATAGCAGCATCCAGGAGAGCCTGAATCAGCCCCTTCCAGGACTTCAGCGCTGGGACCTGGGGAGCAACTGCAGCACTAATTCCTGTCCCAATCACCAAAACAAGTTCCCGAGGCTTCTTGGTTTTGAGACTTGGCAGCAGCTTCCTGCAAAAGGAGAAAGGAGCACAGCTGGTACCACCATGAATGGAAGGGTGTCTGGCAGATTGAGGGAGAGGGAGATACCTTGTGCCTGAATTTTGAATCAAATATCCATTGGGGCTCTCTGATAAAAAGGGCACGAGAGGAGCAGCTTGGTATCCTTAAAGGACAGCAGGCAGCTGCATGGATCAGCAGCACAAATGCTCCCAATACAAGGTCCATAATTACAACATTTTTGGGAATCAAATCTGTTACCAGGATGGTTACTGGGGAAGTCAATGATGCCCTGGGGTGCTTCTGCAGCAAAGCTAATCCACTAAAAATCTGGAATAAGGGAAGTCTATTAATAAAAGTTACATGGAGGGCTGGAGGGCATGGGAAAGCATGAGAGACTGAGACACACACACGCTCTGTGTCCCGAGATAAAACGTGTCAGATCCCATGCAGGTCGGAAATGCGACCTGGTTTAAACAAGGTGCAGAACAGGGGCCTTGAGACAACAGCTCCACTTATCCCAGCACAGAGAAAAGCAAGGGAAGGCTTCCTCCTAGCTCTGCCCTGGAGGGGCCCAGCCCCAGTTAGCTGAGGAACCCCCTCAGCTGTACCAGCAATCCCTTCCCTGTGATGCCTGCAATGTCAGCAGGATGCTCCAGGCCAATCTTTTGGAATATCCCAGATGATACAGAGTCACATGAAAGGGCTGCAGGGTTGTATTCTCCTTATTCCTCCTCCCTTCCTCCCTATTTTCCTGGCTTTACACCTGCACAGAGCTTTTAAACATGACCTTTATCATTTATTAAGCAGATATGCTGCTCCTTGCCTTGCTTTGCCTGGTGTCCAGCTGCTTTCTGCAGTGGGGACCTGCTGCAGCTTCCCAGGATTGGAGCAGCAGCCTGGAAAAGCCACTTGTACAGAAGAAATGGGCTTTATCAGCAAACACGTGATATTTAGTGAGAAGGGGAGAGGAAACCAACACCACACAGATGGAGCTGTGCCTTCCCTCAGCCCCTGCCTATGAAAACAGACTTGTTAACCCCTTCCTCGAGGAGGGCTTCACTGCTACTGCTGATAAACAGGGTTTAATTTGAGGACTGCAAGCCTTATGTGAGGAATAAATTAGTATTCAGGCTAATGAGCTAGTATAACAACACTATTGGAAATACAGGGACTGAAATCCAAAATAATAACAAATACCCAAGTCTTAATGTCCTGCATGCCTGCCCTGCTGATAAATGCACTTGTTTCTACCTTAATATCCTGAGCAAGGAAAAAATCATCCCCCAGCATCTCTTCTGCACATTCCAGGGTCACCGATCAACCTCGAGACCACACAGAACTATCCTGCAGCCCTCCAGAACTTGCAAATAAATCAAATTAGTGGGAGACAACCTCCCACCTGAATTAGCTGCTTGTTCACAAGAGCCTTTGAGCCTGCAGCAGCCACAGTCTCAGTCTCTGACAGACTGAATAATCCACCAGTCAGACCCCACTCACAGAACTGTAAGACCACCTACTTCTAAGCACAGGGAGCCTCAAAATGAATTATTTAGTCTTCACATGCAGTTCAACCATACCAATTTGAGTAACTCCCTGTCCTCCTGGAAACCACCATCCAACTCAAGTGAAAAAGCACAACCACTGTGTTCAACCTGACACTGCGAGTGGACAGGACCATGGAGACAGGACAGCAAAATACAGCTATGAGAGCAACCCCGTTCCCTGGCTGAGGGTTAAAACCCCAAAAAAGTACATTCTGGGTGTGAAGGTGTTTGTTCCACAAACAGCAGGAAAGCCCAGGGCATGGCCAGAAGCCAGCACACAGTTCTTGGATCAAGAAACGAAACAGCCACGGTCACCAGGGGTCACAATCCTTAAAGAACAATGCGAGGCAAAGGAAAAGGCTCTTGTTAGAACAAACTCACTGGAGCATAATTAAATTTACCTGGGCTTTTTTGCAGGTGGCATTCCATCTTCCAACAATGTTTCCTTGCCCAGGCTCACCGTAGAAGCCATCCAGTTTCTGTAGTAGACAGATCACCAGAAGCAAAGTCACTGCACAAGGACAACACCACCGGGACAACAAGGTTTTACAGAACCAGCTTTGCACAGGTGGATCAATCTCAGGTTCGTTATCGTTCCAAGATCACCTCTGGGCTGAGAATTGCATGTTTTCGTCTCTGAACTTTGTCCCACAGCCTCATCCTCTTCCTTAACCTCTTTTACCATAAAATCCTTGGCTGTTTTTCCCAGGTGTGATTGCCTCAGCAGAACACACTTTGCCAGACCCTTCGTTTCACCTCAGCCGCTCATTTTCCGCGAGAGCCTGGATCTTGGAGCAGCACTCCCCCCATTCCCGACAAGGCCTGTCAGCAAACTTGCTGCTTGGGAAACAGTGGGAGGGAAGAGAAGACAAAGAGATTTTTGTTGGCTCCAAAAAGCCACGGAGAGCATTTCATTCCCTGGTGATGAGAGAAGGGTTTCCCAGCCCGCTGTGAGTCCGCAAGCACTGGGAAATGACCTTAAAGCCCACAGAAAGGAAGTGCAGTTTGAGAACTCTTTCAACAGCCCGTCACATAAAATACAAAAGCTCTGCCAGCACGCAGTACTCTCCCACTCTGCTTCTCCCAAATAAGTCTATGAAAAGGGAATGAAAATGAACAGAACTGTTCATCCTCCTCTGCTTTTTCCTTGCCAATTGTAATGAAGAGTCCATCAAAAACTCTGTTAGACAAGGGCTTTTGGCCAGAGGAAATGCTGAGGAAGAGCTGCTGACTCAAAATCACAGTGTTTTGGCCATCTCAGGGAGAGCTGAGGGTTTGCTCTAGAGATGACATGCTATGATTGCTCTCTGGCAGCCCAGCAGGTGACTGTGGGCAGGTCTCTCCAGGTAGGACCTGCAAGTGTTGGCATGGATCAGGTGAGAAACCAGCCAGTATTCCAGGAAAGCACAACCTTTCAGCTCTGGATGACGAGAACAGGGCAAAGTGACACTGTCAGACGCTCAGATACGCTGTGTGTGCAGCCTTTACCCTCTGATCCCTTCGGAAAACTTTATACAATGGCATTATGGATTGGTTTGGGCTGGACAGGACCTTAGAGCTCATGTCGTTCCACCCCCCTGCCATGGGCAGGGACACTTTCCACCACACCACATTGCTCAATAATAAATCTTTGTACCAACAGCAGAACACCTCAAAGAGCTGCTTTTCACTACCTACCTCCTGAAACATTACTGAACATGTGCTGCTCATCACATCAAATAATCACCTTTTTATCTTACTGGGCCTTACTGTACGGCCCAGATTTTGGATAAAAGTGTCAAAGGCCCTCACCAAGTGAGGAATCTCCTGGTTTTCCCCCCTCTGTGCATGCCAGGCAGGGCTCCTCCATCACACCCTCTTGTGAACATTGTACCCTGTATTTTTCCAACCCACACTGAGCCCAGGAGCTCAGTGCTGTTCTGACAATGAATCTCTGCAGCCTCATCACCCCTGAATCCCTGCAACCTGTCAGGCCTCATGGTGAACCATTTTGGGGGCTTACATCTCCAAAGACCAAAGCAGTGACTCTCAGGAAGAGAGGAGGAGCTGCTGGACACACATCTGCCAGATTCACCATCAAATCCCTGCTGAGTGAATGCAGCCAAGCACAGTCAGGATAAAGGGGGGAAAAGCCCCTCTTTTTCCTTCCCAGGAGGGTCCCATCTCTCCTTTTAGATTTTTCTGGAAGGACAGGCTGCTTCCACAAAGCCAGCCAGATTTTATTTAGTGGTGCAAAGATGCTTTAAATGAGGCAGGGACTAACAGTAGATAACTGGAGTGTTTCAGAGGGAAGTTTGAGCTCCTGCTGGTGCCAGGTCTGCCCTCAGCCCCGGGCAGAAGCAGAGCTACAGCCAAAGGTAAATCCTTCCTTGCTTTCTAAATTGGATATAATTTAAGCTTATAATTATCTTTGCATTGTGAATCATCAGCTGAGCCTCGAATATCAAGGCTGTTTTGTAAATTCCCACCTAGAGCTCCCCTGTTTGCTTCCACCTGCCTCAGCACTGCTCCCATCTCACTCACCCTGCACATTCCCATGCTATTAACAGCAGGAATGGAGCCATCAAATCAATTTTAAGTGCCTCTAAATGACATTTCAAAAGCAATTTTAAACTTACGAAAAAATACCTTTTGGAATTATAATCACCTTGTAAGGTTTTCTGACATAATGACCTTCAACCTTCAGGTCTATTACTTAGTGGAGAGAGCCATAAAGGAACAAAAACCCCATTATAAATACAGTCTAGTTCCAAAAAAAAGTTATTACAGGTCTTTAAAAGAATTCATGGGGATTCAGCCAAGAAATAGAAACCTCTGGTTTTCAGCCCTGGGGAGAAACTCTGCTTGCCAGAGGGATGGATCGTGCTGGCACAGCTGAGGTAGCCAAAATTAAATGGAATTACCTCAGAGCATGAGACTGCCATGGGAAAAAAACACAGCAGGTACTGCAGGTTCCCCCTGGGAACACAGGTACCATGGAGGAGAGGGAGCCACAGGCACTTAGAAGATAAGAAGTGTCTCTCCAGCCTTCTTCAGACACTGGGAACTTTCCAGCTATTTAGACTACAGGGAGCTGAAGACTGTAAACACAACACTCCATGGATTCCTGGCCAGCTGCCCCATTCCCCTGTCCCAGCCTTGTCCCCATCACTTTTATCAGGGATGGTAAGAGACTCCCTGTGTGGGTTTGCTGTGCTCTCTTTCTTCCTCCACACCACAGAAATCCCTTAATTTATCCTACAGCCTTCCAGACTTCAGCTTTAAACTGTGCCCAAGTCACCAAAACCGGAGAAACCCAACCACAGCAACTCCCTGTGTGACACAGACACATCCAGCTGCAGAAATGTTGGAAATGTGAAGGTGTATCCCAGGTAAAACAAACACCTGAGCACCACGTGTGTCAAAGGAAGGCCGAGGTTCACACAGGGTGTGTATTTACAAAAACCTCTCTGCAGCTCTGCAAAACACAACCACGCCACACAGTCAACACCAGAGCCCAACCTGCAGAACCAAAACGAGGAATTAAGGGAACATTTTCTCCCCCACCTCAAGGAGAAGTCGCTGCTGACACCATCTCCATGCTCAGCACCCAACACAGAACTAAAGCTACACGTGGATGTTTACAATTGAAGCCAAGTGATCCAGCACCACGCTGGAAGATGGGCTCTTCCAGAAGAGCCCCCACAAATTCCCAAAAGAAACAAGTACAAATTTACTGCTCATTCATTATCTTTAGTTTATTTGAGTGCTGAGAACAGCCAACAGCACAGACGTAATTCCCAGCTTCTCTTTCAATTCAGTGGCTTTATGGTGCTGGGGTAAGATAGTGTAAAAGCCACTTTGTTTCAGCTGAAAGTTGAGCTGTCCCTGGCCAATTCCCAAACCTACCCCTCCACATGGGAACTGCACTGGAGCTGGATCAAAACCACCCTAGAAAAACACAGGCTCCAGGGACAAAGGGACCGAGGACAAGCCCTGCTCCTGTCCAAGCCACAAAAACACAGGATTCGGCCTCCTTGGATGTGAGTCAAAACACACCAGAGGTTTTTATTCAACGCTGTGATCCTCCACGTGCTTCCCAATGGCTCCATGAGCAAGGAGAGGCAGTGACACAGCAAAGCCTGGCGGAGCTCTGTATCCCACAGACTCCCACGGACGCACGCTGGTTTTCCAGAACTGACTCTGGAAAGGGAAGCGGGGAGGGGAGGTTCACACCTTCGGGTTTGCTCGAGCCCTTACCTGTGCTCTCCGTTGTGCCCTCCTCGCTAAAGCTGCGGGAAAAGCAACAACACGGGGATTCAGCAGGCGGGGAGACACCGAGGCTCCTTTCCCACGGGGACACATCAATAAAAAACAGCTTTTATAGAGGGCGACGGCGCGGCGGGGCCGAGTCTCAGCCGGGCAGCCCGCCGCTGCCGGAGGTTCCCCGGCCCCCCGGCTCACCCCCGGTCCCCCGGCTCGCCCCCGGCCGCGCCGGTCCCCTTCGCTCCCCTCAGGCCGCTCCGTCCCCTCAGGCCGGCGGCCATGGGACCCCCCGCTATGGCGGCCCCGTCGCTATGGCAACAGCTCCCCCCGCTGTCTCCATGGCAACCGCGCCCTGCCCGCCCCCCGCCGCCGCGCGCCCCGCACGCACCTGGCGCCGCGCGCGCGGCCCCATTGAGGAGACGCCGCCGCGCCGCGCGCAGCCGCCCCGCCCCGCAGGACGAGTTGGCCCCGCCCTCTTCCAGCCCCGCCCTGTCACTGGCTGGCGGCGGAAGAGGCGGGGCCAGGCGTGGGAACGCGGCGATGCTCTCGTGGCGCTTTGCGAGGCTATAGAAGGTGCGGGCGCATGCGCGGTGCAGTGGCGGGCCGGGAGGCGGCGCCGAGGGGGTCCGTCTGTCTGTCCGTCTGTCCGGGCCGGGACCACGGCCGCGCCGGGCCTGTCCGTGTCCCCCTACCCCTCAGGGGCTTCTCCTCCGCCAGCTGCCGCTGCCTGGGTTCGTGCATGTGCGACCGCGTCTCTAGCCCTATGAGGTACATGCGGTGCCTGGGCCTGGACGGCCGCTATGATGCCTTCAAGCATATGTGTGGCGGAATTTGGGTGTACTTAGAGCTTTCCAGGAAAAAATTATTCTGTTTTCTAGGTAGCTGCGCACTGTACTGGCACCGTAAATGAAACATTCGTGGTTTTTAGGGACAAAATTAGCCTTATTTTCTCACCAGAACTACCTTTATTTCACCCTGCCTTGCAGCATGTGGTGTTCACCGTTTCTTAATTCCACAGGCAGTCCTGTAAACCACAGGCTCCGAAACTCGTGCTGCAGGGATTTCAGCAGGGTGCTGCTGCCGTGTCTGCTTAATTACTCCATTAATAATGATTCTGTTATTGCTGAGGTAGGATGGAGGTTGATCCCGATGGTGCTGCCTCTTGGGGTTTAGGGTTTGTGGGTTCACCCTCACTCAGGTTCCCTCTCTGGGGTTTCCAGGTGGGGTGACTCACACAGCCAGGTGACTTGCCCTCCTCTGGGTCCTGTCGTCGGGTGAGGAGTTGATTTTTGGGGTGGTGGCAGTAGGTCAGGGCAGGGACTAATGGGAAATGGGTTCCAGTGGGATGAGTGGTGCTGGGCCCATGGCTGGTGGTAGCCTGTAGGTCCCTGTGGGGCTCAGTACCACTCGGCCTTGTGCTTTTTCCTTTGGGATTTGGCCACCAAGTGGCCAGCTGGTGTCCCCTGCTTGCTGGAGAGAAAGGCAGCCAAGGCAGGGAGTGGGGAGGAGCCCAGTGTCTCTCAGGGAATTCATTGCATTTTTCACTGCATTCATTGCATTCCTCTGGCTGTCAGCACCGTGTTTGAGGGTGGGCTGGGGGCCCTGCAGGAGGATCCTGTCTGCTCCTGCACCCCCAAGGGCTTATAGATGGCCTGGCTTGGGACATCCTTGGGGATGGGGAAGTGTTTATGGCAAGGGGTCAAAGCCATCAGGGAGCCCCCCATTTCACTTGGTTTTGTGTTTTGTGCTACTGTGTCCCAGTCTGTTTTGCTGAAGGTGGTGGGTGAGTAGAAATGGAAATACCTGTGGAAGCCACAGCCAGGTGGTGGCATGGAGGAACATTTGTGTCCAACAGGAGCTTTTCAAAGACCTGTGGGACACAGTAGTGGTGTGGGCATGGGGTCCCCAAAAGCTTGACAGGTGCTGGTGAGTGTTGGGGGATCTCCTGACCTTCAGCCCTTCTTCCCAGGGGGAGAGAAAGCAAACAGCAGTGTGCTGAGCAAGGAGGTGGATTCAGCCCTGGGGCACAGCTGGCTCATGGTGGCATTGATGAAGGGGAGTCTTGACTAGCCCTGGCATGGGGTGTTGAGGTTAAATGGGGTGGGAGGATATTTTTGGGAGTCAGAGGACATGGGACTTTTCCCTGAAGGAAATACTTCCCTTCAGGCATGGAGGTGTGGGGGTTGTTGTTCCCAGTGAACTTGCAAGCAGATGGGGGATGCTGGGGTGTGTTTTGGGGGCAAGTGCAGCAGTCCTGAAATTGGAATGATGGGCACTGGGCACGGACTGCCCTCTGCATGAACACGTTGAGTTAGGTGAGCATGGCCATCTGCCCAGGCCAGGCCTTCAAAGGCCAGTGCTTGGAGCAACCTGGACTGCTGGAAGGGACTTGGAACAAGATGATCTTTAAGGTCCCTTCCAACCCGAACTCTTCTGGGGTTCTACGACTCTCCCTGCTGAGGTGGAGGTGAGGACCCACCTGGGTGGGTCCTGGCCCAGCTCCTGCAGCTTGGGGACCGCACAGTTGGAGCAGTGTACAGTGGGGTGTGATGGCCACCACTCCGCTTCAGGATTAACAGTGAGGGAGATGCTGACCCAGCTTTGTGCTCTGGTCCACTCTGGGCTCACTCTGGAGATGCTTCCATGTGAGTGCCAGGGCCAGCTTCTCTGGGGATCTGAGGTCAGGGGCCTTGCTGTTATCCAGGGTGACAACTCAGATGGGAGGGACACATTCAGCACCAGGGCTGGACCCCCTGGCCCCCTCCTCCTGGTGTCCCATGGGGTGTGGGACACCTCCTGGATCACCTCCACACTGTGCTGGGCCACCAGCTTGGACACAGTGACACTGCAACAGCAGGTGGAGGGTTTAGTGTCCACATCAGAGGTCCAGGCATTGTCTCCTAGGCAGGGAAAAGATGGGGAAATCTCCTGTGCCAGGAACAGCCTGTCAGGGAGCTGGATGGGCCTGCAGGCCCTGGAGACCCGCCACATTCTTGGGGGATGGAACTCACCTGGAGCTCAGCTCTCACAGGGCATTGAGGAGGAACCACCAGGCATTGGAGGGGTTGAGGATGATGAGGAGATGAAGGCAGTGTCAGTTGTTGGCCACCACTAGCAGCACCTGGGGAAGGAGAAATACAGGGGGGATTTTGGGGTGGAAAAAATGACTGCTAGGTAAATTTAACTTGCAAAATAAGTATGAGTGGCAAACATGGACCTGTCTGTATCTAGTCAGGAAACCAGAGAGGAAAACAGATCTGGGTGCTGGTGAGGGCTGGGCACTCTGACACCCAGGCAGTGACGGCATGTGGCGGATGTGGGAGGGAGGCCCTTGGCAGGGCTTGGCTTCCCCTCCCTGCAGTCCTGGCCCATTTACCCCGCCTGTGCTTTCACATTCCCCAGCAGAGGCTGGAGCTGCTGGCAGCTGGGGGCACCTGGGTGTTCAGGGAGCTCCTCCACTCTGTCCCTCGGGAGGCAGGTGGGTGCCCCTGCCCTCCTTTCCACCCCAGGGCAGCTTCACTGGGAATCGCTCCTGGATGTGGCAGCTGCAGGGATGGATCAGCCTCGCCATTCACTGCAGATCCCATTAGACTGCAGAGTGAACATCCTGCCTGTCCTTTCCCACCCAGGTAATCCCAGAAGATCTTTCTTTGCCAAACCCAGGGGCTGATGCATCCCCTTCCCTGCTCCAGTGCTGGACTCCTGCATTCCAGGTAAGCATCCCTCCAACTTCCCCCTGCTGCTCACTGTCCATGCTCATTGTTCCACTCACACTTGGGCTTTTGGTTGTCACTAAGTGGTGACTCTTGGGCACTGTGGTTTCCGTGGGTGTGCTGGGGTTTTGTGGGCATTTCCTGCAGTCCTGTGCCGTTTTTGGAATAGGGGAAAGGCTTCAGCATGACTTGGGGTGTTTCATTTCGGAAGGGGTGATGCCAGCAGTGGAAAACAGCAGCTGTTTGCCATGTTGCTGTTCCTGGGTGTCTGCAGGGAGTGTCTGGGCTCCCTAAACCATGCTGGGAGCACAGTGCTGAGGATGGTGTGAGCTGGCAGGGAACAGACAGGAATGCCAGGGCAGGCAGCACCAAGGATCACCCCTGGGCATCACCACACTGCTTTGGTTTGCCAGCACCCAGTCCATCCCGGGTGATCCCAGCTGATTCCCACTTCTCCCCTCCACAGGATCCTTTTCCCACTGATGGGAATGAGGGTTTCTCATCCCCATTCTCTCTTGGCCTCGGTTGCTGCAGGTGTGTATCTCCAGTGGAGACAGCCAGTAAGAGGTAAGTGTTCCTTCCCAGCACATTTTGGGGAGGCAGATGTGCTGGGGGTGACTTTGGGGCTGTAAGAGCACCCCCGAGGTGCAGATCCCTGGAACAGACTGGGCTGAGACCTGCCATGAAGCAGTTCTTGCTCTCACTTTTTGTTCCTCTTTTCTGCTCTCAGGAGAGGTGTCCTGCTGGCAATCAGTGTCTGAGCAGCGTGCTGCCCACTATGGCTGGTGAGTCTGGGAATAAACCTGGCTCTGTCCCCTCCCTCACAGCATCCCTTCCCCAACAGAACACCAGGTGCCCATGGGCTGCTCCTCACAATGCCTCAGCATTCAGGTGTTGGTGGCAGCTCAGTTTCAGGGACCAGGATGGTTTTGGGGGTCAAGGTGAGATTCTACCCACCCCTTTCTATCTGGGGGCGTCCTGCAGATTGAATGATGCTGTGCTTGGGAAGTCCAGGGGGTGCTGAGCCCCCAAAACTCACTCTGACCTCACTCTGCAGGTTGGTTTAGGAGGCTCCTGCACAAATCCAAGCCCAGCTCAGCGGAAAGCCTCAAGTCCAGCCACTCTGCTTCATCCTCACCTTCCTCCTCCTCATCATCCTCTGCCAAGAGCTCCAGCTCTTCTCCTGGCACGAGCCTGGCCACCAGCTCCATCTCCCTGTCACCTGTGTCAGCAGTGGACATCAGCGCCTCGGACAGTCCCCGGTGGGACAAGAGCTACGACGTCTGCATCTGCCACAGCGAGGGGGACGTGGAGCTGGTGTCGGAGCTGGTGTCCTACCTGGAGGGCCAACCCGAGAGCTTCCGCTGCTTCCTCCAGCTGCGGGATGCGGTGGCGGGGAGCGCGGTGGTGACGGAGCTGTGTGACGCCGTGCAGAACAGCCACTGCTGGGTCATGCTCATAACCCCCGGCTTCCTGCAGGACCCCTGGTGCAGGTACCAGATGCACCAGGCCCTGGCTGAGGCTCCCATGGCCAACGGACGCACCATCCCAGTGCTGAAGGACGTGGATCGCAAGGATTATCCCAGGGAGCTGCGGAACATCTACTACATCTACATGGCGCTGAAGGAGAAGAGCTTCAGGCAGATCAGAGACACTGTCATGCGCTGTGAGTATCCTGTGGGATGCTGGTGAAACGTCAGTCCACTGGGGTGAGGACTATGGGAAGGGACCAGATTCCATACATTTACTTAAAGTTGATTTTTAGAGTAATTGTTTGCTAATGGAGCTCATCTGCTGTCCCTGCAGACCTCCAGGAACTGTGCCGGAGCTCCACAAAAAGCATGGAGTAGTGCTGGAAGCAGGAAGATGCATCTCCATAGGCATCATGGAGCTGTCGCCATTGGATCTGGGTGTTGGCATGTCCCATTGGACTTTGAGGTCAAACCTGAGCTGCTCAGACCAGACCTGGGACCAAAGATAGGGAGTTCTCCGCATCCATGAGGGACAGCAGACCGGAGCCCACCACGTCCTGGTGGCCAAAATCTCCTCAGCAGGGACAGGGACAGGGACATCCATCACACAAACACTAAGCTCTGTTACCGGGTGGTTCTCGGGGTCATGAGAGCTCTTTACTGTGCTGGCATTCTCTGTCCTGACGGTCCAGGACCCCTACTAAGCTGACAAGACACCTGCTGGGCACCTGTGGGCAGGACAAGATGAGGCAGGCGGTGCGCTGCACGGAATCGTTGCGACTACGAAAATGCAGAAGTTTTAAATGTTGGTGGTTTTCCGTGATTTTGTCTCAATCCCCGGTTCGGGCATTTGTGGGAGAAGGAGCAGCGGGGGTGCGCGACCTCCGAGCCACCAGGGGGCGCGATGTCTCAGCGCTCCCCGAGGCGCCGCGCGTGCGCAGTGCGGGGGCGGGCGCGAGCTATGGCGGAGGGCCCACAGCCGAAGAGGAAGCGGGAGGAGGAAGAGGAGAAAAATGGCGGGGCTGCCACTGAAGGCGGAGCCGCCGCCGCCTTCACGCTGTCGGACCTGCGGGTGCGGCGCGTCCTGCGGGAGTCGGCGAGGGACAAGATCGTGTTCCTGCACGCGGAGGTACCGGAGAGTGGGGGGGGGCGCTCGCGCCCGCCGCCATTTTCCCCGCTGAGGGCACGGCCCCGCCCCCGGCGGCGCGCTCGGGCAGGCCCCGCCCCCGGCAGCGCGTGCCGCGAGCCCCCGGGCGCCCCCGGTCGGCCCGGCCCGGCCCGGCTCGCTTCGCTTTTCCAGCCCGGCGCTGCCCGAACCAGGCGGAGCTGGCGGCCGTGGAAGCTGCTGGAGACGTTATTGCAATCCTCTTTCTTGTTGGTATGATCTGGTGCTTTTGGATTCCAGCACGTTGTTCGTGCTTAGTAGGTAAAGTGGCACTGGATTGCCAGCAGCGTGCTGATTCTGGGACTAAATAGTACAGCCATTACGGGAAAATGTGCAGTAATTCTTGGGATTGTGCATGGTGAGGGAACCATGCAGCTGCCTCGGCCTCTGTCTCCTGAAGATGTGCAGCCAAGCAGGAGATGAGGATGGGGAGGTTCCAGGCTGCTTCTTTGGTCTGGGGTCGGTTGCTGCTGTAACTGAACTGGGCACAGACCTGCTCTGCCCTGTGAGCGTGTCAGGAAAATCCACAAACGCCAGAGGTTTATATTTAAAACGAGATAGAGGAGTCCTTCAGCTTTATTCGAATGCCGTGAGAGAGTCCACTGGGCCACATGCCCGCAGGATTTTTTTTCTCTCGGGGTTTTGGAAGGCAGCCTCCCTTTTATCCTAACTCCCGGCCACATGTTGCTCTCTTCCTTTCCCCGTTGGCTGAGTTACTGGGGAGATACAGCCTTCCCGAACCGCCTACCCCACATCCCCCCTTAAGCTTGTCATTTTCCCCCAAAGTTCAGAAGTTCAGGCTAGTGCAGACCCGTGTCTGATTCAGGAGCCAAACTGCCCAAAGTCAATAGAGACATTAAGACCCATTTCAAAGACATTAACACCTATCAAATTGTTTGTAAAGGCATTAGCACACGTCTTCCTTCTCAGGCTGACAGAGCTGGGAGCCCCAGGTGATGTGGTGAGGCCTCACCTGAGTCTTGTTCAGACAGCAGTGAGGCTGGGGGATGTTCCACACCCAGCACCCCTCAAAACCAGCACGCTGAGGCCACTGGATCGGGAGCTGTGGTTCCTTGGAGCAGGGCAGTAGTAAGTGCCCCCTGCCCCAGAACTTGCTCCCTGACTGTGATGCAAATCCCCACGCCTGCCTTTGCCCTCTTCCTGGGAAGCATCAGAGATGAAATTGGTGTTGTGGGTCAGCAGGAAACCTGGGAGCATCCGGGGAGGTGCAGATGGCCTGAGTCATTGCCCACATCCCCTGCTCTCCCAAAAACCACCTGTGCTCCCTGGTGGGGAGCAAATTCCTGCTGTGCTTCCGACCAAATGTGCTGTTTGTTTTTGGATGAGTGTCTGGCCTGCTGGGGGACTGTGAGGTGTCTGCCATGATCCCTGACCTCAGACTGTCCACCCACTGCTGGATCTGTGTTGCTGATGACCTTATCCATTTGTATTCCAGAGGACTGGCCTCTCTGGAGAGGGCACAGATGCTGTAGTCATCTTGGAAAAGACTCCTTTCCAGGAGGAGAAGATCCCAGACCTCCTGAAGAAGCCCATGCACACAGAGCTGCAGATGCAGAATGACATTTACTGCACCTTCTACCTGAGCCCTCCCCCGGAGCTGAGTGGTGAGTGCCCTCAGCCCTGCCCAGGGATCCTGGGGGGCTGCTGGGATGCCAGGATATGGTTCCTGCCCATTCCAGAGGAGAGGATGCAGTGAGGTGGGCAGGTGGCACTGCTGGACCTGGCTCTGCCACCCCAGCTGTGGTTTGGTGACAGCAGCACACCTGGCCCAGGTGGGGAGGTCAGTGGGCTGTTGCCATGCTGAAGGCAATGTCTCATCTGAGGCTTTGAATGCTGCCCTCTTTCATCCCCTTTTTCCCATCCCATGGCAGGGGGCTCAGCTGATGAGGCACTGAATGGCCATCACTTGATGACCTTATACATGAAGGTGCAGAAAGGCTCAGGGGTGTGAGGGCTCTTTGTGGGTGATTGTCAGTGCTCTCAGAGCTCTTACTTGGGTGAGAAGGAGTTGTCTCCTTCCAGAATGTTTCTCCTGAAACAGTCTGCAGGGCACATGCAGCTGCTTTTCATCCCATGGTGGCATCTCATGGGCTTTTTTGTCACCTGGTAAGGACAGGCAGTTTGTATTTGGGGGGGGGAGGATTTAAGTGCTGACAACCTCAAGTGCTGGGGCAGATGAGCCCCATCCCCCTGAAGATTTCACACATCTCTGTGTTACAAAACTGCTGATAACCAAGTATGACAAGGACTGATGGGCAGGTTGGAGAGCTGCAGTGGAAGGCTCTCATCCTGTGGAGGGGATTCTGGTCCCAGTGGGAAGGTATGCTGCAGTGGTGGTGCTTTCCAGTTGCCACTGGAAAGCTAGGCTGGTCTTTGGGCACTTCATTTTAATCACAGAATCCCAGACTGTTTTGGGTTGGAAGGGACCTTAAAGCTTATCCTGTTCCAACCCTCTGCCATGGCAGGGACACCTTCCACTGTCCCAGGTTGCTCCCAGCCCCACCCAGCCTGGCCTTGGGCACTGCCAGGGATCCAGGGGCAGCTGCAGCTGCTCTGGGCACCCTGTGCCAGGGCCTGCCCACCCTCACAGGGAATAATTCCTAATTCCCAATATCCCATCCATCCCTGTCCTCTGGCAGTGGAGCCATTCCCTGTGTCCTGTCCCTCCAGGCCCTTGTCCCAAGTCCCTCTCCATCTCTCCTGGAACCTGTTTAGGCACTGGCAGGGGCTCTGAGCTCTGCCCAGAGCCTTTTCCTCCCCAGGCTGAACAGCTCCAGCTCTTCCCAGCCTGTCTCCAGAGCAGAGCTGTTCCAATCAGAGCATCTCCATGGCCTCCTCTGGACTTGCTCCAGTGGCTCCATGTTCTTCCTGTGCTGAGGACCCCAGAGCTGGAGGCAGCCCTGCAGGTGGGGTCTCACCTGAGTGGAGCTGAATCACCTTCCACAATTAATTCCATGTGAATGCTGGTATATATTTAAATTCCAGAAGTGCAGTGATAAATTCCACGTCAATGCTTTCATGAACACAATAACAGCCAAACAGGTTTAATAGTCAAAACTAATCTGAGTCCCTTAAGTAATATGTTGTTACAGGGCCAAGTTAAATTTTCAGGATGTTTGATGTGCCTTTCCAAAAATGCTCTTGTTTTAGCTCTGTTCCCACAGTGTAGGAGGGAGCACTGTCTGGATTTGTCAGCTTGAATTGTGCAAAACTCCTTTCTCCTGTGAAGGACTCAAAATTAAAGATTTTTTTGTTACAAATTGTGAGTTTCAGTCTGAGGAAAAGACCATAACACCACGGGTGTTGTTGGAAGTCCTTAAAGCTCCTCTTTCTTAGCTGGGAAAGCTCCTACTTGGGTGCCTGCTGTATTCCAGCCCTGCAGGAGTTGCAGTGATTCCCACGAGGTGGCATTGCAAGACTGAAATCCCCTGGGCTGCCTCCAGCTCAGCCCTGCTTTGCCTTCCTCACAGCACTTGGCTGCAGTGCTGTGTAACTAACACCACATTGCTCTGATAACAGAATTGCTTATTTTGTTTAAGGCTTGTGCCAGGTGCAAAACCCCTCCTGCATGTTTGAATGGGGAAGAAGCCTCTGGCTTTCTTCTGCTGGGCTTTATCTTTTTAATGACTTTTATATCTGTCTTTAAAAGGTAATTTTTTGCAATATTTGTAATATTATCCAGTGGAGCATCTTTGCTTCCCACCCTTCTCCTTGGCACCCCTCAAGTCGTTCTGGATGCTGAGCAGCCCCAGGCAGGAGATCAGGAGGGGGCTGTAGACCCTGGAGCTGCTGTCCAGGCTCCCTGAGTCAGAATGGAGAGCAAGGAGTCTTCTTCGTTGAAGCAATTAGCAGCAAATAGCTGTTTGGTGGGCACATTGCATGAGCTGCTGGTGAGCAGCTGGCAATGGGCAAACAGCCCTGTGTGTCAGGAGGGGAAGGAAATTACCCTTTGGAGCTGAGTCAGCCCAAGGATGTAGCTGATATGAGGAATGTGGCTTAAAAACCTAAACAGGACGAATTGCCTGTAAGGCTGCAGTCAGGGTTTGACTGACCTGGGATGTCCAGTGATAATGTGGAGACCCAGGGAGTCCTTGCACAGGGTCTGTTGGCTCCTTAGTTGCAGGGTTAGAGTTACAGGGTTTTATCTCCTGGTCCTTGCAAGTTTACACTGGGGTACAAGATACAGTAAAATATTTTGTAGAAAAGGTCAGACTGGCATTAAGCAGTTTCTTGGAACAGTCCTGTGTTGTGTGATGAAGGAATTTACCTGGGGGATTTCACAGCACCCTGGGCAGCTGAACCCTGCCACACTCAGCCTCTTGCTTCTGAGGTAAGATAGACCTCGAGACAGAGGAAGTGGTGACTGTGAGTGACTCGTGCTGATGCCATGAGGAGCTGCCTCCAGAGCATGTTTCTCAATGCTGCCTCTGTGCTCCCAGGTACCTGGGGCTCTTCATTCAGCTGCAAGTGTAGACTTCCTTCACTCTTTCCCCACCTCCGTGTTGGCCAGCAGGACCAGGGAGGTCATCCTTCCCGTGTACTTGGCAGTGATGAGGCCTCACCTCGAGTGCTGTGTCCAGTTCTGGCCCCTCAGTTTGGGAAGGATGTGGAGGGTCCTGGAGCATGTCCAGAGAAGGGCAATGAGGCTGGTGAGGGGCTGGGAACACAAACCCTGGGAGGAATGACTGAGGGAGCTGGGGGTGCTCACCTGGAGAAAAGGAGTGACCTTATCACTCTCTGAAAGAGAGATAGGCCTCTTTTCCTTCCTGAAAGGAGGTTGTAAGTCAGGTGAGGTTGGTCTTTTTCTCCAGGCAGCACTGACAGAACCAGAGCACACAGCTTTAAGCTGTGCCAGGGGAAATAGAGATTGGATATCAGGAAAAAGTTTTTTACAGAAGAGTGATAAAGTTCTGGAATGGCTGCCCAGGGAGGTGGTGCAGTCACCATCCCTGGATGTGTTTAACAAAGCCTGGATGTGGCACTGGGTGCCAGGGTTTAGTTGAGGTGGTGGGGCTGGGTTGGACTCGATGGTCTTGAAAGTTTCTTCCAACCTGGTGATTCTGTGAAGAGAGTTGGGTGCTGCTCCCTCTGTGCAGTCAAACCAGCACAGACCCCATGCAATGATGACTTGTTTGTATGGTGACACAGGGAAAGGGAGGCCAAAGCATGTTACTTGAGCAAATGACTCCCCTCTGACCTCGGAAGAGACATTTCACTCGGGGAAGATGAATTTCACTCTGATGAGATTTTTAGGTCTGGGAGCACATTGGTGTGAAGGCAGCACCAGATGAGTCTTGCTCATCTCATTGATTTTACTGCATGTGTCAAGGCTAAAATGGGAAATAACATTTGCAGACAAGCCAGTAATGGTCAGAGTTTGTCTGAAGGGCAGCCCAATCCTGTGGAGTGAGGAAAGGGGACTTTGTGAATTTGTGGGGAGTAGTGTATCACAGCTGATACGACTGTGCTGCTACCAAAGGCAGGCAGTGCATCTTATTTTAGGGCCACTTTCTGGATGTTGCCTTGATTTAAGAGGCAGCTTAAGCCTAGATGTGAGAGGAACCCCCAGCCTTGGCTTTCCCCTGCAGGGAGAGCAAGGGTTGATTTCACAGAAAGGGAAGCATTATCTGACTACCAAGGCTGGATTGTAAAAGCCAGATGGTTCAATATGCATGTTGCCTGATAACATCTAATTCCTCACACCCATTTGCCAAGGAGAGCTTGATGTTAGTGGCAAAAAGCAGCCTCTTCGTGCCTGGCTGCTGTGGGACTGTGTTTCTCCAAAGCTGTGCTGGTGTGATTTAAGGGCTCTTATCAGTCCTCTAAGGAGTCTTTGCTCCTTGGCTGCAGGCCTAAGCTTCTTATTTTTTTATCTTAAGATAAAAACATCTTAAAACAAGCACAACGCGAGAAGCTCTTGTCTCCATTTCTCCAACACGGGGTGGAGAAATTGTGGGAGAAATGGGAGAGTGTGGAAGGAAAATTTTCAGTCATGCAGGAAGTAATCCACATCCCAAAAGAGTCTGGTTTCAGGCAGTGAGGAGCTGGAGAAACTTGCAGGAGCTGCAATGGGAAGGCTGGTTCTTCTCCCTGCGTCTCCATGCTTTGGCTGCCTCTGGGGTTTGCCCAGCCAAGGAAACTTCTTATATTTACACTTAAAACAAAAAGCTCGAGCCTGAAGCTGTGGGAACATGTGGGGTGGTTTGGAGGATGGTGGGAGGTGTCATTGTACTTTACTCTGTGTTTTGCAGGGGTGGTAAACTGCAGCTTTCCTCTTGGCAGTGCCTGTTGCAGCTAAAGTCCACTGAGCCCTGCAAGTCCTGGCACGAGCCCCAAGGGCCAGGCAGCCTTAGCTGGGTCCCTGGCAGCATGCTTGTCTTGCCCTGGCATGTGCTGGCCTTGCAAACTGTGAGCTCTTGCAGGCTTTATCCTTTGCAGCTTTAATTCATTCACTTAAGAGTGCCCCAGCTGTTTGGGACAAAGCCATGGGCACACCTGGCTGGGGCTGGGTTGGAATCCAGTGACCCCTCTGCAGTTGTGACAGTAAAACCAAATAGAGACTGTTCATGCAGAAGGGGAGGTTGTGTGTTACATATTTACTTAGGGCATTTTATATTTAGTTAGGGCTGCATCCAAGATGCTGTCTTTCCACCTGATCGTGAGAAGACAGATCAGAGCTGGGTGCAGCAGGAAAGAGGAAAAAAAAAAAAAACCCTGCAAGAGCTCAAATGTTGACTTGCCTGTTGTTTTCAGCCTCGGCACCTTCCTGCACCTGATGGTGAGGTTGATTAGGGAGCTTATAAATGAAAGCTCCTCTTCCTGCTAGCAAAGAGAGGAAAAAGCACCCCTGCCCAAAAGGAGAAATAGGTTGTGCCTGCCCTGTGTGCTTCTCCTGGCTCCCTGGCAGGCTTACATCTGTCTAAAACAGGCTGGCAGTAGGTGTTAATGCTGCAGTGGGGAGGGAGAAGAGAGTGTGGGGCCTCTCCTCACCGATGTGCTGAGCTGGAGGGGGATTTTGGCAGAGCCTGGGGCATGAGAAGGGGTGAGGCATCCTTAGTGAGCTCAGTGTGCCCTTTCTTACCTGCACGAGCTCTCTCTGCTCATATTTCACCCTCTCCTGACAGCAGTTGCCTCCAACCTTTTTTCCTTTAAGTTTCCCAAACGGTGTTCTGATTTTCCTTTTGTCTTGGGTTGTGTTTTCCTCTCTTGTTTTTAGCAGGAGAGGGGAGAAGTGTGTTCCTGGTCAATTGAGCCTCCTTTTCTCCTGGGCAGTTTCCCAGCACTGTGGTGATTCCTTTCAAGTGCCTGTCATAGAGTGACCAGCCTGGGCAGTTGTTCTCTGCCTCCTGCTCATCCAGGTTCCTTCAATTAAACCTCCTGACTTTTTATAACCTCCAGTTAGTTGATGGTCAGCTCTGCCTTCCAGAATAAACCACAGATGCTGTGTGGTGGCCCCGGGCCGGCGTTCAGGAACAGGCTGGCTGATGTGACTCAGATGTGAGCAGAGACAATCCCTGATGCTTCAGCCAGCTTAGAAACCCACATCACGTGTCCAGCGGTTCCCTACCCCCATTTCCAGGCCGGGGCAGGTTTTGGGTGCCCCACAGCCTACGTGCTGCTCCGGTGCACGTGGAGCCTGCCAGGAGCAGACTTGGAAACCGGAGCGTGGCCGTGTGCCAGCACTGGAAAGATTTTGGGGCGAGCCTGGTCTCGCTGTGGATGTTTCCTGCAGCCGAGTCTGGGCTCAGCTGTGACTTGGCATCCTGTGTGCAGCTCCTCAGGACTGTCAGGCTCTGAGCAGGTATCAAACAGCCTCTCTGGCTGCAGTGATTGATGCTAATTAGCATCGCTGGGGCATTTTGGGGTTGATGAGACCTTTAGAAGGGAAATAATCATGAGTGAACCACAGCCTTTCCCCTGCCTTCTCTTGCAAACATCTGCTCAGCTGCAGCTGCACATTAAGGAGTCCTATGATCTCTCATTTAAAGCACCCTGAGCTCTCTCTGCACCATGAGCAGCCACCCCCAAGTTGGGGAGGTGCCAGGGAAGCCATTATGGGTCCCCTGCACCCCCACGCACTGTGGTTATCACCACCCAGCACTGAGGGGCTTTTGCTGCAGTTCTTGCTCTATTTTGGGGGTATAAAATCAAATTGTGAAGGTTTCAGCCTGAGGCTGGCTGTGGTATTTTATGTTTTGCCTTTTTTGTTTTCTCCCTAGTGCTTTGCTGATCTTTTTAAGTGAAGAGAGCTACAGCCTTGTCTTTTTGTCTTTGGTATTACATCATCCTGCTAGAAGCGCTAATTGAGTCCTGGAAAACAACCTTGTTTGAACATGTGTATGGTGGGAATCAGACCAGACTGCCCTTGTGGTTTGCATTTTCATATTTCATGTTACCAGCATTTTCCTGTGGATTTCATTAAGCTGGGTTTGGCATGGAATGAAAAGGCAGAGTCTCTCAGATTGTGTAGCGCTGACCTTAAAAAAACAGAAAGCAGAAAACTAAAAAATACTCAAACCATCCTAAATCCTGGCTCTGGGAACAAATAGGTGTTTATGTTCAGTGTCTAGCTAGCCCGTATACGGACTTAAGGCATGAAGCACAGCTTTGGTGCCCGGCTGTGTGTGCAGCCCGTGGTTGTCTGTGGCAGACCCTGGGCATAGACTGCAGTGTTCACAGTGCCCCAGTCACTTGCCTCAGTCTGGTCTGCCTGGGGATTGGTCAGGCTCATGGGCTTTTCTCCTTTGTGCACTGAAGTTTATAGCAGCTCTGTATCAGCTGGGAAGGCAGAGACACTCCTGTGCCCTTGGAGCTGTGGCAGGCTCCATATCACGCATCCAATCTTGGCCAAAGACGGATGTTTTCTGTGTGTTTTGGCCCTGTGAGTAGGATGTGCTGCTGCTGGCATCACAGCTGCCAGGTTGACAAGGTGAGCACTTGCATCCTGTTTAATGCCACAGAAATTACACAGCCAAGTTCCAATCTTGAGGCAAACAGAAGATGTTTTCTTTTTGCCAGGGTAAATACTGAAATGCTTTTTGTGGGCAGAGGGTCACTCAGCCCTCTTCCCTTGGTTCATCCTGGGCTGTGTTGACCTATCAGCTCACGTTGCTTGCTCTGGATCTGTTCCTGTGCCCTTGACTTCTTTGCCTCCTGTACTTGGGGCTCGAGGCCAAGCACTCTGACTGAGCTCTGGGAAGAAGCTACTCCTTGGAGTTCATCTGGTTTTGTGGCTGGATGAAGTTGCTGGGTGCGTCCTGTGAGCTTTGAATTTAAGTATGAAGAAGATGTGTCTCTGTCCCCAGGGTGGTGTTTCTGTCCTGGTTGTTGACTGCACATAAACACTGCCCTGGGAGCCCCACCTCTGCCCCAATGTTGCTAATAGGCGTGAAAGAGCAAGTGTGGAAAAACTCAGACAGCGAACTCCTCCACCTGAACTGGAAAGACAGGCCCTGGCTGTGCCCTTGGCTTTTTCTTCCTTCAGAAAAGCAGCAGCAGTGCAGGAGGTTAAAGCACTTGTTTGCTTTCCGTGTCCATTCTCCCTCACCCTCTCTTCAAAATGTCTTAATGTGGCTTTTTTTGGAAGGGAAAACAGATTTGTTGGGGACTGAAGGAAGCAGCGTGGTTGGTAACTCAGTCAACGTGTTTGTTCCTAGAGATCAAAGCCACAGTGGTGTACCCTGCCACGGAGAAACACATCCAGAAATATCTCCGTCAGGAAGTGCACCTCATCCGTGAAACCTGGGAGGATTACAAGAACATAACCCTGCCCTTCATCCAGTCCCAGAGCTTCAGCATCCAGGTACGGGTACCACGCCCTCTCCTGCAGACACAGATGTCTTTGGTTTCCTCTCTCAAAACTGCTGTCAGAAGGCTTCTCTGAAGCCCAGACTGGAGAGCTGGGAGTGTTCTGCCCCATCTCCCTGTTGGTTGTGTAGTCAGCTCTGTGGTGCTGTCCCCTCTTATTTGGTTGGCTGGGACATCCTTTTCCATTTTTGCAGAAAAATGTTTGCCTTGGAGCTGGACTTCAAGTTGCCTTTCCCAAGGTTTCTGGAGAAACTTTTCTCCTTTCCAAGGTTGGCTTCATGGGCGTTACTCACTGGGCTTCTTAGGAGTCTCTGGGTTGTTGTGGAAATGGAAAGGCACAGAATGTTCTGCATCACAACTCACTCCTTCTGCCATTCATCCCCTCAGTCCATATTCCATGTGGTGAAACTGTTACTTTTAGTGTGCTACTTGCCCCAGGCAGCCTCAGCTTTTTCCTTGGCTTTATCCTTTTTGACTGTTCATCTCCCTGTCTTTCTCCTTTAGAGATCAAAGGAATACAAGTCTGTAGGGATCAGTTCATGCCAGCCTTTGCAGAAGGGGGAATAAACCAAATCCTGGGGCTGCTGAAGCTCTCCATTAAAAATAACTCCCCAAAACTAACCAGGAGTCTTGGATGCTCCCCCTGCCTTCCCCCATCTTTCCTGCTGCCTTAAACTGCAGCATTTATTAGCTGGAGAAAGGCAAGTGTGTGTTTCTTCCAGGCCACAGCCTTCATGAAATATTTTCTCTGTGCTTTTGCTCCCAAATTTCTTATGTTTCCTGGTGTAGCAGCTGCCTTTAGGAATTGCTTGAGCTCTCACTCTGCCTCTTGCCCCAAATGCTTGTCAGCTGGTTTCAGTACATGGAAACATGTTCCTGGTGACCATCAGGAGCATCTGCTGAGAAATCATGGTCAGTCCTTGACCTCTGGGATTTAATAATGCTGTTCCTTGTCTTTATCCAACCGGTTTTGCCAAGTGGAAGGGGAAATGTGAGGGGTGACAAATACCAGGGGACTACAGAGGCATCTGTGTTTCCTGCTGGAAGATACAAAGTGTGGATGCTTTCAGGATAATGGTTTTATTGTGGTGCCAGTCCCTGGACATGTGTTCTGCTTGCTAGGCTTGTGCTGGGAGCAGCAGGAGCAGCCAGCCAAGGACCTGCCCATCACGAGGCAGCCTTGGGTTTAAAATTCAGCTCATCTCATCAGTGAACTTATTTAGGGCACTGATAGCTTGGCACTTGGGATCAGAGCAGGCTTAAAAACCCCAAAAAGCAAATGTCCATTTTCTGCTGAGCTTCCCTCTGAACTTCCCTCCCAGGGTTATGGAACAGAGTGAGCTTGTGTCGTGTTTTTGAGAATCACTTAAAGAACCTAATCTCTAAGATGATGCTAAGGAGAAAAGATAGCAATTTAAGCCCAAAATCCCAGATCAAGGGATGAGAAGTAGTTTTTTCCCTCCAGATGTATTCAGGTCAGTTCACAGCAATCCTGAGTGTTTATTAGATTAATGAAACTCTTGATGGATTTCCCCCAAAGTGTCTGGTGTGCACAGCACTGCCAGCCCAGCTCATTTGGTGTATTTGTGAACCTGGCTGCACCTTCCTTACCCACCTGGGGCAGCCAGAATATTTCAGACCTGTATTTGGTGAGGAAAATGATGTTTCCAAACATCTTCAGCTTCCAAGCTTTAGCAATTTCCTGCTGCCTTGTGTTACCACCTTCCAGGGACCTGGCTGAGGAGTCTCTTGCCAGTCCAGTACTTAAGCTAGGCTTAAGCTAGAGCATAACATGCATTTTGGAGTAAAGACGGTGTAAAGAAGGATGCTGGAGCTGAGGCTGGGAGCCAGGGAGAGCAAAGATGCTTTTCTTTGGTCTTACTCTGTCACTTATCCCTGGTATCTTCCATTTCCATTACTCTTCTCTGAATGGTGCTTTGCCTTGCAGGAGGAGCACGGGGGGATAACCAGAGCAGGGATTACAGGCAGGCTGGAGGCTGGAACCTTAAGTATGGAAGAAGAAGAGTGGTGAGCTGTTTTCTAATCAGCCAGGGAGCCAAGAGACATGCATTGCCCAAAAAAACACAGGCCTTTCATATCCCTACAGAGAGCTGCCAGCAGCCAGAGCCACATCCAACTCTGCTCCTTCCTCTTTGAATAGAGAACAAAATCAGCCAAGTTCCCTTCCCAGACCTGATTGTAAAGATTTTGCTGCAGCTTGGGGGGTAAAAAAGATGTAAACTGCCCCATGGTGCTGCAGGAGGTGTGTGCTGAGTCCCATAAGAGCTGGGTTCCACTGCTTTTTATGAAGTGCTCATAATACTCTGGAGTGTATTGGTTGATTAGGTGTTTTATGGCTAATGAATTACAAATTATTTGGTCATTTAAAATAAAATTGGCGGGGTTTTTTATAATACTCTGGAGTGTATTGGTTGATTAGGTGTTTTATGGCTATTAATTACAAATTATTTGGTCATTTAAAGTAAAATTGGCGGGGTTTTTTTATATATTCTAGTTGCAGAGAATGTTCAGTAATCCATGAGCTAGGGCTAAATGTGCCTGAGGTGCTGTTGTTTAATTCTCTGCTGATTTATAAATCACATATTTCTCTTTCAGTGGGTGTATAATATCCTGGAGAAGAAAGCTGAGGCTGATCGAATTGTCCATGAAAACCCAGATCCTTCCAATGGCTTTGTTCTGGTTCCAGATTTAAAGTGGAACCAAAACCAGGTTGGTTTGCTCCTCTAATGCTGCCTGTCTGAAGGTAATCCAGAGGAAATGTCCACTTTCAGACTACTAAGAGCACCCTGAGAGAGTCTGAGTAGGTTTCTGTGCACACTGTTGTTAGTGATGACATTGCCAGGGCCTTTTAGCACAGGCTGATTAGGGATGCTGCAGACCCAGGCTGTTCTCTCTGCTGCTGAGATGTATTTGTTAGATTCACTTTCACTTGTCCATATAAGCCCAAATGTTGTCAGGATGTGCTCAAACCAAAACCCTGTGTATTTGTTCTGCTGAACTTGTCTGGTTTTTTGGGCTTTTTTTTTTTTTTTTTTGCAAACCTTGACTTGAGGTGCAAACCAAGCAGCTGTGTTGCCCTTTGGTTGCTGCAATTAACTGTCCTCCACAGTGTTAAACAGATGGTTCTTGGTTGATGAGCAGCTGCTTTACCCCTTGTGGAAGTGGCCACTTGGTGAAAGTGATTTCTAAGACCAGGCTGTAATCCTAAACTGAGAATTATTTCTTGGATTCTGGCTCCCTTTTGTGCTTTAAATTTGGGGAGGTGAAACTGCATACACATACCCCTCCCTTGAAGTTGGTGGCATCAAAAAAAGTTCCCATTGTGTTTCTGATCCTCATATACTTCTGCAGGGGGCATGTGGGGAGAGTTGCTGTATGAATAAGACTTTAGAAATGGAAATTAAAACTCAAAAAAATGGGAACAGAAGGCTGCTGGTGGGCAGCTCCATCCTGTGTGTCTGTGCAGGGAGCAGCTGCTTGTGGTGCAGAGCTGAGCTGTCTCAGGGAGTCCCTGCAGGGCAGTGTCTGTTCCCTGTGAATTCCTTGCACATCACTTACTCCAAAAATCCCCTGTCAAGTGCTGATGGGATAACTAAGCTTGAATTTCCACTTGGTCACCAGAGACACACCCTTCTTCCTGATGAGATTTTGCAGTACAGGGGACGCATGTCCAGCTTGTAGGATGTGCCCTGCTCAGTGCCCTGCCAGTGGAGCAATATTTACAGATCCTAAACATGCAGCATGTTGTCCCTTTCCTGGCTGTGAGCAAAGCCTTGGTGGATATTCTTGTGTGCTGCAACCAAGCTTTGCACTCACATTAGAATTGGGCTAAAAATTTGTGCTTTGGGTTTCTCCAGAGACCTGCTGCATTCATATCTCCCAGCTGGCATGGTCAGGGAGTGCCTCAGTGGTAGGGTTTGTCCTTAGGGGAGGTTTTCCCGTATTCCTGTTGCCTCTTGGAGTGCTGAACAGGATCTTCTGGACTTCTCCACAGCTGCTGGGCTGCTGTCTGCATCCCACTCATCCCTGGAGCTATCTGGGGCCCTTTGCACTGCTGATCTCCTTCCCAGGCAGGCAGACAGCATCCAGGTTGCCTTTGAGCCAAGGAATTTCTTCTTGGCTGTGGGTGGCACAGAGCCAGAGCTGATCCTGACAGCCCCGGGGCGGCCAGGGAACACCGGTTCCTTCTGCCACATCCCACCTGACAGGCAAGGCTGCTGAATGAAATCAGGTGAGATGCAGCTCCCAGCAGGACTCTCCCTCAGAAGTCCTTTTAGCAGTGTGGCCTCACTCCTTTAGTCCCTGGCCCACAGATCCTATGAATTCACCTGCAGTTATTTCAGATTACTGGATGGGGGGGAAAATTCCCTTTAGCACTGTGAAATCTGCTGCCCTCAGCCTTCTGGGTGCTGCTCCCCAACCTTGATAATGGTTTGAATTGGTTTTTTGGGCTTTTTTGTTTTTTGTCTGTTTTTTTTTTTTCTTTCACAACTTTTGAGTTGGTTTCAAATCTGCAGGAGCCCTGAGGCGTTGCCTGAAGCGATGCCTGGCATGACATCATTCCAGGCCTTTTTAGCAACAGGCTTATTTGTTTCAAACAGCAACATGCAGATGTTGTTCTAAGGAGAAGAGCTGTTTGCTTTTCTTCTCACCAGCCAGCCTGGAGCCAAAGAGCACAAGCTGATACACTGTCTTTTTCTGGAGCTTTGCATGGGAATCAAATGGAGCGCTGAGCATGGCTGTGCTGGCTGGGTGCAGGAACAGCTCCCTGCTTCAAGAGCTTTGTGAAGGGTCCTGAGAGCACCTCTGAGACCAGCATCTGTTTCTAAAGAGCTGCATTGGGTTTCTCACAGCCCTGAAGAGATCTGCTGGATCTCAAATATCCAACCCCTTTACTTTCCAGTGTTTATATTATAAAGCCACTAACTGAGCTGGAGGAGACTGGGATTTTTATTTTTGTTAAAGTGTAATGATCCACAACTTTGCATCACGTTAAACATTGAATGCGCTGAGTGCTTCAGGGGATGCCAAAGCTTTGTTTGAGAGCTCCTCAAGGGACATATTTTAACTGCCCTGGGTTTGTACTGTGACCAATTAGGTCTTGAGAATTGTTATTTATAGAACTGATGCGATTCAAAAGTGGCCAGCTCTTTGCGCAGTGGAAAAGTAGAGAGCTTATCACTGGGGAAGTGTTCCGTTTCAGTTTTAGCCACGCTGGTTTGTTGCAGTCCGTGGTGGTGGTGGTGGTGGTGGACACAACCTTCCCTGAGATCAGTAGGCAGGAGCCATGACAGTACCATCACTCACTCACTCACTCTCTCTCACTCTCACTCACACTCTCTCACACTCTCTCACACTCTCTCACACTCTCTCACACTCTCTCACACTCTCTCACACTCTCTCACACTCTCTCACACACACAGCAGCTCAGCTGGGAAGGCACGGGAGGGTCCAGGCAGGGAGTTCCAACATGCTGAAGGGGTCCAGGGTATAAATACAGGGAAAGAGGGGGCACAGGAGAGCCTCAGGGATCCAGTGATCTGAGGGCTCAGGGGTGATACACAGGAAAGGGACCAAGAGGGAATGCCAGGGTGGATGGGCAGGGTTACACAAACCAGTGGGGTGATGGGGAAGGGAGAGCTCTCTAGAACATGAGCATATAAGGGTAAAAGGGGTAGCAAGGCTAACGGGCCAATGGGGAGGAGAGAACTGGGCCAAATTAACAGAGTGCTGGAGAGTACCATGGGGGAAGCTTCTTTGTTCACCCTGAGCTGGAGGAATGCCTGGAGCCTAAGGTGCATCTCTCCAGAGCATCACTGTTGTTTTCTCCATAGTAGGCTCTTGGGTCTTCACAGTGGTTCACTGTGAATGTTCACCTGAGGGTGCTGCATATCAGCTGGCACTGAGAAACTGTGTGGGCTGTGCATGGGGGTGCTGGCAGGGACTTAGTGACCCCACATGTCTGGTGGGTGCCTGCACGTGGTCTCTAGCCTCCAGTCATACACAGAAAACATTTTTGAGGGGCTTAGGAAGGTGGAAGGGCAGCAGCGAGCGCAGTGCTCACAGAGGGATACGAGAGGGCTGATCACTCCACCTGCCTCTAAAGCTGAGAAAGTATTTGTGATCCCACTGTTTATGGGTTGGGATGAGGTTGTTCTGGTCATTTCTGGACAAAACCCAGTTTCACCAGAAATGATGCTTTGAGGTGTAGTGGGATTGTGGGTGAGCTCATCCCATACTGGGAGATTCAGCCCCATGTGGTTGTTGAGGACAAGTATCCCTGTATAGCACAAGAATCCCTTTATAACACAAATATCCCTGTGTAACACAAATATCCCTGTATGACTCAAGAATCCCTGTGTGGCACAAATATTCCTGTGTAACACAAGTATCCCTGTGCAGCACAAATAACCTTGTGTAGCACAAACAGACCTGTGTAACACAAATATCCCTGCGTGGTACAAATGTCTCTGTATGGCATGAGTATCCCTGTGCAGGACAAATATCCCTGTATGGCACCAGGATCCCTCTAGAACGGCCTGGGAAGCTGTGATTGGTGTGTCAGGCCCAAAGCAGTGCTTCCTCCATGTGCTCTTTCTGTGTCCCCTGCATGGCCACCCTGTGTCTCTGCAGCTGGATGACCTGTACCTGATCGCCCTCGTGCACCGCCGGGAGATCAAATCTCTGAGGGACCTCACAGCTGAGCACCTCCCACTGCTGAGGAACGTCCTGCAGGAAGGGAAGGTGAGTGTGAGGCTGGTCCCATGCTGCTGTCCTGGCCAGGGAGAGCTTTGGCTGCCTCTGCAAAGGCACTCCCTGGGTTTCCTGGCACAGCATCTGCCTGGGGACTGCTCCTCAGGAGATAGTGAGTCATGAAGCAGGGCTGTGTTGCCCTCTCTGCCTGGACAGCCTAGCTCCTGCTCTCCATCAGCACCTTCTCCAGATCATGCCACATCCAGGTGCTGTAGGCATGCTCTAAACTTCCCGTTAGCAGTGAGCTCTTCATATTAACAGCCCTGCCCCAATCCCTTGCCTGTTCTCAGTGGCTGATGTGTTTTTCCACAGGGTGTGTTTGGGAGATAGATGTGCAGTAGCTTCTCTTTCTTTCACTGAGTTAAGAGTTTGGAAAGTAATTGCACTAGGAAAGGTGGGAGATTAATTAAGAGATTAGTCAGGGGATTGCAGCGAGCAGAGCCGGTGTGCCGGAGTTTGCTGTTGCTGTTCATAGCTTTAATTACACTGGCTGGTAACGGATCCCTGTTACTTCTCCAATGAGTTGGAGTGATAAGGGTGAAAGGGAAAATGATAGGGGTGGATAGCACATCCCATCGTGGAGAGATAAAAGTGGGGCAGCCAGAGGCCTCACTCTGTCCCCTTGGAGGCTGAAATGGAGGATGGGGAAGAGTTCTGTCCTTCCAAACTTCCCCCTTTCCCTTGCTGGAAGGGAACTGAACTCCCTTTCACCTTTCTCTACACCATTCCTGCCATCCAGAGATGCTCTTCCCCATCCATCCAAGGTTTTGCCAGTGCTGATCTCTGTTTCCCCTCTGCAGGAGGCCATAGTGAAGCGCTTTGGTGTGCCCGGCTCCCAGCTGCGGATCTACCTGCACTACCAGCCCTCCTACCACCACCTGCACGTGCATTTCACTGCCCTGGGCTATGATGCACCGGGCAGCTCCGTGGAGAGAGCCCATCTCCTGGCTGATGTCATCGACAACCTGGCCATAGACTCCATGTACTACCAGAAACGGGCTCTGACCTTCCCCCTGCGGGCTGATGAACCCCTGTTTAAGAAGTTCCAAGAGGCAGGAAAAGTGTGAGGAGGCAGAGGTGCTTTTGTATAATTTTTTTTAAAATAAATTCCAATTTTTGGGCTTTTTTTTTAAGGTTGTGTTCCTTTTATGTTTTTAAACTGTTTTTGTACAAGGTGGGGCTGATGATCCTTTGCTATGGAAACCGTGTTGTCTGTTCAAGTCCATTAAAACACTGATTGAATAAACCCCTTTGAGTGTGCTGGATTTTACTTCAGACTGGGCGCCTGTGGGATGCAGTGAGCAGAGGGCTTTGGGTGGGAGTGGCTTTGTGTATCCATCTTTTCCACCTGTCCCCAGATGTCAGCCCAAATAGGGAACAGGTAGGTGGACAGGTCCAAAAAACCCTGCTATCCTCAGAAAGCTTCATGTGTTTCTTTTCTACAGATTTACCCCTGGGAGTGAGATTGTGCTTTCCTTGAGCAGGGAGGGGTGCCTTGCTCCAAAGAACTCCAGTGACTAACCCGAGTCCTCACCCTTCCTGTCTGGCTGTGTGCTGCCTGATCCCCAGCCTGAGAGCCATCACCCCTCTGCTGCTCCTTAGTCATCTGTGTCTGAAACAGCCTTGTGTGCTGGGGCAGCCCTTTCTGACAGAGGCTGCTTAAGGGTTTGCAAGGATTATGGGTTAAAGCCCCCCAGAACAGAAATAAATAATAGTGCTCTTCCTTCTGCTGAGGGAGAGTGCCAGGAGTTGGATTCAGTGATCCATTGTGGTGAAAGACCCAGTCTCTGTATGCAGGGAGCTTCCTTGGCCACCCAGCCATTGGTTCCCTGGCAGCTTCTCCACTGAGCACCAACCTCTGAAAACTTCATGAGTGCTTGGTGCCAAAAAGGGCTCTGGTTTCTGGTTGGTAACCGGGGATGTAATTGCAGGAATCATCTTGCTGCTACCCCAGTTCTTTGCTCCTTCCCACACCCTGAGCTCTAAGAGAGTTTTTTTTTGCTGATGGTGGAAAACCCAGATGTGATTTATTTCTTCCAGGCTGCTGGCTGTGCCAGAGCAGAGCCCGGAGCTGGCTGGAGCAAAGTGCCATCATTGGAGCTGCCCTGGGGCTCTGCTCAGCTCATCCCATTTATAAGTATTGAGGTCAGGCAGCTCCCTGATGCCTTTTAGCAGCAGGGAGAGGCAGAGCAGCTGGATGCAGCCACCTTCCCTTATTTCTCTGCAGAAATTCTCCTTTTCTTGGGTGAACAGTTTGGGTTGGTGATCTTAGAGGAATTTTTCTATTCCTCCAAATTATTTTTGGAGTCTAGAAGTGCAATCCGTAGTAAGAAAGCTGCGGTGATCTGTTGCTGGACCCTTTCCCTCTTGCTTCAGCTCTACCCATCTCCTGAGCAGAGCAGAGCAGGCCAGTTGATTTGGGGAGCTTTAGGATTTGGACATGGTCAGCAGGGTTGCCTGTCCCAATGGCTCTCCCCTTCCCTAGGTTTTAAATTGCTAAGGGACAGGGATAATTTTTTCCCACACCAAAGCATTTTCTCTGCCAAGGGGGAGCTTGGTCTCCTTTGTTTTGCCATAAAATTCCAGCTTTATATCTCCCCCCAGGCCAGCCCAGGAATGGAGATGGTTAAACAACACACAGGCCCATCGTGTTTCTAAGGAAGGCTCCCTGGTCCTCAGGTATTGAAAAAACACCCTCAGTCTTGAAAATAGACTCTCAGAGGGCTGTGACAGACAATCAAGCAGCACATCTTCCACAGACCATCTGCCTGGCTCCTGCTGGCTGAATCGTTTTCCTGGGAGACTGCACTGGAGAGCAGGGGGTGCATGGAGGCTGCCTCTGCCTGTCCCAAAAGAAGGGGTCAGGGGGAAGCACTCTGATGGATCTGCAGCCTTCAAAGGATTAACTGTGGTCCTGGGGCTGGAACTGCAAAGCCAGATGGCATTCCCAGGCTGTGGCTTGAGGAAGGGTGAGCCTGAGGTGATCCAGGACAAAGCCGGCTTGTGCTGGGCATGAATCGCCACATTCTTGTCCCTCTGGAGCAGATGCTGCTGAGAGCATTCCCTTCCTCTTTTCTGAACTGATCCTGCTTTGGCCTTGTCACCCTTTTGGGAGCATTTTGGCTGTGGTGTGATGGATGGCACAGCCTCTGCCCGTGCCCTGGTGGGGCAGGACACCAGTCCTGTCCTGCACTGGTTCCCCAAACCCTTCTGTCGGGGTGAGTTCCGAAGGGTGATGGCAGAGCTCGTTACAAATTCACTTCTCAAACAGCCAGCAATTTTTCCCCTCCTCTTTTCTTCTCCAAATTACTCAGCGCTCATCATGCTGAATTAATCCAAGTGGCAGTTTATTCTTTGTAAATTAAATATTAGGGCAGGGTGTAGTCATTCACAGTGACTAACAACCCAGCTCCTGGCACTCTGCTATGGCAGCAAATATATTCCCATTTTCTGGTGGGCTTTAAACCCCTGTTGTCTGCTGAGGCTTGGTGGCCACAGGAAGCTTGTGGCTGGTTTTTGGGTCCACCCAAAGCAACACAGGTACCTTGTGACTGCTCCATGGAGCAGATGTCCTGAAATCCCTGTGGGATGGACACAGCTGGTGTCCAACACTTGGTATGGGATCACCATTGCTTCTCCAAACCTTGGTGATGCTTGAGCCACAGCACCATGACCTCTTGGCACAGAGGTCTGAGCCATCCCTGATCCTGGATTTGCATCTCTGCAAGGGCTTTTATTCTGCTCCCAGTCCTGTTGATGTTGCCATGGGGGGATGCTGGAGCTGGAGACCATCACCCCAAAACGAGCCCATCCACCATCACCAGCAGGACACAGCTGCTGGGGACTGAGAAGGACCTGGGGAACGAAGCTTTGCAGCCTCTTTTAATATTCTTTCTGTCTTGGGGGCACAGCAAAAATAGACATTTGGGATGCATTATTATTGCTGGAGTTTCATTGAATGCTGTTTATTATTTTCAGATGCAATAAACCAAGCTGTGGAACCCATGAGACCAAAGGGTCAAAATATCCTTCAAGCAAATCCCTGCCGAGCTGTGGCCCCACTAATTATCCCAGATTGTCTACAAGCCCATGGCAATTAAAACCTAATTACGGCAAGTTCTCCTGTCACCACGGGTAAAACTGCCCCACTTGTTAATGGCAAGGAAACCCCAGCTTAAGGAGGATGAGGAATGAGGCAAAGATTCTCTTAAAATATTGATGTATTTCCCTTGGCAAAATCAGGTGTGTCAGCTCAACAGGTATTTTATCAATTTACATTGGCACCGTCCATGTTGTCTCAGGGATTGGCAGAACTCACCCCAGGCAGGAGGATGAGTTTGAGGCTGCAGAATTAAAAAAAAAAAAAGTTTTGAGGGAAATAAAAAAACTTCAAAAATTGACTGCTATTTTGTGTATTATGGGGTGGGATGGAAATGGAATCCCATAGGAGAGCGAGGTGGCCTGATATGGGGCATTCCTGAGGTGAGGAGTAATTCATTTTCAGGAAAAAGAAAAATACTTAATATTAGTTGATGATTTTAAGCAAAGCCATCCCCAGGGCGTTTGTGTGTCATCTCATGATAGTTTGAGAGTAATCTCATGGGACTTCCAGCGCAATCTTATGGGGTTTCAATGAGGGAATAGTACAAACCCCCTGACTCCGTGTAAATCTCCAGCAGGATGAGTTTTGCCCACGCCCCCAAAATTTGCTGCGAGCCAATTTTGGCGGGTTTTGGGTCGGGGTTTGCCTTGGGAGGGGCTGCCCCCAGCCCCATGATTTCTGGGGGTCCCAAGGGGAAGGCGGTGTTGCCCTCCCCAGCCTCTCCCGAGCGGGGCTGAGGGACCGCGCGCCTCCAGCTCCCGGGATGCTCTTCCCCTCCCTCTCTCCTTCCTCCTCCTCCTCCTCCTCCCTCCGCCGCCCATCCCGCGCTGTGCGCAAGCGTGTCCGCCCCCCGCCCGCCCTCCGGGCCGGCCCCGCATCCCGCACCCACCCCCCGCATCCTCCGGCCGCGCCGACCCCCCCGCGCCGCCCCATGGTGAGTCCGCAGCCGGGGGTCCCCCCCGGGTCCCCCCCGGGTCCCCCCTCGGGTCCGCGTGTCCGGAGCGGGGCTGCCAGTCGGGGGTGTTGAGCGCGAGAAGAGGGGTGGGAAGCGAAGCCCCGGTGTTTTTTGGGGGGCTGGGGGGCTCGGAGGGGGCGCCCCGCGCTGGGAGGGCGCGGGGCAGGGCAGGAGCTGTGCCCGCCTGGCAGCTCCCAGGCAGGGTTGGCAGCGGGGTGCACACTGGGGGTGCAGGGGTGCTCCCCGTTCACCCCAGCTCGGACCCCCCCCGAGCATCCCACGCCTTTGGCATCGATGTCCTGGCGAGCGCGGAACATGGGAAAGGGAGAAAGCGGCTTTATTTCTACGTTTTGTGGGTTTTGGAAAAATAATAATTATAATTATTTTTCTAATTAGCGCGATTAATCAGCGCCTGAAGTGTGAGTGTGGGCAGCGGCGAGAGGAAAACCTCCGCTCTCCCAGTGCCCTTCCATCTGCTGTCTCCCCGTTCCTGGCAAAACAAACCCCCTCATCTCGCCGGGAAAAGACGGCCTTTGGCATCACTCCTGCCCACGGCCCCTCCCGGGGCAGGAGATCCCACCCCGAGAGCCCCGGGAAGAGAGGGTCTGGCATCTCCCCTTAGTACAGGGTGGGCTCCTTGCGATGGGTCTGGGTGATCGGAATGCCCGGGAGCCGGGGTGAGGAAGGGAAAATCCTCCCGGAGGCCCTGGGAGGGGAGGACGTGCCCCGTGTGCAGCTCAGGACGGCATCGCTCCCGTGTGGAACGACGGGCTGAGGAGCGTTTATGGAGCGGTCTGAGCCTCTTTTCCCCAACCCTGAGCATCCTGACTGGTGGGTGGATGTGCTGCAGTAGCCTGGTGATCCCAGAGGGGTAGGAGAGGTCCCTGCTGGTCCCCCACCCAATGCTGGTGTGGACAGAGCTGCTGGCAGCGGGATCTGGGCATGTTTGTGCTGGATCAGCCCTGTCCTGTCCCACTCCGTGTGCCTGGAGCCCTCTTCTCCCATGGGACAGGATTGCTTCCAGGGAGAGATGAGGATGCTTGCCTGAGACCAGCAGGAACGGGACCAGCTGGACCTTTCCCCATTGATCTTTTCATGTCAGGTCTTTGCAGTGAACTAGTGACATTTTATTGTTCTGGGGAGTGGAGAACAAAGGAAAGTTCTTCCTCTGGGTATTTTCTTTGTGTTCCTCAGCTCGGACACCATCTCTCCTGTTGGATCAGTAGGGTGATGCCTGGTGGGTTGATGCTGGCTGCTTGGCAAGTCTGATCTGAATCTCTTTTAAGATGAGCTGAATAAAGTCTTGTGGTGGAACTTTTTTGGGAAGCTCTGCTGAATTTCCCCATCTTTTTTGCTGGGCTCTCCCTCTGGATGCTCCTGGAGGCAGGTGATGGATTGCCCAGGCTTGGCAATCCAAGCTGGCTCTGAGGCCAGAACCTGGGATCTGTGGTAGAACTGATGGTTTAGGTGTCCTCTTCCTACCCCTGATGTGTCCAACGAGCTCCTCATGTTGCTGTAAGTTGTAGGATGGGATCAGCATGCTTTGCTGGACTCTCCCTAACCCCTGTCCCTAATTGTCTGCATCATTAGAGGGCTGTTTGCTCATCCAGCTTCAGGCAGGGAGTTAATAGCAGCTGCTCCAGCAAGGCACCGAATTCTGAGAAATAATGCCTCTGCAAATGTAAATATAAAAGGAGGAACTGTCTGTGGACACTGATTTTAAGTGATGTCCACTATGGAGATCTGCAAGTAGGGTGTGTTCCACATCTGGGATTGGAGCATCCTCCTGGAGGATCCACCCTGGAGGGAAAACATCCATGTGGAACTCTGGAGCAGCTGTACTCATGTCTACAAGCCTGTATTTTTATAACTTGTGTCATCCCCATTCTTGCAACCGGCATCAGAGGTGGATGCCAGGCTGCAGGATGTGGGAATGCTGAGACCAGTGCCCTCCTCATGCCTGTGTTCAGGGGTTTTCAGCTGGCAGCTGAAATCCTCAGGTTGAGTCCTGCTAATTAATTATTTGGCAATAAGTCTAAATCCCATGTATTCTGTTGCTTATTCTCTTTGATGAAGTGATGGTCCCATTGCTTTAGCTTCGAATATTCCAGAGCTGATGCAGGCTGGCAGCATGGAATCTGCTTCTCCACAGCTTTCCCTATTGTAATTTTTTTTTTTTTTAAGATTTATGTTATGTTATTTTTCCCCTTACATTTTTTTCCTCTGGATGTAGCATGATGGCTGTGTAAGGAGCAGGGATGTCGTCCTGTTCCAGCAGAGGTTGGCATCCTGGATTCACTGGGATCCCTCTGGGATCTCATCTTGCTTTACCCATTCCAGGCTGGGACCCCTCCTCATATGCTGCCCCCAGGTTCACTTGCACGAGTGGTTTTGGTTTTGCAGTGAGGAAGGGAAATTATTTGATGCTTTCATGCTGCTCGTTGCAACTTCTGGTTCTCTTTTTTTTTTGGTGTTTCTTAAGTTCCTGTCACTTTACTTTCACACTTCTCAGTCCTCCAGCTGTAATCCTCGTGTTTATTGAGCTTTTTCTAGGAAAACGCTGTGTCTTCTTGGGAGGGAAGAGGAAAAAAACCCCAGTACTTGCTAATCTCTTGCTTTTCCAGCTGCTGACCCCTTGCATGTGACTGGGGTTGGGCTGGAAAGTTTCCTTGGAGGAAGGAGAAAGGCATTTGGCTGTCAGGGAACGGAAAAACCAAAGGAGCCGCTCTCCATCCTGGTTTTCCTTCGGGCTGGCGGGTGCTCGCAGCGGTTTCGGGCTGGCGCAGGCTGCGGCTGCTCTCCAGGATGAGTTTTGCCGCCTGCCGCAGTCCCCGGAGCCGCGGCCGCTGCTCCGGCCCGGGCCGGGCCCGGCCCCGGCGGGGAGGTGCGTGCGAGCGGGGCCGGGCCGGGCCGGGCCGGGCCGGGGCAGGGCTGCTCCGCGCCTCCGGCTGCGGGATGGGCCCGGGGCAGCGAGCCGGGGGATGGGGCAGGAGCACAGCGGGGCTGCGGTCTGCCCGGCCCACGTGGATCCGCCCTGCGTGGATTGCTCTGCTGGGATGTCCAGCGAAGGTGGGTTTGGCCAGCTGCTGCTCCCTGTCCCTTGACTCAGGGAAGACTGGAAGGGGCTGGGGACTCCCCGCTGGGTCAGTTCCTTGTGGAGGACTGCTCGGTCCAAGCTAGGCTGGCGATCTTCATTGGCTTTTCCATGCCATCCTGAGGATGCTGGGATGCTCCCGGACCATCATGGGATGCAGTCTGTGCTGGCAAGGGATTCTCGGATGTGGGATGCAGTGCTCCCAAGGGATGGATGGTGCAGTGCTGAAGGAAGACTCCTGACACCACACCAGAAGTTAGATCCACAAATCCACAGAAGGATTTCTGCACCGTTTTGGAGTTTTGTTTTCTTTTTATTGCAAGTCAGAACAACCCTAAATCACCAAACCACGTCCGGATATGACCACGCAGGAAGCTGCTTCCCTCTCCCCTGTTTTTTGTAGGTGTAAAAACATATATCTGTGCTGAAGTTTGGTTCTTCTCTTTAATCCTGGGTCTGTGAAGGAGGCTTTAACCTGAGCTCACGCCGTTGGAATTCCCTGCTGCGCCAGGGAGAGGCTCCTTGCCTTCAATCGCTTCCAGATGCCATTCCCGGTCCGGCTCTTCCCCTTGCAAAATGTCTCCCCCAGCCCGCCGAAGTTTTCCCGGCCGGATTCGACATCCCGATATCCGGCCAGGCTGTGTAAGCCGAGCCTTAATTTTTTAACCAGAGCCCGATGCCAGTGGCGGGAGGTTGGAACTCACCCACGGCGTTGCACAAGCCGGAGCCCCGGGGTGGATCCTCCGGCGGGGTTTGAGCTGCTTGCGACATCGGGTGGTTCTTAAATTTCTTTTAAAATGGAGGTAAATGAGCTGGGATGGAGTTTGGGGTTTGGGATCCCTTGCTGCGCCCTCTGCCCTCATTGCCAATGGGGCAGAGCTTCCCTCAGCCCCAAAACGGCAGGAAACTGAGGCAGGAGAGTGCTGAGCAAGACTTGAGGAGTCTGAAATGCTGCTCTGGGGCTTTGCTGATGCTGAGTGTGCCCAGCCAGCCCAGCATCCCCACCGTGGGAATAAAACACCCCTGGATGGGCAGTGAACCCCCAGCACAGCAGCTCTGTGGCTGTTGGGCTCATCTGACCCCCCTGGCTTGTGTTCTGTGGGTGAAATTTTGTGGCATGACGATGGATCAGACCTATCTGTGTTGGGAATGGAGGAAAGCACTGAAGCACTGAGGGGAAAAATGAGGTGGAAAGTGAGAAGTGAGGGAGAAAAATGCAGAGAGGGGGGATGCAAGTGATCTTAGGGGATGCAGGACTGAACAGGACTAGGGTGTGGGAAGTGAGGTGGTGTCAGAAATGAAGGGCAGTGAGGTAGGGGTTAAATGTGGTGCTGCCTTCGAACAAGGCATCAGGAGCAATGCCAAGGGCTGGGAATTCCTCGGGCCCATCCCTGTGCGATCACCAATGCTGCTTCCAAACCAAAAAATAGACGGAAAAAAAAAAAAAAAAGAATCACAAAGAACTTTCTGTTCGGGCATATTCGGGCTCAACAGGTTTTGCTCCCGGGCGGGGTCTGGTATTTGGGGTGGGGGAACTGAGGGTGGACAAGAGCCCGGCTGTCAGAGCAGGCTCTTTATGCAACAAAAAGATGTGATTTTTCCTCAGAAATCTTACCCCGGGCTCCTTTTCCACTGCCTTTTTTTCTTGTGGGGTGACGGCAGCCCTCAAGGGCTTGGGTGGTGCAGGCAGTGTGGGAAGGGATGGGCAGCTCCTGATGAAGGGCTGGGGGAGCTGGGGGGGATTTTCAGTTAAAATGTGGATGAACACAAGGTTTTGGAGCCCTGACACCTCAGGACCTGCCCCAGGACCAGGTCCCACTGCCAAAGCCCTGTGTCCCCCACACATTTGGCTTCTTCAGCATCCTGGTGGTCCATTGGCATTTGCCCTGGAGTTGGGGCTTCCCCGGCCCCTTTGCTGCCTAATTAACAACGTTGCTGCATAATCCCCCCTGCATTTACAAGTTAAATTGACAGATTATCTGTATTATGCAAACGCAGCTTTAAATCTTAATTATTTATTTGCATGGGGTGTCTGGAAATCAGCAGCACTAAGCCTGGGGATGCTGTTCTCTTGGAAGTGCAGACTTGTGCTAGGAAATGAACCTAAAGTAGGCTTTTTTTGGTGTGGTGGGTGATGCTCAACACCCCAGCTTGGGAATATGTCTATTTTTTCTTTTATTTTTTTTTGGGGTGGGGGGTGGTTGTTGTGGGAGGTTCATCCTTAAATAGCAGTGGTTTATTTTTAGGTCGGTCGCTGCTTTGGATAATCCGGCTTGGCTGGGCAGCTTTGCTTTTCTTCCCATTCTCAGGGATTTGATAGAAATAGGTTTATTAAATTATTTTATTTTTAATAAAATAGTTTAATAAATTTAATAAATTATTAATAGAATTAAAGAAACACAGGGTTGAAGGATGGGGGTTCTGCTGGTGTTGCCCTTTTGTGCTGTCCTGGACAGGGAGCATCCACTGGGATGACCATTAGTGAAACCTCTTCCCAAAGTGTAATTCCCACACTGGAATTACAACTTAGGCTCGGCCAAAGGATGGTTGGGAAGCAGCTGGATTATCTCCCATTAAATACTTGCTGAATGAATAAGCTGCTGGTCCCGGGGCCACAGTGACTGGGGTGACGTGAGGGATGTGCCGGGCTTGGAAACACCTTGCTCCTGCCAGCTGGAGCCGTTTTCTCTGGAGGAGGATGAGCTCACCTGGATTTTATTCCCCTCCCAGCCTGGCTTTTGCTCTCTCCCCCCTCGGGAGGTAATTTTAACCAAGGGAGGCTGGCGCCGGCGATGGAGCACCGAGGGACGGACGGGCGGACGGCTGCCTCCCTGCAGGTCTGGTGGGAGACTCCTCTCCATCTCCCCCTCCCCTATTTTAACAGCCCTGGGGAGATTCGGTCCTCTGTGGGGAGGATGATGACAGGAGGAATTTGGAGGCTCATCCCTGCCCTGTGTGTGTCCCCTCCTGCCTTTGGAATATCCATTCCTGAGGATGCTGAGCCCCTCAAAGGGCCAGTTCTGGCTGGCTTTAGCCTTTAGCACAGGAAGGGATGTGCCCACTGGGTTTTTGTTTTCTTTTGTTCAAAGCCATGAGCATCCTGGAGGGAGGTGTTGGGGAGTGGGCAGAAGGTGCCTTTTTCCCCCTCAGATTTGGAAATTATTATTTAAAGGATTAAACTGATAGGCAGGAGAGGAAACTGAAGCCAGCAACACGGCTGGAGAAGGAAAGGAGCAAAATCCAGCTTGTTTAGGGCTTCTTGAGGGGTCTGGGATTTGCGACGTTAATTTCCTGCTGGGATCAGCTGCCGGATGGGTCGAGCTGCCTGTGGCTCCTGACATGGTGGATGCTGGAACCATGATGGGACTTTGCTGGACCTTGGGCTGGGGACAACCATGACCATGGGCTCATGGCAGGGAAACCACTCGGGCGGCTGGAAAACAACCCTGGGAAGAGCGGCAGCAATCCAGCTCCTGGCTCTTCCAGTCGAGCTGGAAAGACCAGCTCAGGGCAAGACCTCGGATCCACCAGGATCCTGCCTGGCTGATGTGCTCTAAGGTATCGCAGTCTCCTGCTCACCCAGGGCTGCAGGATCCTCCTGGAACCCCCAGGCAGCTCTGCACATCCTCATCCTCATTTCCACGGGCAGGGGCTGATGCTGTGCCATGAAGTGCTTTAACAGGAGCTCCCCAGGGAGAGTTTAACCTTGTTAGTGGATCCTATAATTCACAGCTCTAAATGAAAAGGCTCTGTGTCAGATGCAGCAGTGTTGGATGCTCTGGTGGATTCAGGGCTTCTGGAAAGACCCTGGTGCCAAAGGTGAATTTTGTGGCCTCAAGTGCATTTGGTTTGGCTGCTGATTGCCCTGAGCCCTTGGGATTAATTGCCCCTCAAGGCAAACAGTAATGGAGAGAGGAAGAAAAGGTTCTTTGGGTGGAGAGGGAAGGTTTGACACTGGGATGGAGCCATCCCTGTCATCCCGGGGCATGTGCAGAAAGCATGAGAAGAATCCATGGGAAACCTTCTCAGGCTCCTGGGTGGTTTCCATCCCCACCCCTCCAACAAGGCTGTAGCCCTCTTTGTTAAATGAATGGGATATTAAGAGAGGAGCATGCTGTGGGGAAGGCTTGCACCTCTCTCATCTCTGCTTTTTCTAGCTGGAGGAGATGGAGAGAGGTGAGGAAACCTCTGGCCCTTCAGAGCTTTCCCTTGGAAGCACCTTCCCTGCCAGGGCTTAAGGAGCAGCTGACAGAGAAAGGCTTGTGTTCCTCACCTGCATCTCTGTTTCTTGCGCTGAAATGAGCTGACATTCCCTCTCGTGTGTTTTTTTGGGGAGAGCCGTGGCTCCCACCGCACTCCTTCTATCCCAGGGGCACAGGGAGAAGAGCACAGCTGCTGCCCTGGGGCTGACTGGGCTAGCAGTGGGCTCGCTCCACTGGCTGCCTCATTTTCCCCTGCCTGGGAGCGTGACCTGGGATGCAGAGCAGAGGCTTTCTCTGACAGGCAGCATGGCAGCAGGGTTTCTGTGCGTGGCGTGGTTTCTCGGCAGGGCTTTTCCTCCCCCAAATCATAAAGATATTACAGTGCTGGGCTAGGATGTGCAGTTTGGAGAGTTTTGGGGGAAAAGATGCCAGAGATGCGGGAGTAAGGAGCGTTCTCTGCTCAGGAGGGCAGAAAAGCTGCATTCACCTTAACCTGGGAAAGGCCACCGCTCCATCTCGTGGGGTCTTCCTAAAAGTCCGAGTGAGTCACGGAAGGGGATTTCGGTGTGAAAGGCCAAGGGATGTTGGGGAAAGCTGCGGCGAGGTCTGCGCTGCGATCGGCCACACCTCCTGCTTAAAGAGCGGCGGGGGCCCGGCCCCGGGGTGCCGCTGCCGGCCGAGGTGGGTGGGAGGTGGGAGGCTTTTCGGAGGTGGGAGGCTTTTCGGAGGTGCGAGGCTTTTCGGAGGGCTCACACCTCGCTGCGGCTCGCCGGGCCCCGCTGCCCCGGCGCTCCGGGCTGCCCTGCCCGGGGATGCGCAGCGATCCGTGCATCCTCCGGAGGAGCCTGGCTGCCCTGGGTGGCTGCCGCCCTAAGGATGTTCTCCCTTCTCCTCTCCTAGGGGAAGAGAGGACGGCCGCGTAGACCCCGCCGAGCTCCCGCCTGCTCCGCCTGGACCAAGAGGACGGGCCGTAAGTAGCCGTGACTTGCTGCCAGCTAATCCCCGCCCTGCTGGGACTGGCTTCAGCCTCTCCCGCCGCTGGGGATGCAGGAAAAGGTCTCCTTGGGATGGGAATTCTCCTCCCTGCGTGGGTTAACGGAGCACTGAGGTGATGCTGGGGGTGCAAAGTTATGGACCGGGTTATTTGCTGGGAGCCTCCCTCTATACGTGAGAAAAAAGAGCAGAGAAAAACCCAGGGGATTTGAGACTGGACAAATCAGGCTGTCGGGTTGCTCTGGGGGTTCCTCTCCTCTGAATCTGGTGCAAAACAGGAAACAGAAAAACCACAGGGCCAAGGTTGCACGTAAGCCTTGCAGGGGGGATGGCAACGGCAGGCAGCTTCTGAGCCCCAAAAGGGTCAAAAGCCATTGGGAGCAGGAACTCCCTGCAAGATAACTCAGCCTTGGAGCTTGATATCCCTTCATTTTCCACCCCTTTTCCCAGAAGAGCTGGGGCATTGCTTGACTTTGGGTTGGGGATGGGCTGGAGCATCTCCATGGTTTAGTTTTTACCTTCCAGAACTGTAAGGGAGTGGTGCTCCTGGTGGGTGTTCTGCCTGCTGCTCCCAGGAGAGCGGGGAGAGGCTGTCTGCACCCTGCCTGCACCCTGCCTGCACCCTGCCATCCCCCCCAGCTCACTGCCTCCCCCTTTCTGCTGCTTTTTGGGGGGATTTAGCCCAAAACACGGGCTCAAAGCTGGGTTGCCAAAGCCACTTTTGCTGTTGCTGCTGCATCCCTGGGTGATCCCTGAGGATGGAAATAAAGGAGAGTAAACACGGCACCGAGGTGAGCGTGGCAGCAAAGCGGGGCTGGACGGGGCAGGTAGAAGAAGGGTGTGCCTGGATCGATGTCAGGGGATCAGGGATGAAATCCAACAGGATTATCACTGCCCTCATCTCCTTAGCAGGGGCTTGTCACCCCATGGGTGGCCCTGCTGTCTTCAGCAGCTTGGCCATAACCTCCAGGGTGTGGAGAGCTGCATACAGCAAGAAAAGGTCTTTATTTTAGTGTTTTAAATAGCAAAAGAGTGATTAAACCTATATCATAAAAATAATATGTAATCTCTAACATTGTAGCTTAACTGTAGCCCTGTAACTCTGTGATGGCCCGGGGTTACCCCAGAGCAGTGAAATAAACAGGTATACCCACATAGCTGGTGGTTTGAGGCTGTAGGAAGGGATTTGTGTCCCATCCCTTTGTTTTTTCTGCTGCATGGATGTAAAAAAACATGGGGGCAGAGGAGAGGATAGACCCAGGGCTGGTCTGAATCGCTCTGGAGCACATTAAAGCCAACAGTGCCATGGGAAGGCAGAAGCAGCTTGGATTTATCCTGAGGACCTGTCACTGTGGAAATACTTGTTGTACCTGAGCTTATTTGCTGTTGCCACCTTCAAAATTGCAGCCTGGTCATGGGTAAATGTTTTGTTAGGACTCACATGCCAACGAGGGCTTATTTCCCCTATCGTAAATCTTTGGCTGGGTTATTGTGTGCTTGGGATACCATGGTAAAGGAAACAGCGCTGCCTCTCCAAGTAAGAGGCAATTAAGATTCCTTTAAAGATTCCTTTAAAGTGACTCGCAGGGCTCTTAAAACAGGATAGATGTAGGTATCAGTGCACAGGCTGGGCTGGCTCCACACCCTCTGTGGGGTTGTGCCCAGTGGAGTTGATTTTTGCAGTACTGTGCCCTCCTGACCCTCTTCATGCCCCCAGCCCACGGCACTGCAGCTCCAGCTCTTGACATTGCTCTGCTCTGCGGTTTTTGGCATCCCTTGCCCCCTCCCAGCATCCCCTTGGTATCCCTCTTTCCCTGCCATGCAACGTCTCTTGGAGGGGGCTCAGATCAGATCCCTGCTGCCTTTTGGGCCTGCGGTGGTGGTTGTTGCGATCCCACAAGGATTTTCTCCCCAGCATGGAAAAAAAACTCCCCGAGCATCGGGAGCTTGCAGCGACCGGGGCAAGGAAGATTTGGGATGCCAGGCTTGGGATTTGGGTGTCTTTGATGCTCTGCCAAGCCCAGGCAGTGCCTGCAGTTGGCTGGATCCTGTCCCTGCAGGGTGGCCCCCGGCCGCCTCCCAGGTTGCGCTCAGGCTGCGGCAGGCGCGGGTTGTGCCGGGGCAGGGCGCGGCGTGGGGGCGATCCCGGCCCTACCGCGTGTGGAACACCCGCGGGACGGGGCCTTGGAACACCCTGGGGCTGTAAACTGCTTCTGTGGGGGACATTGCTGTCCTCCAGGGAGCACAGGATCTGCCCTGCTGGTTTCCTGTTGTGCCTGGAAAGCTCGGGAGAGATGGTGTGGCTGGGACTGAAGGGGTCTGTGCTGGCCTGGCTGTCTGTCTGTCTGTCTGTCTCCCTTTGGTTCCCACTGCTGAGGGTGAATCCTTAGGGACTGTCAGTGCATCCCTTCCTCGGGTGCTATCCAGCTCTCCTCCAGTTAAAAATAAAGGCATGTTTTTTTTGGGATAAACTGTCGGAGATGCTTATTTTTCAGTGAGCATCCTTAGCCAGGGAAGCTGGACCAGGCAGTGGGTGGCTCCATGTCCCGTGGCCATGTGGGATGGGACAGTGGGAGCACAGGAGAGGTGTCCTTGCCTCGTGTCATGCTTTTCCCAATCCACAGGTTACCATGGGAACATAAAAGTACCAAGCCTGCTGGTCCATGATGCTTTGCCAGGATGGCCTGGGATCACCATCCATCCATGCTGGGATGGTGTGGGGGAATTTATAACCACTCCCCACCTCTGTGCTTGTTTCATGCCTTTAAATTTCTTTTTCCCCTTTTTTTTTTTGGCTGGGAGCAGCTTGGCAGGTGCTTGCTTCCACTTTGTGGATTGACATGACTTAAATCTGGAAATGTTGGAGCCATTGAGGCCATGGGAGGAGATGGGAATGGGTGGATGGAGATACAGGGATGAACCTCTCTGAATTTCCCCCCTGGCAGGCGGGTCGGTCTGTATGGGTGTTGCTGGCATTTCCCAGGGGACATGGTGAAACAGGGAGGCAAAACACTGCTCCAGGTCAGAGGCAGACAGGGAAACTCCACGAGGCTTGGACATGAGCTGCCTCTGCAGCATCCTGGGATGGGGCTTTCCCAGAACACAGGGTGGGGAAGGGAGTGGGAGATGGGGAATGGGCCATGGGGCTTTTGGATCCTCTGTGCAGCGATAATTGCAGCCTGCGGTGCTGTGGGGGCGCATCCTCCAACATCAAAGAAGGGCTTTTCCAGTCACTTCTTCCAGGTGTGGGGAGCCGAACCCAACTGGGACTTTCCCCCCAGCTTCAGGGCTTGGTGGGGCAGGCAATGCCCTGGAACAGCCCTGAGGGAGCAAGGGTTGATCTCAGTGAGTGCTGAGCCTCTCCCTGCCGGACAGGGATGCTGCAGTGCGGGATCCAGGGAGGGTGTTGTGGTGAGGGGTCTGTGCTGGGGGATCTGAGGATGCTGTGATGGGACAAGGATTCTCAGGGAGGCTCGAAGGATGCTGTGGGGGCTTGGAGGATCCTGTGGTGGGATGAGGATGCCAATGGGAGGGGACTCTGAGGACATTGTGGGGGACCAGGGATGCTGCAGGAACAGGGATATTGCAGGACTGGGGATGCTGTGGGAGAGCTCTGAGGAGAGTGAGACCAAGTTGCCATGGGGTGCTCTGAGGATACTGTGATGGGACAGGGATACTTAGGGGGCACTGGGAATACTGTGATGGGACAGCAATACTCAGGGGGCACTGGGGATACTGTGATGGGACAGGCATCCTGTAGGGGACTCTGAGAGTGATGTGATGGGACACTGTGAGGGATACTCAGAGGGTGTTCTGAGAGTGCTGTGATGGGACAGGGATGCTGCAGGCTCTGAGCATGCTGCAAGACTGGGGATGCTGTGGGGACCAGCAGGACCCTTTGGCATTGCTCCCTCCAGCAACCCTACAAGGAGGACACAGGACCTGGCTCAGGGTGTTCAGCTGCTTTCAGCAGCTGCTCTGCTTTGGGCTGTGGATCTGGGAGAGCTGTGGGGAGTTTGAGCTCATTCCAGAGGCACCAAGGGTGCGGGGGCAGCCGGGTGTGCTCTGTTTTGCTCCGCATTCCCTGATCGCTTCACTAAACAACGTTCCTTCTCCTCAGGGATTATAAGCCGTGTTTGCCTTAGATAAATTTTGCATCAGGCCCAGCTTGTGCATGCAAGCCTGGGAAAAGATCATAAAGCTGTTAAAAAATATTATTTAAAAAAAGCTGGTATGTAAGGCAAACATTGTGGGCAGAGCAGATTTTCCCAGTGCTTTCACTGGTGGAAGGGGTGAAGTGTGCTTGGTTGGGTGTTTTGGCACCCAAGGATGAAGCTGGGCATGAATTTGGTGCTAAAATTAGGTCCTGATGCCCAGCAATTTCCCAGCCCTGGGCAAACAGGGGTAGTCAGACCCCCCAGGAGCAAACCCAGCCTCCAGCTGAGGCAGTGGATTTCCCCTTGGGGCTTTTGTGGCAAGTTTCACTAAGAACAAAACTCCCCAGGAAGCACAAGTTGCTTTTCACCTTCTCCTAATTTTACTTTTCCCAAGCAATTGTAATATGTGAAGGGGTGAGACCCCACTGTGCCTTCTCCCTGTGTTGCTCCCACCTGTGAAGACCCAGCTGTAGGTTTCATCTTCCCAAGCAGGAGGGTCTTGTTGAGCTGGAAATACAGATGCAGGATGAGAGGCAGTTGGGGTGGGGCGTTGCTTCCCCTTTCTGGAGCGCCCCGAAAGGGGAGGCACAATTATCCATGTTTTGCAAAGGAGAAGTGGTTCAGAGGGAGACGCTTTCCTAGGGAAACACCTTACCTGCCCCATCCTTCTGCTGTCAATGGACACAATTTTCTTTTTCTAGTGTCCTGTCCGGTTGCTTTTAGTGTGGTTTAATTGTCCTTAATTGCCTTTTAATTGTCCTTCCTGCCCTTTTAAATTAATTGCTCTCCTGCCCTTTTAACTTCAGAAGCCCATGACAGGGAAAGGAAGAGTCTGGCTCTTGTGGGACCATCTTTGGTCCCATTTCTCCTCGTTCTTGATACATTTTTGCCCCCAAACCCGGTGTTCCTGACTGGCTGAGGCCGTGGCCCTGCCAAGTGTTTGGCAGGTGTCAGGTTTGTTAGTGGCACTTCCTTGGGCAGGGAGGGGGTGAGATGGGTGCCCTCCCATCTCAGGTGAGTAATCCCTGGAGGCTCTGATGGGCAGGCTCTGATTGAGGGACTGTTTGCATCGCCCAGCCCCGCGTGCACCTTTCCCCTTGGCTGGCATTCAACACCCTGAGACGTGGCTGGTCAGAGCCAGGAGGAGCTCAGCTACTGGGGGCAAAGCCAAACCCAGCTCTGAGCCTGGCTTAGAGCAGGATTCACCCTGGGAGTAAAGCCACCCCTGTACCCCAAAGCGTTTCCCTGCTGGTAAGTTCATTTTCCGTCCTTGCCATGTCCTGGTGGGATGGGACGAGCCGATCCTGGGATGGCTCCAACCACGGCTCTTTGCTCCTTATTCCAGGAGCAAGAGGTTTCAGAGGAGCACGAAAGTGTCCCTGCTTCCCTGGGCAGTGCTTGTGTGGGCCCTAAGCTCTGACGCTTCCTTTCCCCAGGCCGGGATGGGTGGATCCAAGGCATTGGAGGTTCCCCAAGTACGTGATGCTCTTTGGTTTGATCCTGCTCGGCTGCTCCTGTCCTTTCTGACTGGCTTTGTGGTGGCACGTTGGACTTTGTACCTGTTGGTGCCAGGTGGATCCTTAAGCTGGTTTTAAAGTCTCCGCCATGGGATTTTGTGGTTGAAACCCTACTGCGGGCTTGTTTTTCCTCTCTAATTATTTTTTTTTACCTTTGGCCTCTAACCCGTAGGGCTGAAGCTCCTTGGGAAGTGCCGCTTGCTTGGCTTTGATAAGCTCTCTAAACCAACCTTTTGGCAGCAAAGAAATCTGAATTTAAATAAATAAATCCTTTGGGAAACCCTTGCATCTGCTTGTCTGCAGCTGCAGATGGGCAAGCAGGGGGTGGTTCCTCTTGGATGGGGTTTTAGGATCAGCTCTGATGGGTTTTCCCTGTTTTCCTGCTGCAGGTGACCAGCCACAATGAGAGCTCCGGCCCCTGCCTGATCCCTTTCCTGCTGATAAAAATGATCAACAAGTCTCGTGAGTCCCCCAGGGATCCCATCTGCCTCTGTCCAAGCAGGGATGGGGAGCCTGGGGAATTTACATTTGGAATTCTGGGGGTTGGATGCTGCTTTGCTGTGGTTGCAGTTGAGTGATGGAGTGTTGGGGTATCAGAGAAGGTCGCAGTGGGGAGGGTGGGTCTGGGGACCTTGATCTCTGGGCTTGGGCACCTGGAACCCCTTGGACTTTGTTGCACAGAAATGGGGTGGAGGCACACGGAAAAAGTAATATTTGCCTAGGCTTTCATGAAAAGCAGGCAGAAGGAAACAGAAACGTCACAGTGGTTTTTAAGCCTGGGACAAAAGCACCTGACTCATCTTAGAGCCGCTCCTCTCCGGGCCGTGGTGCCAGCTGAACCTGCTCCCTGAGGAGAAGGCTCTGCCATCCTGGGTCTAGCTAGGATGCTGTGGGACCCCACAGGCAATCATCTAAACGCCGTGGCTGACACTGGTTTATCTCTCCCCCTCCCCTCTGGGCTTGCAGGAGGGAAGATACTCGGGGTGCTGGTGCTGTTTCTGGTGATGGTTTGGTACTCGATCTACCGGGAAGACAGGTACACACAGCTGTGAGTGCTTCTTACTCAAATTTAAAGGACCTCCTGCCCTTTTCCTTACTCCTGGGAGGCAGCTGCTTCCTGCCCATCCCTCACAGGGATGCCAGAGCATGGCAGATTCCCTGGATCCGAGGGGACAGGGGAGCTGGCAGCATCCTTGGCTGCTGCTGGAGAATGGGGGACACAAACGAGGCTCCCCCTTGGTGTGTGGTGGTGGTTGGGCTCTGTGGGGTTTTTTGCAAATGCTGGTGCTTTTCTGAGCCCGGGAGTCTGGGAAAGCCCTGCTCTCTTCTTCCCTGACAGAGATGGGGAAAGTGGAGTGTGAGGTTCATGAGCAGAGCAAGAGAGACCTCTTCTGATGCAAGGCTGCAAGCCCAGCAGAGAAATGCCCATGCAGTGCCGGCCTTAAATCCAGCTGGAAATCTCTCTCACAGCTTGAATCCCGCAGTGGGGATGCCTGGGGATGCCAGAGCCCCTTTCGCCAGGAGGGGGCTGCAGAGGAACAGGCATAATTTGATTTAATTAACCTCTTCCTTTACAGCTTTTATTTCCCTGTGCAAGAAAACAACAAGACAACGTGTCCCCTTGGGGAGGTGGAAAAGAAAGCGGCGCAGCTCATCGGGAAGTGAGTTTTGGGGCTGGGAGCAGGCAGTGGGGGGATGCAGAGCCAGGACCCCCCTCCCTGTGCTATCCCTGATCCCAGTCTCACTGACCCTTTGCTCCTTGGCAGCTACACGAGGGACCACCCACTGTTCTTGCAGCTGAAGGACTATTTTTGGGTGAAGACGCCGTCGCTCTACGAGCTGCCCTACGGCACCAAGGGAAGTGGTAAGCGTGACAATGCTCTGTGGGATCTGTCTGTCCATCCTGCTGCTGCTCCTGGGGTTTCAACTTCCCTTTTCCTAAAGACATCTGCAGGTTGATTTTGTTGGGGACTTTTCCCAAGCTATTTTATTGGTTTTTAGACTCTGCAGTGCCTATTTCCTCACCCTGGGTGCACATGGTGCCTCTGAAAGAGTTTAGGGTGGGCCAGGTTTTACTAAGCCCCAGAGACAGATTATTTGCTTGAAATTGGGATTAACAGTAGGAGCAAATTTGGCAGGGATGGGGCAGCACTCAGAGTGTTGTACCAGGCAGGAGCTGCCTTCCTCACCTTCCTCACCCTGTCTTTGCCCTTGCTTTGCAGAAGACGTCCTGCTACGCCTGCTGTCCATCACCCACTACTCCCTGCCCGAGAGCATCCAGAGGTAACACTGGGGTGGGTTTAGGGGCTTTTCTCTCTTTTGCTTCATCATTGCTCTCTTGGGGGTGGTTGCAATTTGTCTGTTGTGGGTCCAGGATTTGGCAAAATGAACCTCTGCAACCCAGGGTTGGTGGATGGAGCATGGGAAGGTTTGGAGACTGGACAACACCAGGTTTAACCCCCCAGGGGTTAAAATCACCCCAGTTTTGGAGCAGGTCTGGTTGAAACAGGGTTCTCTCTCGCAGCCTCAAGTGCCGGAGGTGTGCCGTGGTGGGCAACGGCCACCGGCTCCGCAACAGCTCCATGGGGGACACCATCAACACCTACGATGTCGTGATCAGGTACAGCCCCGGCCCGGCCCACCGCTCCCTCCCCAGTGCCACCGCAGCTGGGGTGACACCTGTGATGTCCCAAAGGCTGAACAACGCCCCGGTGCATGGTTATGAGCAGGACGTGGGCTCCAAGACCACCATGCGCCTCTTCTACCCGGAGTCAGCCCACTTCGACCCCCGGACTGAGAACAACCCCGATACACTGCTGGTGCTCGTGCCCTTCAAGCCCATGGACTTCCAGTGGATGGAGGCCATCCTTAACGACAAGAAGAGGGTGAGTGTGGTGGGGAACCAGGTCCAGCCCAGCCCTGGCTGCTCCAGACTCCAGCTGTCATGCCACCCCACCCTTGGGGACATCTGGGCTCTTGCAGGTTCGGAAAGGGTTTTGGAAACAGCCCCCACTGATCTGGGATGCCAACCCGGAGCAAGTGCGCGTCCTCAATCCCTACTACATGGAAGTAACTGCTGCTAAACTGCTCAACCTCCCCATGAAGCAACCGCGGAAGATCAAACAGGTAAAGGGTGGGGATGGCCAGTCACCCTGCACACCCTGAGGGGGGACAGCCTGTCCCTGTGCAGCTCCCTGAAGGCTGTGGCTCTCTGTCCCCCAGAAGCCCACCACAGGGCTGCTGGCCATCACCTTGGCACTGCACTTCTGTGACCTGGTGCACATCGCGGGCTTTGGCTACCCCGATTCGGCCAACAAGAAGCAAACCATCCACTACTATGAACAGATCACGCTCAAGTCCATGGCCGTAAGTGTTTGCCCCACAGTTTTGTCTCTGCTTCCCCCACTTTTCCCCCAGGACGGGGGATGGCAGCCCAGGGGAGCAGTGCCAGGATGCTGAACGGTGTGGGAGGCTCTTCCCTCTCACTCCCCTCCCATGATGAAGGTTGAAGTCCACTGTTGGATGGTCATCATCCAACTTCTCTTGGTAGTTGAATGTCTTTGGAGGCACAGAGAGTTGGATCCATTCCCAGTTTATGTGTGAGGAGAAGAGCTCGTGGACAGGGGGATTGGGTGGGGAGGGGTCCGTCCCTGCTTTTGGGGGGCTGAAGTCCCTTCTGGTGGGGTGGACACAGTGGAGGGTGGGAAGGTGTGAGGGCTGGAAGGAAAGCGTGTGGCCCCTGCTCACCAGACTCTGGTGTCACCCCCTGCTCCCTGTCCTGCAGGCGTCGGAACACAACGTGTCCCACGAGGCCGTGGCCATCAAGCGGATGCTGGAGCTGGGACTCGTCAGGAACCTCACCTACTTCTGAGGGCAGCAGGGCCGTGCAGGGACACCGTCCCCAGGGCGAGGGGACACCGTCCCCAGGGCGAGGGGACACCGTCCTGTGCAGTGAGGGGACACTGCGCTGGCAAGGCCAGAGTGACCGAGGGCAGAGCATCGCTGTCACCGCTGCCACCACGACCGGGGACTCCTGGAGCAGGGCCGGGGCTGGGGGCCGCGCTGGACCGCGGGTGCCCAGGGTGGGGCAGCTCTTGGGGGTGCAGGGAGCCCGGCGGGGCCGTGGCCCAGCGCCTTTTCTACTGACGCACTGAAGCTACCGAGGACTTGGAGGGGGTTTTTGGGGTAGGGGGTCCTCCCTCCCAGCGGGCCTGAGGGGGTGAGCCAGGGCAGGAGCCTTTGCCCTGGACATTCTCTTTCCCTTAATTCCCTCATACACTGACGAGGGCCCTGCTGAGGGGCTGATTTTGGGGTCCTGGCCCCTCCCCGCCCAGGGAATGGGAGTCTTTGGAGGCTGATGTTGCCTCCTCCCTGCCCTGGACCTCCCCCCAAATATTTAATTCCCTCCCTTTTTTTTTAATTTCCTTTTTTACTTGGCGGCCCTGTCCTGTGCCTTAGCGCTGGCGTAGGGACTCGTCCCCACAGCCCCCCTGGGTGGGGGCACCCTGGGGTGCTTGGCTTCAGGGTCTGCCAGGGCCCTTTGGTGGTGCAGATTAATTTAATTAATTTAAATGCTTATTTATGGTGGAGCCATCACCCAGGGCCCGCATGCCACTGGTGTCAGGGACAAGGGGCCTCGGGTGGGCTGGTGTTTGCTTGGCTCCAGGGGTGGGCATTTGGGATGTCCCCCCACCATGGAGGGGTTGACTGGTGCCTTTTCCCTGCTGCTGTAGGGTCCCCTCTGCCCCCGTGGGGCTGCAGGTGTTGGGGGGACCCATGGATGGGGGTGTTGGGGCTCATGCTGGCACCCAATAAAGTCCTGGTGAGGCTGGGATGGGCTGGGTGCTCCTGGGGCATGGTGGGGGGTTGTGAGGAAGTTTTGGGGCTGTGAGATGCAGGGAGGGTAGCCTGTGCCCATGCCCTTGTGTCCCCACATCCCCTTACCTGTTGTGACGCCCCATCTCCTGGCTCCCACGCTGGGGTTGTGGGGTGCCCCAGCTGCCCCGTGCCTCAGTTTCCCTCCACCACCGGCCATTTCTGCCCCCATGGGGCCTGCCCCAAGATGCCACGGCACACCCAGGCCAGGTGTGTGCCGGGGCAGAGTGCCAGGGAAGCCGATGTCCCCGCGGGGTGGCCATCAGCCCAGGCGTGCCACGAGAAACACCTCTTGTATTGACCGCGGTGCCGCGATACAGCGTGGAGAGGCCCTTCCCGGGGAGTCCCTGTCCCGCCGCCGTCCCCCACCTCCTGTCCCCCATGGCGGGACCCCCCGACCCCCCGACACGGACTCTATAAGTATGGACACCGAACACCACGAAGGAAAGGGAGGAGCCGGGGGGGAGAGGGCAGCGGGGAGCGGAGGCGAGCGGCTGGGGGCGCGGGGGTGCGCGGTGGGGCCAGGGCCGTCCCCAGCCCCGCGGGGGGAACGGCTCCCCGGGGCTCAGCGCGTCCTCGGCGGGGTTGTGCTTAGCATGTGCCAGGGAGAGGGGATGCTCGGCCGGTCCCCTGCCCCGCAGCCCCGCTCCGGGGGGCTGGATCCGGCTCTTCCCACGGCCGCTGCCGGCGGGCGCCACTGTCCGAGCGCGGAGCCCACGCGGAGGGTCCCGAGCGTCCCGGGGGGGCTCAAACGTGCGTCTGCATCCGCCTCTGCAGGGGCCGGCTGGGGTCTGAGTTTTGGGAAGACGACTGGGAGTGGTGGGAGGAGGATGCGGAGGCCTTGCTGGCCTTGTCGAACTGCACGTAGCCGTCCTGCTTGCCGCTGCTGCTGATGCTGCTGTCGCACTGGGTGTCGAGGAAGGAGCTGCTGTCGCTCATGGAGCCGCGCTGGAACTCGCGCTCGCACAGCTCGATGGAGCTGCTGCCCATGCCCAGCACGAAGCGCTGGCTGTAGTCGTAGAGGCGGCTCTGCCCGCTCAGGGTGCTGTAGATGTTGGTGAAGGACATGCCCGTGGGCACCCGCTGCTTGCCGGCCGGGCGCAGGTCAGCCGGGCAGCCCGACAGCGAGATGGTGGGGGTGGAGTGGTGCTCCTTGAAGGTGTTCACGCTGTAGTAGCCGTTGGTGGGGTCCTGGGCAGTGGGAGAAGCGGGGCAGGTTGGTTGTGGCATCCCTGGTACCGTGGCATTTGGGGTGCCCGCCCTGCCCATCCACCCAGGACATGTGAGACTTATCAGAATCATGGAATATGCTGAGCTGGAAGAGACCCACAAGGACCATCCAGTCCAACTCCTGGCCCTGCACAGACCCCCCAACAATCCCACCCTGTGCCTTAGAGCATTGTCCAAACATTCCTGGAGCTCTGGCAGCCTCAGGGCCGTGCCCATTCCCTGGGGAGCCTGGGCAGTGCCAGCACCCTCTGGGGGAAGAACCTTTGCCTGATATCAAACTTAACCCTGCCCTGGTACAGCTCCAGCTGCTCTCTCAGGTCCTGTTGCTGGTCACAGAGAGCAGAGATTAGAGCTGTCCCTCAGGAAGAAGCTGCAGACCCTCATGAGTCTCCCCTTGGTCTCCTCCTCAGCCACTCCTCATATGAACCCTCCAGACCCTTCCCCATTTTCATAGCCCCCCTTTGGAGGACACCTCAATGACCAAACCGTCCAGCAATGTCCTCTTGTGCCACCAGTGTATTCCAATCTGTTCAGCCCCCTCCAGGCCAGGACACAAGTGTCCCTTGCACGCCACTGTCCTGGCACCACACCTTCGTGTTAGCCCTAAAAGCTGCTGGGCCCACAAAACAGTGCCAGCACGCCAGAGCCTCTCTCCCTGCACAGGGACAGCCCTCTGGGACAGGCCACCACCAGGGACATGGCCCAAGGACAGACAGCTGGCAGCAGCAGTGCTGGGTGAGGCATGAGCTCGTTCTGCCCGGTGGTGGGCACAGGGAGGGGATCCCAGCACCCCGGCGTGCAGCCCCTCTGCCAGGAGGGCCGGGGGACCCCAGGATCCAACTCACCTTCAGGTTTTGAAACTCCTTCTCCTCCTCCTTGAGCACCTCGAGCTGCTTCAGCACCGAGTCCTGCTGGAACTCCCCCCGGTCCATCTAGGAAAGGACACAGGCAGGGTGAGCATCCCAGCACCGCCTGACCCCGCGCTCCCCATCGCCCCCAGGCCACGTGGGCCGAGCCCCTCATCCATCATCAGCCCCAGGGCACTGGGAAGTTGCCACCAGCTCGATTCAAGGAATTGCCCAGGGGGTCCCAGCAGTGTCCGAGGGCGGATTCCCAAAAGCCACACAATTCCCTGGGTTACAGATTGTTTTTCCCTGTTTAGGACAGAAAATGGCAGGCTGGTGCAGAAAACGAATTATTTACCGTGATGAGGGCTGGGGCTGCACCCTCCTGCCCAAAGCAACACCCTCAAAATCGCCTGTTTTTTTTTTTTGTTTCCCTTCTTTTCATCCTTTCCTCCTCAGCTGAACTTGGCCGCCTCATTAGTTTTTCTTTGAAGGCTGGCTGTGATAGGGGGGAGGCGGAGAGGAGGGGCAAGGTGCACATTAATTACACCACAGCTTTAATTACCCTTCCTTCAGCACGCGGGGCTGTGCAGGAAGCAGGATAATTACCAACCAATTTCTCAGTTGCCTTTTTTTAGCTTCTGTATTCACCGGACGCCTCCAGCCCGGCTTCTCTGGGATCACAGCCCCACATCAGCCCCAAAATCCCCTTTTATTGCCCAAATTCTCTCCTCTTTAAGATGGTAAGTGGCTGTGGAAATTCACCCCGCGGCACTTGCTGTTCATCTCCCGAAAGCCTTTGATGTGGCTGTTAAAGGCAATAAATTAAAGTACCTGAGTTTTCCTAGGGAAAAGAAAGCCTGTATCAGCCATTGATTTACCAGGATAAATACAAGTGTCGCCGAGGATTAAACGAGTGCAGCTAAAATGGGACGTGGAGAGTTTTTTTTGCTCTGCCAGCCCCGGCGACCCCTTCGATCCTCTAAAGCATCTCTGCAAAGGCAGACTGGGGCTGTTAACCCTTCGGAAGGGTTTAACAGATCCCAGCTCTGAATGAAAAGGGAAAATCACAGGAAAAAAACCTTTCCCCCCTTGTTTTTTTTTTTTTTTTTTTTTTTTTTTTTTTTTTTTTTTTTGTGTTGGCGTGGATGACGCAGGGCCAGATCCAGAGATGGAGAGGAGAGAAGGGAGGTGGGAACCAAAGGAACAATCCCACTGTGACCAAACCTCCCTGGAATTAATATCGGGTTTGATGGGATGTTAGAAGCCATTTTATTTAAGCCATTTATTTTATTTAAGCCATTGAAGTGATGGTGGGAATGATCCAGGTACTGGGATGCTCCCTGAGCTCCGTGGGGACCCTGCCTGTCCCCGAAGCTCTGAATTGGGCTGCACCCCGTGGATTTGGGGACTGCAGGGAGTCTCCACATGAGGTCCACAAGGCGCCATCACATCACCGAACCTCCAACTCCCCCATTAGAGCCGGTCATTAACGTCAACTTTATTAAAGTTTTACACCGTTAATTAGTGGGCGGTAGGATCCTCGTTAGCGTGATTTCCTCTTTGTCATCACTGAGTCAACACCGGGAAGGGACCGACCTTAACTCAAGTTCACTCCATCACCAATATTAACGGGGATTATAAAGGGGGAGAGGGAAATAGATGGAAAAAGAGACCAGAGATGTCTGAGTGCCCTGGCATGGGATGCCCCAGCGTCATTCCTGGAAGTTTTTCCAGAGCCATCCTTTCTGCAGCCAGGAGACAGCACCAATATGCTCCGAGCCGTGCAGATGGCTGGGGATCCACCCGCCTGTCAGAGCCACGTGCCCACCATTCCCTCCTGCCAGGACTTCATCCTGCCTGGCACTGCCAGGCGCCAGCAGCCCTCCCCATCCCCAGAACAGCGGGGCACCGCAGGTGGGGTGCCGAGTCCTGCCCATTCCCAAACCCCGCCGCTGCCTCCTGGATCAGCGTGGCTGAGGGATGTGACAAACCGCATCCCTGCATCCCTGACCGCCACTGCCTCGGTTTCCCCTCTGCAGAAGGCAGGGACCCTCTCCAGGTCCTGAAGCATCACCCCAGGCCGGCAGTGCCGGCTCCCCCGGCCCGGGAGCGCCTTCCCAGGGTCCCTGAGCGCCGCGGAACGCCGGCTGGGAGCAGCGGGCAGTGCCGTGCCCCCCGCTCCGCTCTGCCAGTGCGGAGCTCTCCCGCGTTTCACGCCACCAAATGAAGCCCCTGAGATGGAGAATCCGACAGGATATTAAATTCTTGGCTTTCATTAGTGGACACAATATGTTTTTGAAAATGCTGCTTCAGGTTCCTGAGTATCCTCCAGACCCGGCGGGCTCGCAGTGCCTCCCCCCGCCTCGCTCCACGTTTAATTGCAATATTTCCGGCTGGTTGGGTAATTGGACGCCACCCGGCAGCACTTGTGCGGGCCAGACGTTACCAGGGTGAGGATGTTGGTGACGATTCTCGAACAGCGACTTCCTCTGCTCCCAGGGATGGAACAAGCCCACGAATAAAAAACCCCTCTGGGAATTCCCAACTCGATGAAGCTTTATCACCTTCAAACAGCGGCTCTGGCCCCGGTCGCCCAGCGATGTCAGCTCCCGCTGGTGTAGGTGCCCACCACCGGAGAAGCTGCCCGCCTTGTCCCACTTCTCCCCAGAATCCTGCTTTGGCATGGGCTGGTGCCGCTGGAGGGGCCGGCTGTGAGGGAGGGATGTTCCCCGAGCCTCCCGGGCGAGGCTGGATGTTGTGGAGCCCGGCTCCAGTTCAGTCCCGGTCTGACAGCTCAGGGCTGCCGGTGCTTCCCAGGGCGGCCACGGGGCACATGGAACACGTCCGAGCCCGCGGGCAGGGGCAAGGCAGAGAAAGGGGCAGAGAAAGGGATGCTGTGTCCGCTGGGCTGCAGGTAGGAAGGAGCCTCGCCCAGAATGGAAATTCTGCTTCTTTGATTTTTCCTCTTCCATCTGTCTGGAAAAGGTGTCTGGCGCTGATCACCTGTAAAAGCTGTGAACAAACTAGAAATAGCCCTTGGAACAGAGGGATGGGTTAAAGGACACAGGAAAAAATAAACCTATCACTGGATTGATTATTTTGACTGTCCCACTCCAAATATGAACCACAGGTGATGTCTGGATCTGCCTGGCCACAGTGGGGCATGAATGATCCAGAAGGGATGAATGATGCAGGGAAGGAGACCTCTGGGATGCCCCTGCCTGCTGTCACTTTGGGATCGTCTCTGACTGCTCATGGCAGCGGGGATGGCTCCTTTGGGATTATCAGCCCCATTTCACAGCGGGGGAGGCACGGGGTCCGATCAGCCAGGAATAAACCCAGCCGTGGTAAGGGAGGAGGAGGCTGTTCCACGCCGGGGCTGCCCATGCTCTTCATCTCCCTCCTCACAGCCCGCAGCTGCCGTGCCCATGCAATGCGTCCCGCAGGAGGGACAATGCGGCTGTTGCGGTTTATTTTCCCCAGGATCAAACCCTTTACCAGGCTCTTTTGCCTGCAGCCACTCGAGCTGGCAGCCTTTTCCCTGCCCGTAGGCACTGCCTGGCAGAACAGCTCTCGGAGCAGGGGGTGGGAACGCCGCTGAGGCAATGTGAACATATGCAAATCAGCCAGCGTGACGCGTATCCTAAGGTGTTAATGAGTTTATAGACGCATGAATAATGACTTGTGAAAAGCACGGTGAGCTGCCGAGGTCACAGATGGCTGGAGAATGACAAAACAGCGTTTGTGGGGACGGAGAGTCACGCCGGCACCCTGCGGCCAGGATGCTCCGGCAGAGCGGGACGCGGGGAAACAGCGCACAAAGGCACATCCAGGGGCTGAGGATCCTGAAATTCAGCAGGAGCAGGTCAGGCTGTGCTGGAGTCACGGGCTCGGCCGAGAGGCCGGGGTTAGGATGGAGAGCAGCGAGGAGCTGTTTGCCAGCGTGGCTGCTCCTCGTTAACATCCACACTAATGATCCCGAGCCCCGAGCGTGGCAATGACAGTCACAGCTGCTATTGAACTGCGGGGCGAGATGAACACTGCTGAGGGTGAGGAGATCATCTCAAGGGATGGAGATCTCACAGGACGCTCGGAGAAGACAAATAGGGAAGCAGAGGGAGTAATGCTGGCACTGGGAGGAGGGAGAACTGGAAAATCCCGGGGTGAGGGGAGGGAGGTGCTGGGCACTGCCCTCCTCCTCCTGCTAAAGAGTCTCATTGCTCCTCATCAGCAAGGGGAAGTTTTTAACTTGATCCTTCATTTCATTGACAAAGTTGGGACATATTATCAGGGACTATTTGGCTTCCAAGGCTGGTGCCTGATGGCCAGAGGAGGATGCCCACACCAGCTGCTGGACACAGCAAAGGTGTGGATGAAGGACAGAGGGGGGTCCTGCAGACTCTGTGGAGAGAAGGAATTGGGGAATATTTCCTGGGAACGTGCTTGCTGAGGGCAGGTGAGGGTGGGGAGGCTCTGATCCAGGCAGGGAGGGGGCTTTGAAGCCTTCTCCCTGCAGGTAGGATGTCCCAGCTGTCCCAAACCCTGCCAGCACCAGGGTCAGAGATCATGGACCATCTCTTCCAGCTCCTGAATGGCGCTGATCCAATGATGTCATTTTCAACTGCTGTATTTTCAGGAAAAATGTCTGGATTTGGCCAAGAAAGGGGAAGAATTGCCCTCTTTCAGTCCAGCCAGGCTGTGAGTCTCTGTTGTGTCACATCTGAAAGTGCTCAGCTTTAGTGTGAACCCTGCTCACACCTACACAGTTCCATTGTGCTGTGACCAAACCACCTCTCACCAGTCTGGCTGATAAACCAGAAGAGCTCCAAACCTCTCCCTGTAAGGCATTTTTTCCCAGCTCTCAAACAAATATTGTAATTTTTTCTGCACCATTTCCACCCTGCCAGAATCCTCATTGCAATGTGCCCGGCACAGCTCCGCTCCCAGCCTCACCAAGGCACAAGCTGATGTGAAATCACCCCCTGGCTCCTGCAAATAACCTAAGAAAGTTCCCAGGATGGCTTTCCAAGATCCTGTGCTTGAGCTCCCACCACCATCCTCTTCCTTGTTCACTCAGAGTGGTAAATGTTCTCTTCTGCTGAGGCTTTGTGTGTGCTTCCAGCCTGGTCTGGAGTGGGATTTGGGATGATCCCAGATGCCCCTGTGGGAGCCAGATCTGGGCTTGGCACTGCTGATCACACAGATCATGTACAGGGTCCCATGTAGAGAAAACTTCTCATTTCCCTTCATCCCAGCAGATTGCTCCAAACCCAAGCCCAGCCTCCTCTGCCCTTCCAGCCTTGCAAATCCCACCATGGACTTGCAGATTTCTCAGGGCAAAGCCCTGCTGGGAATGAAGGTTCTTTGCACAGGAACCTCAGTGATGCTGGGATAAGTTGCCAGATCTCCACCTCCTCCCTCCTCATTGTTTGGAGGCTGTCTGGGTGTCTAAATACTCTGGCAATCCTGACAATTTCAGCAAGCAATTCCACCCACTCTACGATGATCAGCCTTTCCTTCCCACCAGGCATTCCTGGAACAGCTTTTGCAGGCAGGACATACAAGTGCTGCCCAAAAAATTGAGATTTAGAGGAGGAAAAAATCACCCAGTAGCCTAGAAAGCAGCCACTGGCTTCTTCAATCCCTTTCCCCTTTCCCATCTGCTCTTTTATCTCCTTTTCTTTTTCAGGATTCTTTGCCATTTTTCAGCTTCTATTTGCCACCAGCAGTGGAAGCCAAAGCAAACTGGGGCTGAGCCACAGAGAGCAGTGACCACAGCACAGAGTGGTGAGGATGCACCAGCGTCAGGGCGCAAGCTGCGCTTCCCGGATCTCAGCCATCCACCTCGTGCCCTGCCCGTGTCCGCCGGTCCCCTCGGGTGAAGGCAGTGGCCTCGGGAAGGTGACAGCTCCCCGGTGTTGCAGACCCAGTGCAGGCTGGCCCCACAGCCGGTGCTCCGGAGCGCATCCAGCCCCGTGCGCGCCCTCGGCGCTGCCCGCAGGAGCCTCCGGGCGCAGCCCTCGCTGGGAACCGAGCTCGGTGTCACCTCGTGCTCGCCCCTTGTGTGTCTCCCTGCCCCTCTGCAGCTTTCCAGGTGTGAGGCGGCAAATTTGCTTCGCAATTAGCCCGGCGGGCAGATGGGCCGCTGCAATAAACCCCTAGCAGCTCTCCCTCCTCATTAGCCAAGTTTCACTCGAGGAGTTTTTATGGCAAGAGAATGCGGATCTCGAGAGCAGGGTTTTTGGAAGAGCATCTTTGCCTTGAGTGGTTATTACGGGGCTGAACGACACGTGTCTGGGCTCGTTACCATCAAACTCTGCCTGGAGCAATCGCTTGGGGAGGGGAAGGAATTCCTTACCATCAGCTGCTTGATGGTCGGGTGCTCCTCCGCCTCCCTGCCCGAGGCCGGCTCCTTGTGCACGATCTCCACTCGGATATCGTTCTTGGCAGAAACCACACCCTTGAGATCTGGGAAAAGAGGGAGATGGACAAGGGGCTTAGTCCGAGCTTCTGCAGGGACATGACTGAGGACTCCCGACAGCACCTGAGAAAATAAACCCGGCTCAGGAAGCCCACTGGAGAGCTGGAGGAGCAATATTTGCATTGCCAGAAGGTATGGACAGCTCAGATTCCTGTAGGAATTCCTTCTGGAGCTCAGCTGGCCTCTGCCACGCTCACGGTGCTGTTACCAGGGGCTGGGCTGTAGCAGAACTGCTCCCACAGGGAGTGAAATCCTTGTCCAGCCTGCTGATCCGTAAGAAATACTGCTCCTGAGGGATGGACCAGCTCTGCCCAGGCTCTGGGAACCCCTGAGAAAAGCCTCCCCCCGGCTGGGGTGCAGACAACACATGGAAAAGGCCAAGCAATGAGCACAGACAAACCAGGGATGGTTTTATCATCTCCAGGCAGCCTGGAAATGACAATGAGAGAAGAGAGAAACATTCCTGGAGAGACTCCCTGCCTTCCCTGAAGGTGTCAGGCGTGCTTTGAACAAGTCATTTTAGCAGAAGTAAACCGCGGATGCGGAGCAGCGGGAGCAGAACGGCGGCGCAAAGCCGAGATGAAAAGCAGAGATGGAGGCAAATCTGAGCAGCGAGACCTCAACAGCTTTGAAGCCGTCCCCCTGCCACGGACCTGGCTCTCACCTCCCAGGATGGCTGTGCCAGCCCTCCCAGACCCAAAAACTGCCTTGAGCCACCGGTTTGTCAGATCTACCTCCAGCTGACGGATCCAGCAGTGCCCTGCCAAGCCAGGATTGCGGGGATCAGTGCAGAAAAGGCTGGACCCCCCGGGAGTTTTATCTCTAAACCAAACCAGATGATGTAACTGACACCAGCTCGAAGCTCTGTCCTTGAATCCATCTCTCCCAGCATCCCCTGTCCACCACACCTGCAGCCCCCAGGCCTCTCCAAGTCTCAGGGCACAAGGCAAAGCCTTTCACTGGGAAGTTACTACAGCTTCTTTTTTTAATGTTGTCCTGCTGGGACCACGTTCCTGGTGCTGGAGCCTCTGTCTTTAATCACTAGGAGATGCTAATCAGTGTCTTGCAGCTCCTCTCCCAGGAGTGTTCCCCCTCAAATAACTCTGGGCCGTTAAGTCACTGAAGATATAACAACAGATGCACAGTAAATTTTTTCTTTTCCAGAGCCTCCAGTCTCAGTGTGTCTGCACCTGGTCTTTTTTTTTTTTTTTTTCCTTTCCCCTGCATTTTCCCAAAACATGGTCAGGAATTGCCTCCCCCATTGCTGTTAGCTGTGGTTGGTGGCTGGGTCAGGAGCTTCCTTCTCCAGAGTTACTGCTGGGTCACTGTGTCCCCTCGACAACAGCTCCTGCAGCCTGCACCAGGTTGTTGTTATAAATGATGGCACAGCGCTCCAGTATTTGTCTTGGGAGAGGAATCTGAAGTCATCCTGGCAGGAAATGAGTCCTTCTCCTGCTATCCAAGTGCTCTGTCAATCCCATCATTCCTGAGCTGATCTCTGTAATAACTCTGTACATCGCACACCACTAACAGTGATGAAATTCCTTTCCTCACCTTTCAGCCTGGTGTTCCCACCCTCCTGCCACTGGAGACAGTGGCCACAGCATTCAGTTGGCACCAGCACCTCAAAACTGGGGTAAAAGCCCATCCACCTGGCAGAGTTCTGCACCCTGAGTGTCACTGGGCTCTGGTTCAGCTGCTGGTGCTCCCAGTTCCCTCCAAACCCAAGGAGAGACTGTTTTGGCAGCTCCCAGTGGCTTTTGGAGCCAGTAAAGGGGAACTGAGTGGCCTCAGTGCCACCAACATGGATCTCAGGCTGGGGAATCCCACCTGCACTCTGGATTTGTTGCTGTCCCCAGCTGGTCTGGCTCTTCCCTTCCCACAAGGTTTTGGGGAGGGCAGGGAGATCAGGGCAGGGATCTTCATTGATCCCTTGGGTGTGAAGTGGCAAAGAAGCCTTGTAGGGAGCACAGGGACCCCTGTCCTGGCCTGGGCAGGCTGCTGACCTCTCCCCAGGGAATCACACTGCCAGGGGAGCAGCAGAGCAGGGAACACTCCCAGACCCAGTAGCCTCTGGTGTACTGGAGACCCAAAAACCTTTTCTAAATGGGATAGCACCAGAAACCCAGTGGAGAAAAGGGGCTTCAAACCCTGCCACCATGTCCCCAGTGCCTTCTTTCCAGAACCTGTCTTCCCAGTCCTGATGAGAAAAATGCCTCTTCTTCTTGATTTACCAATGGGATAGATAACACAAGGCATTTGGCTGGGATGGCCTTGTCCCCTCTTGGCATTCCCCTTGAAGAGCAGCCCATCCTTGCATGCCTCCAGCTTGTGAGGGTCTAAATCCTGGCGTTTCCACCACGTCTGGGATCTGTTGTCATGGCATTCCTGTGAAATTGTGTGTCCTGTAAAGAGCCCTGCACCATCTGGTTCCATCAAACAAGAGGGAAATAATGAACCACACGCTCTCTGTTTCTCTGAAGGATGTGGCTTGGGGAAAAAACAGCCCACGGACTTGGGAACATGGCTCGGCCCTGCTTCCTTCAGGTGCTTGCATTGTCTCTTGATGCAAAAAGACATCAAACTCGCCTGGTCATGGGTGCTGTCCATCAGCAATCCTTCCCCAAAAAGCAAGATAAATGACTTCCCCTATTTAATTCATTAATTCTTGCTAATGGAGGCTGTGGGAGTTTAAAAAAAAAAAAAAAAAAAAGGATAAACCAGGGAGAGGCATCATTATCATGCTGAAAATTAAACACATTTCTGCAGTGGGGGGTTGTGTGTCCTTACTGAATCCAGAAGCAGCCTGGTGTCTTTGATGGCTTTGTAAACCATCAAGGGGGGAAAAATAAAAGAACAACTGGGTTTTCTGGCACGCACGTGAGGAGTTTGGCATCCCGGAATCCGTACCACGCGTCTCGCGAGCCGGGAGCAGCGCCAAGGATCTCCTCCTCTCCCCAGAGGCTTGGAATGCTCTAGACAATCACACTCTTCTCCCTCCAGCTTTCGTGCCTTTTCACGGAGCCAACAATCCGTCTTTAATGTCCCGGTGTCTTTTTAATGAGGCCAGACAATGCTGCACTGCTTCCTGCTCCTCCTCCTCTACCTGCGTCTCTAATGTCACTTTAACTTGTATTCCCACTGCAGCCAGACTCCAGAAGGCACAAGTCCCATGAAAAACCCCTCTGCTGGCTGTCATTCCTGCCAGGAATATGCATGTCAGGAAAATTGGAATTAAAACAGAAGCAGAACTGTGGAGGGTTTTTAAGCACCGATACGGCACAGTGAGGATGCTTCTCCCTCTTGTACCTCAGGATTTCTCCTAGGGAGAGATTAAGAGGTCCCCTGCACACCTCCTGAGCTGCTAAGAGGGATCAGCAGTTACCCTGGCATGTCTTCCACAAACCCTTCCCTTTTCCCACAGGGCTGCTGTTTGCAGCAAACTCTTGGTAGACCAACACGAGAAGCAGCTTGTGTGGAGAAGTAAATCCAGTAAATTGTGTCGGTAAACTCAGGCTCTGCTTTCTCCCTGCTCCACGCGATTCACCCTCCCCAGAGCTCTCCCCCAGCCCTCCCAAAGGGGTGACACTTACTCCTCTGGGAGCGGGCGCAGCAGAAGGCGACGATGGTGGCCATCAGCACCAGGAACGCCACGCCGGCCCCCACGGCCACTCCGATGATCACCGCCATCGGCACCGACTCTGCAAGAGCAACGAGAGGAAGCGTGAAGCTGGCTGAAGGTCACAGAGGGGGCTTTTCCCCCAGGGACCCACCCCTGGCTACTGGCAAGAGGCTCAGTGATGAGCCCGGGGAGGGTTTTGGGGCCTCCTTCCCTGCTCCCCCATCCCTGCGTGGTGATGTCGGCACGGGCTGCCTGTGGAATGCTGCAGTTTGTACAGCCCTGCTCCTTCTGTGCCTCAGTTTACCCTGGGAGGAGAGGAGGGGGGAGCCAGAGGAGCAGATTAGTAACTGCTCTTGTTAGTGCCCTGTGGGTTAATGAATGAGCTTCTCTAAAGGATTAAGTGCAAAAGAAGACTGTGTGTTAATATTATAAAGAAAGAGAAACGGCATCCAAGCAGGCTGATGGATGACTTAACCCAAGTCATCATTCACAGCCCCTCCCTATTTTATATCCCAATTTCCTGCCTTCTCCTGTGGCTTATCAACTGTCATCCTTCCAAAATTCCTGAGGGTGCTACAAAGACTGGGACAGGAGGGATGGCCCATGCTGGGAATGAGCACTTGGGATGCGTGGGCAGGGTGTGTGGGAGGCAGAGCACCCTCACATCCTTCTGCCTACAAGAACTTTGTCACCAAATTCCTGGGAGGCATTTTGGGCTGTGGCTCAGGCAGCAAAGCTGATTTATCTACGCAGGCCCTGGCAGCAGCTTGTGAGGTGTGGGGAGGGTGGAACGGGAAATCACATTTTTGGTGAGAGGGTCAGATTTGGAGCCCCAAAGCCTTTTCATCTCCCTGCTCTGTCTCTCCAGTTCCTCCAGGCACAGCTCTGCCTTTACAGTGAGTGTTGGGTTGGATTAAGGAGGGGCAGTGATGGGCAGCACTCACACTGTAGGACACCACAGCTGTGGGTACCACAAATTGCCCTCCTTGGCTGGGATGATAAAGCTGCATCCCAAAGATCCTCTCCCCTAAAGCTGCAGGTATCTCTAGGTTCCCATTCCTTGTCTTTCTAAACACTCTGTAGGATCCTGTGAACCAAGAGGGGATAACCCTGTCTGGGATGGCCAGATAAGGTGAGTGTGTCCTCAAAACTTTCCTGGACACCTCCTTGGAAGGTGTTTTTTCCTTGGAGGCCTTGCCTTGGAAATGGATGGGATGAATTTATGGAAAAATGTATTCAGAGAGGTGGCTCTCCTCAGAGGTCTGTGCAGATGGGGACATGAATGCTGCTGGACCCTGAGGACACAGGGGGTGACCCTGCTGAGAAGCAAAGCCCAGGGATTGTCACTTGGTGATACAAGAACCATTTCCCATTGCCCACAGGTGTGGAGCTGGGGGTGGGCACGAATTTCATCCTGTACCTGACACCACAGATCTCACCTGTGCCTTTCATCCTTCCCAAGGGGGAAACATCCCTGCTGGTGGGACTGGGGGCAGCTCTCATTCCACCAGCATCCACTGTGTAGTCAGCAAAGGGTGTAATCCTTGTTTACCCTATCCCAAATGGGACAGGGGAGTTCTAAAGCCACTTCATGGTACCCTTAAGCCATGGCTGAGGAGCTCCTGGGTCCTGAGCCCTAATTTGGGAACTGCAGGGTGATAAACATGTGGTGCTGATTGAGTTTAGGCTCTGCTCACACTTGATCAAAATAGAACTGATGTGGCTTGCTCATGGATTTCCAGCTTGGGCCTGCTGGTCCCTTGATGTGTCACACGTCACTCAAGCTGGGCCACTGGTGACATGACTCAAGTGGCACTGAACCAATCCATCACCAAACCTCTGGGAGTGCCCAGCTGGTGAAAAGGCAAATCCCCTCAGTCCTCTGCTGGAGCTCAGGGAACAGGTGCAGCAGCTGGGTCCAGCTGCCCCAAGAAGCTCACCCTAAAATCTGCATCCTCCAACCCAGCAGCGGAGCCATGGCACAAAGAAAACAGGAGTTACTGAGGCCACCTGCTAGGCAGTGCTCCTGCCAACAGTGGTAGTTCCTCATGGGATTTTTCAGCTTTCCCAGGGGAATATGGAGCAAGGGGCTGGAGAGACAGGAGCCTGGAGACCCTGGGAGGGCTGGCTGGCTCTCAGCTTTGGGGAATGGATCTGCAGGGCAGAGCTCAGAGAGAAGCAGGTTGTGATGGGGATTAAGAGGATGAAGAGCCATGCAGGGAATGGGGTGGGGAGAATGTCCAAGGCTCTCCTGGGCTGGGATAAAGGAAATTGCAAAGAGGCAGTGACAGAATGGTGGGGATGGTAAACTCTCCTGTAGGGGTGGGTGAGCTGAGGGAGGGGCAGACTGCTGGCTCCCCCAGGAATTCTGCTGTGGGGCACAGGATGAGGAACCACAAGGGCAGCACATCCTGCAGACCTGCCCCAAGATCCATCCAGACCTGCTCTGGTGCCAGTGGATGCTGGCCATCACTCTCCCACTATGCTGAGCCAAATTGATGTCTGCAAATGACCCTGGAAACATGTACTTTTCCCTCTTTGTTTTTGTCCCACAGTAGCACTCTGTGGGACTCCTGCAACATTTTAAACATGGCTGAGTAACAGCATCCCCCTTCCAGTGACTGGGGAGCTGGGGCAAAGAAAGTGCTGGTTTGCAGAGTGGGTTGGTGGCACAGGGGGACTGGACCACTCCATCTTCCCAGTCCTGCCCCAGTCACTGCCCTGCAGCTTCCCTACACCCCTTCCTGCCCTGCCTGCCCTATGGAAAGCTGCCGGGCCAGGAGGAGGACGCTGGGCCCCCAGGTGTGGAGATGGCTGGGGACAATTCACATTCACCGTCAGCTCATGATTTCCATACCTGCTTGAATACCAGCTCCTGATTTCATTTCCGTACCTGTTTGAAAATAAAGCAAGTGTCCACAGCCTTGCACAGCCCACGCGCCCACCGCAGCCTTCCTGAGCGCTCAGCCCTCTGCTCCGCTCTGCTCCGGGGCTGGCCCCGTGAAGGGACCCTGCGGCGTCCCCCTGGCCCGGGCAGGGCTGTCCCCTGTGCCACCCTGCGCTGTCCCCTGGCCCGGGCAGGGCTGTCCCCTGTGCCACCCTGCTCTGTCCCCTGGCCCGGGCAGGGCTGTCCCCTGTGCCACCCTGCGCTGTCCCCTGGCCCGGGCAGGGCTGTCCCCTCTCGTGGCCCAGCAGGGACGCCTGGATGTGAGCTCTGCTGCCCGGCACCCTCCGCCGGGACCCAGGCTCGCCGCCGAGCACTCCTGCTGACTGGCAGACGACCTGGAAAAACCACTGGCTCTGTTTGCATTGGAAGAAGCCCAAGGCTAATTTTAAGGGGTTCATTTAGCTCTGATTTAATCTGGACGCCAGCCTTGCCTATAAATCACGGCTTAATGAGAACAATCCACCTGCCTGCCCTGGCATTTAATAAAATAGAGGAGAACTGGAGCTCCTCCAGGAGCTGAGCATTCCTCACAGCTAAGCCTTCTCCCTCCCCTGCTGTGGAGAGCCCCGAGAGTGGAATTTCCCTGGCCATCCCCTGGGAATTGCTGGGTGTGTGAGACCAGCCCTATGTGATATGCTGGCATTGTGGCTGGTGGCCAGGATGGAGAGTTGCCACCAGTCCAAACGCCTTCCTCTGCTCACTCCCATCACCGTGGAGCAGTGGGGTCTGCTGGGAGCAGCCACTCCTGTCTCTCCAAGGCTATAAATGATCCTCCAGCCTGGGCAGTGACATCACCTTGTACTGTGGGACAGGGAGTAAGGGGTGCAGGATCAGTCCGTGCCCTCCGGCTTCAGCAGGACAGGTAAAATCAGGAATACCTTACCAAGCAGAGACTTTACAGGGTTTGTCCCTGCTCCTGCCCCTTCACCAAGATCATGTGCCCTAAGGATGGAATCCTACAGCTAGCACAGCTGGAGCCTTGTCACCGTCCTTCCTAATTGCCTCTTTGGCATCCCAAGAGCTCTCCTGAGCACCTCCTGCCTCTCACAGCACGTCCCCACTCTCACACCCAGCCAGGTGCTAATTCCCACTGCCCAGCAGCCCCAGCAGCTCCCCAGCAGTGCCCACCTTGCTCCTTGAGCCGGATGATCTCCGTGTCGGAGCCGAAGCTGTTCCAGGCCGTGCAGTTGTAGATGGTTTGGAAATCAGCCCTGACGATGTTGCTGATGGTCAGTGTGGAGATCACTCCCTCATCTGTGCTCACCGTCTCCACCGTGTAGCGCCCGGAGGTCCCAGACTCCAGAACGTTCTCCTTCCAGGACCAAGCCTGCCAAGAGAGAGAGGGGTGATGTCTCTGTCTCTCTGGGAGCCCCCAGGAACCCCGGCCAGCCCCAACTCGGCCGACAGTGGGGGGACAGCCCCGAGAGCGGGGGACACTCTCTCGTGCCCCGAGGGTACTGAAGGCAGCTGGGCTAGTCGCCTTTGCAGCAGAGGGGACGCTAGAGACATTGGTAGAGGATGAAAGGGCCGACTCTTAGCAGGGGTTAATCCAAGGTTTTATTCTGAGCTCCTGGGAGCTCCCACACCTCAGGGGGCCCCTGCTCAGAGTGCCCGGGAGAGGTGCCAAGGTATGTTTAAAGGGAGGTGTGAACAAAAAGTAGATAATTTTGCTGACCAATAAAGAAACTTCAGGGGTGAAAACTTAGGGAATGGACATTTGGGACAGTGTATGGGGCAGCACTTGAGGGACTGACCCCTGGCCTCTGACTAATCACAGCCTGGACTGAAAGTTCTAGATAGAAAGGATGGGATGCTGAGTGATTGACAGAGACCCAGGGCAGGGATTTGGGGATGATCTCAACAAAGGAGAGGGACTACACAGATAAAGGGAGGGGGTACAATCAGGGGTAAACCATTTGGGAAAAATAAGGGGAAACCAAACCAAAACTATTACAAAGTATAAGGGTGAGCCCAGGGCAGGCCGGGGTGTTCCAGGCCCCCGCCGTGCCCAGGGTGATACTCACAATCCGGTCTGGCGGCGGAGTGCTGCGGATGAAGCACTTGATCTGCCCCTTCTGGCCGTGCAGGGCGTGCTGGGTCTGGGTGCTGGAGATTATGGGGGGCCCTGTGGAGACAGGAGAGGCTGCTGGCACCCCATGGGACTGGTGGGGATGGGGGGTGTTGGGGGAGCCCTGAATGGATGTTGGAGTCCATCTCTGAAGAGCAGGGATGGAGAAACAGCCCCATCACCTCCTGTGATGGAGAACATTGAGTGGAGGCTTTGGGATCTGCTGGGTTTTTGAAAAGCCCCCACAAAGCACCAGGGTGCCCCATCTCTGTACCCCAGTCCCTGGTGTAAAGGGTCCTTCTCCTATTTCCTTGGTGAGCCTGGCCTCTGAGAAGGGCTGTTTGCTGCAGAAGCAAAGCAGGATCCCATCCCACCTGGTGTTCCTCTTCTGTGCCCTCCCAGATTCATTAAGCAACCATTAAACTAATTGCTCTCCAGGGCATTAAGGAAGTTGTGGTGGATGAGTTTCTGCTGGAAAACCTTGACACTCATCAGCTGGGCTCTCCTGTGCCAAGTGGGTCATGAAAGGAGCCGAGGAGAAAGGGTAGGAAAGGCTCTTCCTGAGCCAAACACCAGCTTGGGATGGGAGATGTCCTTGTCCTGCCCTGCTGAACATCCTGTGACTGGGAGAAAAGGGGTGGGAGAGGATAGTGTGTGGTGTGTCCCTCACTCTTTTAACAGCCCTGATGGCCCCAGGGGAGCAGCACATGAGCTGGGATCCTAATTGCTGCTTATTAACCTCCTTAATTAAAGCAGATTTACATTTCCATGAGTGGCTTGCTGCTGGCAGAAAAAAAACAGCAACAACTGGGCTGCAGGGCAGGGAGAGAGGGATGGCAGGGGCTGTCAGAACTCCCCCTGCTCCAGCTCTGGACCTTTGGGTGTTCACTTGAGGTTGCCATGCGTGATTTAGGGTATGTCACTGAGTTTATCAGAAATACAGCCTTGTGGATTTTTTTTCAATTTTCCTCACCTCTCTGCCCTGGTCCTTCAAAAAAAGTCTTAGGGATTTGGGGTAAAGTGGGAAGAAAGATTTGCCTGGGTATTCCTGCCTGATTCTCATCCAAATCACCCATTTATAAATTTCATGGATGCACAAAAATGTACCAAAATGCTAAATCCTTCATGGATTTAATTTCTACACACAGCTGCCTTTTGGAACTGTCCCAATAACCCCTTCCTGCACCAAAGTTGCACATTACCCACACACTTCCCACTGAGGCACAGCCCTGTCCCTGCTTCCTTACACTGCTCCAAGGGGAGATGGATGGAAAACAAGCTCATTGAAGCACAATTCACTGACCAGTGCCCACAGTTCTGGCAGCTCAGGAAATTACTACTGGAAGGGAGCTGCCATCAGCATCAGGAATAGCAGGAGCTGGGCGTGAAGGTCAGGACTTGTTTTGCTGTAATGGACATAGCAGTACGGTAGTGGAGACTTGTGCCCTTTTTTGATCAAAGAGGGCAAAAAAAAAAAAAAGACACTTTGTTGTGTTTTTCTCTCTAAATGCTCAAGATGTTGTTCTAGGCACGATCCCAAGGTGTGAGTTCTTGTTTATCCATCGCTGAAAGCTCAGCTTTCCCAAGGGTCTCAGTGGAGGTGACTCCTTGCTTTGCCTGAGGAGCCTGCTGAGGCTGTTGATGCTCCTGCCCACCTGATGATTCCAAAGCCAGCAGAGGCAAGAGCAGTGATGGGATCTGCAGGCCAGACCTAAACAGTAATAAAAAGAACCATCTCCTTTCCATTTTGATGGTTGTATGTTACTTATAAATTCTGGAAGTGCTCCAAGACTGGGTGACGCTAGAGAAAAATGGCTTAATAATCATTAAAAGGATCATTTTCCCCAAGGCGAGTGGATTTTAATGGCACAAATGCCAATGGCTTTGGCTTCTATTATTGCTTCAGGAGTTCAGAGTCGAAAGCTTATCATCATGATAATAGTCGATGACTAAAGACTATTTGTGAGATGAACATGCCCAGAAATAATAGCATGAAGTTGCAGCCTCTTCGCATTCAGGGCTGGTGTTTGATTCTGCACCAGGCTCTGGCTCCTTATGAAAGCTGCCAATCTCCAGCTTGGCATTCAGCACCGAGTGTGAGACAGCCCACAGGCAGGGAAAAGGCTCTAAGCAATGTTGCTATGGATATAAATGATGGAGCTATTGGTGGAGGTTATTTTTAGCACCTCAGTGCCAATTTATTTGTGAGGTCCTGGCGGCTCACACAAAAGAGAAGTCTGAGGTGGAAGCCTTCAGGAATGAAAGGATAGGATGGCCTTGGCTTCTCCAGTCTGCTCGAGTCCATCTGAACCTTTCTCCCAGGCACTCAAAATGATTTGGCAGGAGAGTTTTGTTTAACTCCTTGCTTCCTGCAGAAGTCCTGGGCTGGCTGATTCTGCCTGGTATTACAAAGGAACACCACAGACTGATTTGGGTTGGAAAAGATTTTAAAACCCATCTCATTGCAGATCCCCTACCTTGGGCAGAGACACCTCCCACCAGAGCAGGTTGTTCCAACCTGGCCTTGAGCATTTCCTGACACCATGATGTGCTCCTGACCAAGCAGGGTGGCAGCTCAGCCCTGCTCCCAGTTCTCAGGCATGCCCAACTTCCTTTTTGGGGTGAATCCCAGGCAAATTACATCCTAAATTAGTCACCTGGAGCTGTCCAGCCCTTCCAACAAACTTCTCTTGCAGAACAAGGTGGGCAGAGGTGGTGGTCCCTGCTCAGCAGCCCCTGCCAAGCCCAGATGAGGCAGTGACAGAGGGGGCTGCTGCTGATCTTCCTGTGAAGGTGACCTCGGGGTGCTCCTGCTGGGGTGGGAGCTGTGACCAGGCTGGGTGCAGTCAAGAGCATCGAGAGGCTTTGGCTGTAAATCCAGCTGCTGCTGATTTATGATGGCACCAAGTTCCTCCCTTCCCTCGAGCCTCTGCTGCTCTGGTCCTGCCAAATGCTGCTGCTTTGCATAATCCTCCTTCCTACTCACCAGACTCTGAATCCTATCTGCTTCCTTGCAGGCTGGTGGCCTTGGCTCTGGCATGGGATTGGGCTGCTCTGTAACCACAGCCCTGTCTGATGAGGCTGGGTGGGAAGGGCAGAGGATGCTCTCCCACCCCACCATCATCATGCCATGATTTTGGATAATTTTTGGAATGGATGGGCTGGGTGGGACCACAGGCTCAGATTGGGTCGGGTGATCCCTCAGTTGGGATCTCTGTGCTCGGTGGGATGGACCAGCCCCCTAAAAGTCCAGGTGCCCTGATCAGGGGCAGTGCAGCCAGCCCAGAACACAACTTCTCAGTGCCTGATTTTTGTGTGACAGAGGGAGGCATCTGGTAATAACAGACAATTGTATCACCCTCTGGATTTAAAATCACTTCAAAATGTGAGGCATTCAACTTCCCCCTTGAATTACATCAGAACAGGCTTCCAGCAGAATTCATTAGCTGGATTAGGCACACTGTGCCATGCTCTGCAGCTGGAACGCTGCTCCTGCTGCAGGACAGGCTGCCTGGTTCTTGGTGGATGTGGGATGTGGGGATGCTGCTCAGGGGCTTGGTTCTCCTCACTTGGAGGGCATCCTGACTTGGAGGTGTGGGGTTCTCCCTTGCTCCAATACCTGCAGTGACATGTCCCAACACTGTCACCTTCGGAGTGCACCAAGCCCCTGGCAGCACCTCCCATGGGATGGGATGTGCAGGCAGTCAGTTCCTGGCAGATGCTCAAGGCTGAGCAGTGAACCCCCTGCATGGATTTCATTTGCTCCCCATCAGTTTCCCCAGGCATAAGCTGGGGGAAAAAAAACAAAAGTAGCTGGAGGGAAACTTTTCCAGCCAGTGCTGCACACTCCAAATGCCCAAGCCTGTGGGGAGCTCTGCTCTGCTCTCAGGGCATCCCTGTGCCTGGTAGGTGTCAGGGAAGGAGCATGTTCTTCGTGCTAATTTGTTGCTTTGTTTTCCATGATCTCATTTAATTGTAATTAAAACCCAGCAGCTGCTGGGGAAGGAGACTGAAGGCGCCGAGGAGCTGAGGCCAAGTCGAGGGAGTGGCTGGTTTTCAGTCCCTGCTGTGTTGCCCTTGGCTTCCTTTTCTAGGATTATAGAAACCTGGAATTGTTTGGGTGGGAAGTGACCTTTAAAGGTCATCCAGTCCAACCCCCTGCCATGACAGGGACATCTTCAGCTAGATCAGGTGCTCAGAGCCGTGTCCTTGAATGTTTCCAGGGAACTGGGGCATCCACCATCTGCATTATCTGTGTTTGAAATCAATGCTTGCCTGAGCTGCCTCCTGCTTACGTTCTTCTCTTGTGACAGTGAGTGGGGAGTGAAACCTGCCAGTTTGTCAGGTGAGAGACAATGCAAAATTCATCCTCTGCTTACAACATTTGCAGCCTGCCTGGCTCTTTCCCTGCCGTATTTATGCTGAAATTTGTTACCAGCTGCTGCGAGGTCCTGGCCAGGGCATCATTAAACTCCAGAGATGTGGCTGTGAGTGCAGGGCACATCCTGACACAGTGCTGGATGAGCCCCAAGCAGCCATGGAGGTACCCTGACAGCAATCCTGACAGGAATCCTGGCAGAGTGTTCACAAGTATCCTCACAGGAATCCTCACAGCTATCCTCATGTGGGTTGCAGAGTGTGATTAGGCTGCTGGTCTTGGATCCATACTCAATTCCCAGCTCTCCAGGTGTACAATAGAGACAACAGCACTCTCCGACCTTGCAAGGGTTTTGCAAGATTAATCTATTAAAGATTTAAAACTGCCAGCTCCCAACTACTCAATAAACCCCTGTTGATAATAAGGAACTGTGTGGGGCTGTGCAAATGTTGATTTTTTTTTTTTGCTTTAACTTGTGCATTTCCAGGCAAAATAATGCAAAATCCACTTTACTCCAATTGCCTGGATCTCTGATCCAACTGGGGGTGGGATTTGCTCCAAAAGGAAGTATCTGAGTGGATAATTTGGGAACAGGAGCTGTCAGAGCAACAGGATCAAGGCAGGAAGGGAATGGGGATAGGGAATGAATGGTGGAAGGGAAGCAGGAAGGAATGGCAGAAAGGAAGCAGGAGGATAGGAATGGTGGAAGGGAAGCAGGAGGGAATGAATGGCAAATGGGAAGCAGGAGGAGGGAATGGCACAGGGGCAGCAGGAGGTACCGTTGACGGTGAGCGTCACCTCCCGCTCCCCCGCGCCCACCCGCGGCACCACGGCTCTGCACACGTATTTCCCAGCGTCTTCCTGGCGGACTGACTTCAGGATCAGCTTGTTCTCGTTGCTCAGGACCTGAAAGAGAGGAGGGGGGCTTTCAGGTGGGCCATGAGAAGTTACAGACGAAACAAATGACCTGAGTTACAAGAGCTGAGTCACCAGCTCCTGAGCATCCTTGGAAAGCCAAGTGGATGAGCCCAAAGTCTGGCATTGCATGGAAATATCACTTACTGCTGTTGCCCAAAGAATAAAGAAACACCACAGGTGTTTTGGGGTGGAATTAGAAGTCCTCTTCCTATTAATTTGAATTTTTACGAACTCCAGTTTTGCAAGAAGTTCAAGATGCAAGAGGAAAATTTTGGTGGCTGCAGTGACACAGGCAGAAAAGCCTCAGAGAGAACCACACTCCACACTTGCACCTCCACATTTACAGGCACAAGGGAGGCTGCTGGGATTGACTCGGGGATTTTAAGCCCAGAAGTGGTGACAGAGGTGGCAGACACCTTGGAAGAGGGACTGGATACCCAGGGAAATCTCAGCTGGCTCTGGCCAGCCCCCTGCTATGGACTGTCTGACTGTTGCTCCCCTGCCCTGCTGTGCAATATGCAGTTTTATCAAACCTGGAAAAGCACAGAAGCTGAGGGATCTGGCTGAGGCTGTCAGCAGGATCTTGGCTCTGCTGGGTTTGAAAAAAAACCATGGCAGATCTCAAACAGAGTCTGGTTTCTGGAGCAAACTCCTCCAGTTGCCCTTGGCCCTCTCCCCCAGGGCTCTGCAGGTCACAGCCCATCATCTCTCCTCAGCTGGGTGAGCCTCTGGCCCTGCTGCTCCCACAGCTCCTGGAATCAGCACTGATGTAGTGGTTGGATGTGGATCTGGGTTTCTCTGTAGCAAGGTGGGGGTCTCAGCCCTAACCTGGCACGAGGCAGAGGCACAGAGGGTCAGATCCCTTTTAAACCCACTGTGTTAGCATCGATTGCAAGTTAGCCATAAAAACACCTGTGTTTACTTGGCCTCCACCTCTCTTTGGTCTCTGACTTGCTTCCTTTTTGTCAATAAAGGAGAAAAGAAGGCAATCTTGAGGGACTTCAACCTGGTTCTGAATACAGAGGGGCTGGGGAAGAAGCAGCCATGATCCCAGATCCAACTGGGATGTCTGGGTGCTGATGGCTTTACAAAGCAGCATCCTCTGCCATCCTCTGCTACCTCTGGGCAGGTGGAGGTGGCTCTGGTGACCAACATAACCATCTCTGCTGGGCTACACCAGCTGGGGGTCTGTCCTGAAGTCACAGAATCGTGGAATTGTTTGGCTTGGAAGGGACCTCAAACACCTCGAACATATCTCACTCCAATCCCCTGCCATGGGCAGGGACACTTGCCCTTATCCAGGGTTCCCCCTATCCCAGGCTGCTCCAAGCCCTGCCCAGCCTGGCCTTGGGCACTGCCAGGGATCCAGGGGCAGCCACAGCTGCTCTGGGCACCCTGTGCCAGGGCCTGCCCACCCTCACAGAGAAGAATTTCTCCCCAGTATCCCATCCATCCCTGCCCTCTGGCAGTGGAAGCCATTCCCTGTGTCCTGTCCCTCCAGGCCCTTGTCCAAAGTCCCTCTCCAGCTCTCCTGGAGCCCCTTTAGGCCCTGGGAGGGGCTCTGAGCTCTCCCTGGAGCCTTCTCTTCTCCAGGCTGGACACCCCCAGCTCTCCCAGCCTGGCATCCAACCCTGGAGCATCTCCGTGGCCTCCTCAGGACTCGCTCCAGCAGTTCCATGTCCTTCTGAAGTTGGGACAGAACTTCAGAAGAACTGGACACAGCACTGCAGGGGTCTCATGAGGGCAGAGTGGAAGGGCAAAATCATCTCCTTCATTCTGCTCCAAGAAGTTCCAATGTGATGGAACTCAGCTGGAGAGAGGCAGATAAAAAGGGAGAAGGAGGCTGTGGCTGGACACTGCTGGACAGCAAAGGCAAGCCCTGATGGGGGCTGGACTGGAGCAGGAGGGTGAGGCAGCCCTTGCTCCCAGCTCCTGCAGCAGAACAACAGTCTGTGTGTGAGAGCCTGCAGTGATAACCCAGAGATACAGCCACAGCAGCTGTGGGATGGGAAGCCGCCCAGGAACTACTGACCCACTGGGATTCCTTTGCTGATTCAAGCCATCAGCTCTCCCATCTTCCCAGGAGATGGCCTTCACCAAGGTCATTATGGTTTGGAAAAAGCAGCCCAGCAGTTAATGCCTCAGTGTCCCCAGAGGAGGGAGGATTCAGCCCCTCCGTGGGGGTCCAGCTCTCCAATTACAGCCTTGAGCTGGAACAGCAGCGTTCCCCCATCCACAGATCTGCCCAGGTGGAGCTGGGAGATGCTTTTCAAACCCAAACCTGTGCGTGTTTCTGAATGAGTTTCACATCTCAGCCCTCCTTTAGCTTTTTCCCGTGGCTTTGCTCAGCCTTCCTGGCTGTAAGGAGGGATAGAGCATCTCCTGCTTCCTGGACCTGACTGAGCTGTGATTACGATTGGCAAAGCTCCTTAGGATTTTCAGCACAAAAGAGATGTGGAGAAGTCTGCTGGGACAGATCCACGCTCCTCCCTGGAGCAGGCTCCAGCCAACAGCAGGGAGTGCTGGGGTGAACATGTAGGGGTGCGAGATCCCAGGCCTGGGGGGCAGAAAGGTCCATCCCAGGAAGGACTATCCTAGATAGAACCATCCCATGAAGGTCTATCCCAGAAAGGACCATCCCAGGAAGAGCCATCCCATGAAGGTCCATCTCAGGAAGGTCCATCCCAGGAAGGTCCATCCCATGAAGGTCTATCCCAGAAAGGACCATCCTAGGAAGGTCCATCCCAGGAAGGTCCATCCCATGAAGGTCTATCCCACACAGGACCATCCCAGAAGGCTCCACATGCAGGGGAATTGCAGAACTGCTCCCCATCAGTGAGGTGTTAAGTGATGCTCTGGTTCAACCCTTCTGTCCATCATCACTAAATAAATACCCCACTCTTAGGACCCCTTTGCATTTGGAGGAGCCAGCATTCATCAGCCAGGAGGTGCCAGACCACACGGGTTCTGCTCCATGGGAAGGGTCCTGCAGCACCCCGTGCCCAGGACGTGCCCCTGCCCCCCGCAGCTCTTACCACGCCCGAGCCTCTCTTCATCCAGACGATGGTGAGGGAGGGGTTCCCGGTCCAGGCACAGTTGAACACCGCGTCCGAGCCCAGGTCAACCAGCAGGGACTGCGGCTCTGTGGCCATCCTGGGCCCAACTGTGCAGAGGAAACTGGAGTTACTGCCAGTGACAGGCTCTGCCAGCCAGACACCCCCAAACCAAACAGGTCACAGGGAGCAGTGCTAGATCCTGATGGGCCCCAAACAAAGAAAAGCCTCAGGCAGGTGAGCCTGCTGCAGCTCCAGAGGGACCAGCTCCCCAGTGACCACCCCGCGAGCTCGCAAGGAGATCACAGCATTTCCAGAGCATTTACAAAGCGTGAGCTGCGGGAGAGCCCAGCAAGTCCTGCCACCCTGGGCAAGTCAGACTGAGCTGTGTCTGCTTCCCGCTGATTCCCAGCAGCTCTGCTGAGCCTGGAAGCTGGACTGAAGCCAACAGGTTACTCACAGTAGACATCCACTGTCCTGCTGATGTTTGTGCTGCCCAGAGCATTGGTGACCTCGCAGGAGACGGGCTCAAAGAAGAACGTGTGGTCCACGATGGTTTCGTAGAAGTCACCAGAGGCTTCCTTTATAACCTGGCCTTTCTTTGCCCACCTGTTGAAGAAAACAGAGCATCGTTGTGGTGCTGTTTTGTGTCTCTTGCTATGCCCACGTGCAGCTGTCACAGTGCTGGGGGCAGCACACCCAGAGTGCCCCTGACTTCAGAAGGAACATGAACTTGTTCTCAGCATCGTCCCCTTCCCCAGGGATTTAGGGACTACAGCCACAGGTTTTGGAGAGGAGCCATCAGAGAGATGTGTACGTGTACCCCTACAGAAACCTTTCCAAAAGAAACCAACATTCTGTTACCCTCTTTCCCTTGGAATATACCTAATATTTTAGGATTGTGAAGGACCTCAGTGATGGGAGGAATGGGACATGGAGGGTCTCTACTTGATGGGGAATGACAGTCCCTTCCTGAATGCTTGCCAACAACACTGCTGGTCCACATCAAAACCACTAAAAACATTTTCTGCTGCCCCCTGCTTTGGCCCTTTTCTTGCCTTTTTTTTTTTTTTTTTTTTTTTTTTTTTTCCTGACCAGTCAAAGAGAACTTTATCCCTTTAAGGCAGCTGAAATAACATTTCCCGAAAAGCCAAGCTGGCATTTGCAACACTGCAACTTGCAAATTGTCTTGGAGAACAAGCTGTCAACTCAGCACTTGAATTAAGCCCTGTTTGCCAAACAATGAGCAAATGTGACCTAATGGGGCACCATCTGGCAACCTGCCACTGGGGAACGGGTGGAAAAGGCGGGAGATGCTGTCAGGCAGCGTGAAACTCCAGCCACTCTTTGGGGAAGGGAAAAAAAGCCTGGGAAAAAAACATATAATAATCCTCCCCAAACAACTGACAGGTAAATTGGAGGGAAGAGGGTTTCTCTGAGGAATCTCTGCCTTGTTGTTTTGGGGCTGCCCTTCTGGGTGTGCTGGATAGGTTGGGAAAGATGCAGGCACTTGGAGCTGGCTCTCTGGAGAGAGGAAGGAGCCACAGAGGCTGCTCCCCACACGGGGTGGGTGGGGTGGTTTGGGGAAAGCTCTCCCCTTCAAGGCAAGCAGCATCTGCTCTTGGTCCTCCCAGCAGTCTCCTGCTTCCCTCTGCTTGTTCCTGTCACTCTGCCATGGTTCCTCACTGCTTCAATGCTGCTCCAAAGGCAGCCAAGGACAACTGGACTTGCAGGGAGCTCCTGCTGAAGGTCCACAGGCACTGACGTGCCTCAGTGGGGCTGGAGAAAGAGCAGAATGCTGCTCCATGGCAGGCTGGAGAACACCCTGAGTGCTGCCAGAGCCGATTCCCCCAGCACCTGCTGCTGTGAGCCTCAGTGCCTCCTGCCAGTGACCTGCTCAGCCTCCCCCGTGGTGACACAGCGCTCTGAGAGCTGTTCCCAGGGGATGGAAGTGATTTGTATGCACTGACCTGCCCTCGCCTTCCATTTATCTTCACATTTCTAACAGATGCTGACTGGCTACTTCAGCTTCCCTCCCCTGCCTCCCTCACCTCCCCCTCCAATAATTAATCAGGAGACGCCAGTTTTATTTCTAGGGCTGCACTTCGTGTGTTAATGAGGGAGGTCCTGTATGGAAAATCCTGCACAAACGGAGCCTTCCAGGTGCTGCTCCAAAGGTCTGAATGGGCAGCGGTGCTTTGGTGATGCCTTTCTCTTCCCAGAGGGAATTGCATCCCAAGCTTGTTCAGGCAAGCTGACCTCAGCATCCTGCTTTCCTGCCTCCCGACAGATCTGCTTGCCCTGCTGCCTCCCTGCCACAGGAACGCTGCTGCCCGCTGTGGGAGGCATCTGCCAGAGCTGTGGCAGCGGCTGGTTCCTTGGGGATGGGGCAGCAGAGGGACAGGGGCATCTGCCACAGGTCTGGCACCTCGTGCCCAAAGCTTAGCGCAGCTTGTGGGATGGAGAGGAGACACATTCCTGACGTCACCTCTTTGGTTTGCTGGTCCAAAAGACCTGAATTCCTATCTCAGGAACTGCAGATGGATGAAAGAAAAGAGGGAAGGAAGGAAGGAAGGAAGGAAGGAAGGAAGGAAGGAAGGAAGGAAGGAAGGAAGGAAGGAACAGAGCTAGAGGGACAGGGAAACTCCAGCTGGTGAATGGGGAAATGCCCCATGCTCTTTGTCAGGAATATTTCTGCTCCATTAAGCTCCTTTTACAACTTTTTCCCCGTAGAGATTCCCAACCAAGAGCAGTTTCCCAGCCTCTGGAGGGTCTTGTTCTGCTCCTCAGGTGCTCAAGGGAGGCAGCAGGTACATGAAGCCATTTTTTCAGCAGTCAATGGGACAGGGCATGGCACCAAACTTCTGGGACAATCCAGAGCTTCTCTTGTGCCAGGCACTTCCCTGGTTATTTTGCACAAATCCACCCTTCCTGCTGTGCAAAGGACAAGAAGGAGGCTTCAAGATGAGGACAAAAGTGACTTGTGGGGTCAAGTCCTTGCACCTGCCTGCAGTTCATCCTCCCAATATTCCCAGAGAGCACCAGGAATTGGAACCAGACGGAGAAGTGTCTGGAGGTGGGTTTGAGGTGGGCAGAGCTCAGATGAGATCTTTCTGGATGTTGCAAAACAGCGAACAAGGTTTCCAAGAGCCGTTTGACATCGCAGCTGCTTGGGAAAACACTTCCCAACAACCGTGGCACGGTGCTTTATGGATTTGTTCGAAACCCATCGCTGCTGCAAAACTGGGTTTCCTGATGTGTCACAAACACCAATTTTTCGTGCTTCAGCAGAGATCAAGGTTCTTGCTCCAGTTTTCCAAGGCTTAACATGGCTAAATCAATGTGGCTGAACGAGCAGTATGGATCTTTTATAATGTCAAATTGGTTTTTAATAATGGCAGCTGATAACCCTCTTGTAAAGCTTCCTGTGATGGGCTCGTGGACAGCCAGAAGGCAACTTACTGAGGGTTTTAACGAGCCCATAACGTGCCTTGCTTGCCTATTAACCATTCAGTTGTTATTCATAAACAGAACCTGAATAAAATGGAGCAGAGAAGAGGGGAGGATGCTCCTGCAGCCCCATCCACCACCTCCACTGCTGCAGCTCTCTGATTTCTTTCTCCTGTCTCCGTGGCTGTACTGCAGCAAGCCTGGCTCCCAGCCAGAGCTCCTGGTCCTGCCAGCCTGGAGATCAGGGGCTCCTTTCATTTATGTTTTTCCCTTGAAGGTATTTATAGATTGCAAATGTGCCACTCAGAGTCTTTTCCAGACGATATAAATTTACCTGTTTCAGTCTCTCCTGGGATGACTTGGCCACTAACTCACCTGCCACTGCTGGTGCTGATTTTCCCCCTTGGCCAGACTCCACTGCAGGGAAGGGCTGGCCAGGGGGCTGCCCTGTGCAGGGGAGGGCTGAGGTCTGTCTGTGGGGATCCTGCCCACAGGACCTGTTTCTGTGACTGCCTTGGGCTCTCCAGGCTGAAGGGCAGCACAGGCAGAGGCGATGCCATGGGACCTGTCCCAGTGCCCCTGTGGCTCTTGGCTGGTCCCCACAGGGTGACTGGGGGGGGGTCTTCCATTCCTACCCTCTACCACTGACAGGCACCTTTGGAGTACTCAGCTCCAAATTCACCCTGCTCCCACCATCCCATGTCAAATCACCAATGCAGATCAGAATCAGAATCCCAGAAGGGTTTGGGTTGGAAGTGACCTTAAAGCTCATCATGTCCCATGGGCAGGGACACCTTCCTCTATCCCAGGGTGCTCCCAGCCCCATCCAGCCTGGCCTTGGGCACTGCCAGGGATCCAGGGGCAGCCACAGCTTCTCTGGGCACCCTGTGCCAGGGCCTGCCCACCCTCACAGGGAACAATTCCTTCCCAATATCCCATCCATCCCTGCCCTCTGGCAGTGGGAGCCATTCCCTGTGTCCTGCCCCTCCATCCCTTGTCCCCAGTCCCTCTCCAGCTCTCCTGGAGCCCCTTTGGGCCCTGAAAGGGCTCTGAGCTATCTCTGGAGCCTTGTCTTCTCATGCCTGGACACCCCCAGCTCTCCCAGCCTGGCTCCAGGGCAGAGATGTGCACATTTTCTCATCTTCATTTCTTTTCACCGAGCACCATCTCAGTCTGTGTCCCCACATGGGCATTTCTTCCCCTGTGGGCTGGGTTTCATTCTGTTGTTTCCTTTCTCATATTTCTAATGTGCTTTTGTTTTCCTCTGGCCTCTCTGGAGGGAGTACCAGGTGCCTCCCAATTCAGTATCTTCTGCAAATTGAATTTGCTCGGGTGATGGAAGAAAACAAATTTCAACCAGGAAAGAGATATTTTGATCCAAGTTTCAAAGGGGTTATTACAGTCAGCACTGAAAACCAGTGATTAAAGAATGAACAAAAAATAGAATACCTGCAGTGAGTCCTTTTAACACTGAAGAGGGAGGGAAGAACTTTTCTAAGGAGACATTCTTCAGGGAAATAGCATTTCTCTGACTCCATCGATTGCTTCCCAGCTAAGAGTACACACAAGCAAATAAGAGAGGACAGTCTGGGATTTGTCAGCTCCTAAACAATGCTGGGGCTTTGTTTTGGTTTTCATGTCTTAATGTTTTTTCTTCTGCTGCTCAGGTTTCTGAAGGAAACCTGCCACAACTGGGACGGCACACCTGTGCCTCTTGCTGGGCTCTCGGTGGGATGCTCAGCTGTCTCCTTCTGCACAAGGGGCTTTACCCAGCAGTTCCATCCCTTTTTTCCATGAATCCTGTTTCTGGCTGGGCTGCCAGGCTATTGGAGCCCCCAAAGAGCTCCCCATGCTCCCAGTGAGAGCACAGCAAACCCCACAGGGTGTCAGTCTGTGGAGAGCATTGCTAACATCCCTGCTCACGAGCACTTCATCCCTGCCCACGCTCCCCTGAACCAACACCTCCCTCTGTCTGCCCTACAAGAGCTCGTAATCCTTCAACACCCCGCATGTGGTGAACAAACTACTGACTTCCCAGCCCTGGCAAAGCTGTAGGACTCAACAAAATCTTCTTTAGAAAGGTCTCCATCAGGCCACAGCTCCTTACAGCAGCACAGGACTCCTGGGGGTTAGCAGGGGCTGCTGGGGGTCTCTGGGCTCTGAAACGCCCATCCAGCACTGCACAATTCCACCCTGCAGGTTCTGAGGGAGGATTTCGGAGCTGCCAGCAGCTCTGAACCAGCACTCCTGGCAGCGAGGCTGCTCTGGTGGCGAATAACCCGGGGAAGTGGAGTGTGTCGTCGGTTTTAATTAACAATGCAAAATAAAGTGGTTGCTTGCCATATAAATCGTGTTTACTAAGAATTACTTAAAATGGATAAATATTTTCTTGGACGCATTTTAATTGCTTAATAAAAGTACCAAGAACACCCACAAATACCTTAAATAAATGCATGGCTCAGGGAAAGAATTAATTAACATTTCATTCCTGGGAATGGCTATTAATTGCTACAAATTGCTCAGAGAATGGGTTTTGCTGCTTTATTGCCAGCAGTACCTTCAGTTCCTAGGGTGTGATGTGACAGTCCCCTCCTCTCACCCTCACAGGAGAGCTGTCCCCAGAGGGATGCCCTGAGCACTACCCCAAATCCCCCGAGGCCCCAGAGCCTCGGTAACCTCCACGGGGAGGAGATGGTGTTTTGAGGCTGACATTCTGGCATCCTTTGGAGGTCCGACGGGGACAGGGACAATGGATGGCTCCTGCTAGCACCAGCCTTGTGAGGAATGATGGAGTGAGGCTCCCAGCCTGAGCGGTGTCACGGTACCCCCCGCGCCGCTGCGGCGTGATGCATCACACAAATTATTTCTTTATTACGGGTAAATTTTCATAATGGTGATGTATGGGGTTGTTCCTCTTCTCCCTGCCTAATGAAGACGTGTGGGGCTTGTGTGGCTCCTCCACCTCCCCCTCTGAGCGTGGGTTCATTTATCAGCAGCAGGCCCTGGGTAACCTCTCCCCATCTGAATTACACGGCTGCTCCTTCCAGCTTGGGTTCCATCCAACTCAGAGACCTGAGGATTCTGGCTGAGGCTTGCCTGGCCCTCAAGCACAGGGGCTGGGGTGTGGAATCACAGAGCCAGGGAATTGTTTGGGTTGGGAAAGAGCTCTGAGATCATCAGTCCAGCTGCTGACCCAGCAGTGCCAAGGTTACACTAACCCTAGGGTGTCCCTAAGCACCACAACCACACAGCTTCTTTAACACCTCCAGGGATGGTGATGCCACCACTGCCCTGGGCAGCCCGTGCCAATGCCTGACAACCCTTTCCATAAAAAATCTTCTCTAATATCCAATCTAAACTTGACCTAGGGCAACCTGAGGTCATTTCCTCTTGTCCTGTCAGCTGTCCCCTCCTGTCAGGAGTCCCCCCTGAGCCTCCTTTTCCCCACGCTGAGCCCCTTTCTCAGCTCCCTCAGCCTCTCCTGGTGCTCTAGCTCCTTCCCAGCTCCATTCCCTTCTCTGGACATGCTCCAGCACCTCAATGTCTTTTTTTGTAGTGAGGGGCCCAAAATTGGACACAGGATTTGAGATGTGGCCTCACCTGTGCTGACTAGAGGGGAAGAAAGCACATGGACAGACATTTCCTTGTGTATTGTATCTCCTGTACTTGAGGAAATGTTTCCAGGCCTCCAGCTCCCATCCTGACAAACCTCCAGGCACACACAGCTGCTGCAGTGATCACCTCTTCCCAAACCTCTCTATCCCAATTTAGGGATCTTGGCTCCACCACAAAGTGAACCTCGAGTTCTAATTGTGGAAATGCTGCAGCTCAGATGCAGAGATGTCAACTTCGCTCATCTCCTCCTGCCTATTTTTTTTTTTTAAATTTTATTTTTTAAAACAAATAAAGAGGGAGAAAGATTGCAACCTTTCCCCAAATTTCAGATTTTTACCCCTGACAAGGACATGTTTGGTGTCTGATTGCGCTCACCACGATGCAGCAGTTGCTGCTACTGAGTTTGGATTGTTTTTAAACACTCCGGGATTTTGATGATAATAATAACACCTCAATGCAGAGGAAAATTCTGGCTTGATTTTCCATCTCATCTCGGCTCCAGTGCTCCCACTCCTGCCAAGTCAGGAGGCTGGGATGAGCCTGATTGCTCCTCAGCTGCAGTCTTCAAGGGCAGTGCCTGGGTTTTGCATCTCCTCCTCGCCATCAGCAGGTCCCGTGGGTGGGAAAAACCCATGAGGAGCTACTTAGAGCTCCCCAAATCACACCTGGAGATGTTCAATGAGAGTTCAGCTCTGAGGAGAGCATTGGGGTACAGGAGGAGAGATTATCAGGGACACTCAGGGATCAGGTCTGTGCTGCCCAAGGCACAGGAACCTGAAAGAAGTGGGGTGAGAAGGTTTCTCTCTCGCAGATGACACAATTAAAGCCATGTCACCAGTCCATGCACCCACCATGGTTCATTTTGGGTGAGAAACCAATCAAAACAGCCTTTCTCTCAGCACCATGATCGGAACAAATTGGCTGCAGAAGCGAGAGGGAGAAGTAAACAAAGCTGTTAACTTGTCAATGACTTGACTGATCAACCGTGGGGAATAGTTGGAGAGGGCTGATGAGCCGTGCAGGTAATCAATGGACCGGCACTGCCGGGGCTGCAGCTGGGCTGCACAGAGCTCCAGAGACACCGAGGGGCCTCGGAGACCCTGGTAGGGCTTGGCCAGGGCACAGGGGGAATAAAACCTGCCCAGACGTGCACGTGCACCCCAGAGTGTGCAGAGCAGAGCAGAGCCGCCAGGATTACAATGCTGGATTTAGCAGCAGGGAGGGCTGTCAGCCTTTTTTTTTTTTGTTTGTTTGTACTATTGCATTTGTGTTTTTAGTTTTCCTATTAAAGATCTGTTATTTGTATTCCCATATCTTTGGCTGAGATCCCCTTCATTTCAAAATTATAATAATTCAAAGGGAGGAGGTTTACATTTTCCATTTCAAGGAAGGTTCCTGTCTTTCGTAGTAGACACCTGGCTTTTCAAAACAAGACACACGGGGTGGCCAAAGCCCATCCCATTGTGTCCTCCTGGCTCCTTCCCTGCACCAGGGGCTGGGAAGGACGCTCGTCCCTCCCCTGGAAGGAAACCAGAGAGGCCCTGCTGGAAAAGCTGCTACTTTTTCAAAGGGAAAGCATTAAACTTCATGGACTGGATGATTCCTTCTGCAAATTGAGCTGTTTTCGTGACAGATCAAAACAAAATGCAGATGCTTTAGATGTGCTGTTTTAATCCTGCTGTTTAAAATCCCCCCTCCTCCTCCACCCCATCACATGAGAGGGCTGGGCACTAAACCTGTCCCCATTAATCCCTTTTTGGCACTTCTCTTGCCACTCTGGGTGTTTTTCTGCCCCTCCCCTCTCACAAATTCACCCTCTTTCACAAGAACTCCTTTTCCCTCTAAGGAGGGGACTTTAGATTTAAGAATCTTTGGCCCCAGTGTCATGGAATCATATGAAAATTGTACTTCCCCCCCAAGTTAAATTATGAACATTAAATTCCTCATTTTAATGCATGTGGAGAAAGCTTAAAACCATTCAGACTGTGACAGCCAGCTGCCAAAACTGCTTATCCTGGGGAAATACTGGGGATGTGAATCACCTCCAGTCCTGGATGAGCTTGGAGATGTCACCTCTCCTCGGAGAGTTTTTTACCCCTTTGGCAGTGATGCTGCATTTCATTTTTCCTGCCTACATCATCTTGACTTACCCTGCCACACAATAGACATGACTAATAGCTTAACTATTATTTTGGGTAATCCAATTTCATCACGTGGTTTGTGTTTTCTCAAATAGTCTAACAGGATTAGTCCTTTCTGGGGTCTTCCTACCCCACTCCACCCCCGTAGCAGAATGTCTTTAGCCAGATTTATGGATGCTGGCATGTTGAGGAGCTAATTCTCTGCTTTGTTTATCCTCCTCCTCAGTGCAAAGTGAATCTTAGTGCTGTGAAGCTGCTCAAACTTGCTTTTTCCTCTGTTCCAGTTCTTATTTTCCACCTGTTCTTGAGGCTTTTGCAACTTTACACCTCGATGTGCAATTCCTTTGAGACTGGCAGGAAAAAAGACAATGGTGAAAGGAGACAGAAACTCACAGGTCTTCATCAGCATAAGAAAGCTGCTGCTTGGGGATCTTGAAAGTGGTGCTGGGCTGGGACCTCATGTTCCAGATCACTGGAGCTGCCAAATCCACACATTTCAGGGCAGATGTGATTGGCACAGGAGGCAGGAATGGCTTGTGCCTTTCTGCACATGGAACTCATGCAACAGAGAGTTGCTGGGTGTCTGGGTCTTCTCCAAGGATTTTCTTTTTCTTGGCTGGCTCCTAAAGCTCTTCTGAGGCCTTGACCCGGTCCTGAGTTTGTTTTCAAGAGCTTTGTGGTTTGATCTTTGCAGCATGAGAGGGTCTGCTCTCTCTCTGGCATGGCAAGAGGAGACAGACCTCAGGCCAAGCTTATATTGACTCTTCAAGGATGGTGGCCAACCTTGGACATGTCAAGCAGCCCAGGCAATGCTTTGAGCTACCAAAAATGGTGCCCACCAGCCTGAGCAGTCTCTGTCTGAATTTCCAGCCCCAGCAGTGCCCCTAAAGCTCCTCCTTCCCTATGACAGCCGCTGTTCCCATCTCATCACTCAGGCTTGTTCCTTGTGCTCTGTCTGACTCCTGGCACGTTCTCAGGGTGGTGTGAAGCACAGCTCCTTCTCTGGCAGGTTCCCTGGCCTGCCCTGCCAGAACAGTTAATTATTCAGGGCTCAACTGTGTCTAGATCAGATGGTTCACATTAGCATTATCAACAGGATATCAGGTTCATGTTAGGATTATCAACAGAGGCAGCTGAGTCACGCAGGTGAGATGGGCTGAGCCCTCATTTTGTGGGAATCTCCTCACAGAAGATGCCAAGGGCAGGGATTTCTGTGTAAGGAACTTGGATTTCTGCTGGCTGGAGTGTGAGCAGCTTGGGGATCTGGCAAGTCACGAGGAGGAATAATAAATATCCAAAGTGTTGTCTCGTGCTAATGCAAACACACAGGCAGCTCACAGGGGAGTAGAATAAAGCTAGGAGTTCACCAAAAGATCTCTTCATCCCATGGAATCACAGAATTGCTCAGTTTGGAAAAGACCTCCAAGGTCATTGAGTCTGGGCATTACTTGGCACTGCTGAGGCCACCACTAACCTGTGTCCCCAAGTGCCACAGCTACACACTTTCTAAATCCCTCCAGGGATGGGGACTCCACCACTGCCATGGGAAGACTGTGCCAGGGCTGTTCAACCTTTCTGGGGAAGAAATTGTTCCTAACATCCAATATAAACCTCTGCTGGTGCAACATGAGGCTGTTTGTTCTTATTCTATTACTTGTTATTTGAGACAAGTAACCAACCCTCGCGTCTCTACAAGCTCCTTTCAAGCAGCTGCAGAGAGCAATAATGTCTGTGCTGAGCCTCCTTTTTGTCAGCTGAAACAACCCCAGCTCCCTCAGCCATCCATCAGTTCATCCATCGGTCCATCCATCCATCCCCAAAATTATGGTCAAGTCCCTCTTCTCTTGCATGCCCTTGACACCCTGGCACGACTCTGCCTTTCTCAGCCATGTCATGGGAACACAACCCAGTCTGGTTCTGTCCTGGTACAAGAGACTGACCCAAAGAGGTCTGTGGTTATCTACCGACTTCTCCATAAAAGAGCATGAAACAGTATTAAAAAAAAAAAAAAAAAGACATCTCCCAAAGTAGCAGCCATGAAGTTCGTCATTACCCACTTCAGTTACAAATTGGAGCTAAGCAATAAATGCTGGCTGATGGTTTCCAAACAACTTTCTAACCCAGAGACAACACCCTGCCTTTTCTCTTTGCTTTAATATTTGCCAGCAGCTTCTAGAGCAGAACAGAAAGCCAAGGGTATTTTTGAGACCTGAAGTGAACAGGGTTACTCTCCAATCCCAGAACTCCTTTGGGGTCTCTCTGGGATGGGGTGTGCAGGGTAGGTGCTGTGAACCCCAAACAGTTGTGCCAAGCCAGGTGGGGAGGATGCTCAAGGTGCACAGCACGTCCTCGGCACAGGTACCACTGTCACGCAGGTTTGGGGAGGAAAGGCTCCCCTGCCCCAGCTCAGCCTGAGCCAGCTTGGCCCTTGCTTCTCTTTTTGCTGTTTCCTGATGAACTCAGCCTGACCTCCCAGCTCCAGCTCGGCAGTGGATCCACATTCCAGCAGCTGAGCCCTCTGACTGCAGGGTCCGGTCACAGGTACTGGGGAGGTCACCAGGACACGCTGTCCTGGAGGTCATGTGGGACCCCCTGGCTTTGTTGTGGGGCACCAGCACCCACTGGGTTTTCCCATTCTCCTGCCATGCCTGCAGGCCTACATTTTGCAGCTCTCCTGACCGCTCTGTTGGCAGAGACATCTCCAAGGGTGACTTGGGGAATGTCACATGAACAACAACTGATGCTGCTGCAGTCACCAAATCCTCACTGGTTTACTGGGGCAGAGACAGTGACAGAAGTAGATGCTCACAGATTTGTCCTCCATTTAAACACATCTCTAGCCCCCACGGTCTGTAATAAAGGAGCAAAGAGGGAATCAAGGAGTGAAATCCCTTAGAACAGCTCCTGCAGGGCTGTGGTGGGCGCCACCTCTATCCCTATCCCACATCCTCCTTGCACACTCTGCTTCATCCTTCATGCCTCGCTCGTCCCTGGTCACATTCCTCCCTTTCTGGCAGAAAAGCCTCAAACAGAGCTGAAGACCTCTTAAATCAACGTCTTTCCTGACTCAGAAGCTGTAAGAGGATTCATTATTTATGTGGCAGAAACACAAAAGCTTAGCATATTTTAAGCTGTCTGAAACAACTTCAAGGCAACTCTTCCTCTGTCTTCTTTTTTTTAACAAAACACATTGAGATGTCTCTGAACCATGCAGCAGGGGGAAACTGTTTTTTTAATTCCAAAAGATAAAATAATATGTACAGACTGAGGGAGAGAACGAAAAACCCCCATGATCTAGCTTGGGATCACCAAGGAATGCCCATCAGGGGATGTTGCCTGTGAGGTGTTGGCATAATCCTTGGACAGACTCTACTGTGACGTGGCATTGATGTTATGGCAGTGGGAGAGGTCAAGGAGACAGCTCTGCCCCTTCATAAGCACATGCAGCCATATCCTTCAGAGGCAGCAGCAGAGGAGGTGCTGGGTGTCTTTTTTTCCCCTCTTTCTCCCCATTTTTACATTTTCAATTTAGTCACAGCATCTCTAATTTCCTTAGATCTGAAGCCACCTTGTGAGACTGGAAGGGAACGATATAGAAGAAAGATGAGGGGAAAAAAACCACCAGTAATCTTGTAAAAGTCAGTTTTGAAAAATCAATTTTCTTGTGTGACAAGATTTGCTTAAGGCTTTTCGTTCTGTGAAATCAGCCCATCATCCTGCGGGAACGCATGAAGGAAGTGGCAAGTGTGGTTTGGAATAACTCAGATTAAAGACTGCTAAATTAGGCACAAAAAGCTGCCACTTCTGCAAAGGGAGAGGAGATCTGACCAGAGGAGGCAATGATGCTCCCTTCTGAATCTCATTCCCAGCTCCAGGAGCAAGTCTTGAAGGAGGGGTGACTGACAAGGCTGGGAACACACAACCACAACCCTGAGGTCTGCTGGAAATGAGATGGAGACAGGTTCACTCTAACCCTGGGAAAGGGCTGGAGCAGAGTTTGGAAATCTCACAATGCTGATGCCTCCTGGAATGCTGGTGGTCCTGGCTGGGATGGTGCTGAGCACCACCGTGGGGCACCCCATGTTTCTGTGAGCTCTCCCTGAGCACCCAACTCCCTCTGGCAGCCCCACCGTGGGAGAGGCTCCATCCAGCCCCGGGCTGGCTGCTCCATCACTCTGCTCTGGTACCTTTCATCATCTCTGTGTCAGGGATGGTGCTCACCAGTACAAAGTGTTTTCCTTCCCCTGCCTTTCCCCCCCTCCATCAGACTCTCTCCCCTCTGTTCTCTCTTCTAATTAGTTCAAGCTGCCTCTGAACATCTCCCACCCGCTTGTTCCCATTACCTTGACAAGCCAGGGAATGGGAAGACAAATCTCCCTGTCCTCACACTCCATGAGTGAAGGCTCTTCCAACCCTGTCTTCCCAGTCTCACCTGGAGCTCTGTGCCTTGGCAGAGCCCCCCCAGCAGCCCAGTCTCACTTCCCAGCTGCAGGGATAGTTATGCCTTTTATTTCACTTTATTTCCTTTTTTTAAAGCCTGTCTCTCCACCTGCCACCCAGCCATGCTCCGCTCCCTGTCACAGGGAGCTGGCAGATGGGGCTGATGCATCACGAAGGAGATCTGAAGAATTCATTTCCTGGTATTTTTTTTTCCCCCCAGCTTTCATTTTCACTTCAGAGCAAAGGTCCAGTTGTCTGGGAGGAAGCTACAAAGACAAACCCAGGCAGAAAAACAGAGATAGTCAGGAAAAATGTTACAGTGCCGATAACTTGAGACCTCGGTGTGCTTTGCATTTATTTCAACTCCCGCTTTAGCTGCATTTTGCTATGTCTATAAATTAGATTTATTCTGTTACTGCTGTGAAATGCCTGCGGGCCCCTTCCCCACTCCAGCTTCTCTTCCCTCCCCTGCCAAGTTTGGCTGCAGGAGGCAGCAGGAGAGGTGACAGCCCTGCCGAGGGACAGCATATGGGCTCCCAGCGTCCTGCCGCCGGACAGACGGCAGCCTCGGCCACTGCAGCGGGAGGGAGCAGATGGGAGCGGGGGGAGGAGGCCAACAAAAACTGCACACTGGCAGAAATGAGAACTTTCCCGAGCTGGACGGGAGGAGGGAGCTGGATGGGGGGGAGAAGGGCCAAAGCGTGCCAAGAAATGGCAGCAAAACCAAAGTGACCATTCCATTTCAAGATGCTGAAATGCCTCTGGTCTGGACCAGATGTTTGTTGAGTTGCTCTCCACCTCATCTCTCTGCAGCCTTCTGGGGACCCTGAGACTCTGCAGAAGCTCTTGTGGGGCTGCCCCAGATCATAGAATCCCAGAACAGTTTGGGTGGGAAGTACCTCAACGCTCATCTCATTCCAACACCTTCCACCAGACCAAGCTGCTCCAAGGCCCATCCAAACCAGCCTTGGAAGGGTCCCTGTGCAGTCCCCAGAGGAGAAGTCTGGGTGATTTTTCTGTGAGTGGAGCACTGAGTGCAATGAATGTGGAGAAAAGTGCCCGTGCACCCACAGACTTCACACCTTGTCTGCAGCCACCGGGGCCCTGCAGCATTTCAAACACTTGACAATCCCTTTTAAATACTAAGAGAGGCGTGATTGTAATTTAATAGGAGTTAATATGGCAGATCCTCCTCCCTGGTTGTGGTCTTGGTGATCAGAAGCTCTGGGAATGTAAGGCACGAGGGGTTGGTCACTTTTATCCTGGGCCTTCCAGGAATGGGCAGAGGAAAGCAAGGAACACAAAAACACACCAGCTCCCAGGAGACACTTTTCAAAGCCACCAGAATTGCATATTAAAATATCTCCAGGTTTTATAGTGCCAGAAGAGGGAAAACAGCCCCTGCTCTGGCTTGGCTGGAGGCAGTGCCCATTAAATGGATCATTTGCCACTTCTCTCTCAAAAGTTGCCAATGAAATCATTGCCCTGAATATCTGATCAGCTTCCCACAATCCAATAATCCCTTCTGGCCCTTACAGCCTATGGATGTGTGAATATATTCAGCTGACTGGAAGAGGAAGGGACAACTCTGGTGTCATGACAGGGTGTTAAACCCCAAACATGCCTTTCCCTGGCCTTTCACCCAGAACAGGGATCTGTGCACATCCAGAATTTTGACTGACCAAGCAAAGAAGCAATGGAGATCTAGCTGGAACAGAGACATCTTGCTCCCACTGTCTGTGGTGATTTCTCCTTCCGCTCATCCGACCTTGCAGCAGCAAACAATTCCCGTGGCTCTTCCTTCCCTAAGACCTGAATTCCTTGACTCTATTATAGATGTGGCTTCCTCAGGCTCGAATGGAACAGGGCGCACCCATTCATGAGCCCAGCTCTCCTCACTGCCTGGGTGTGGGAGGCAGTTTTATTTCACCTTCCCTTTTATTCTGCTAGGGATGTATCCCTGGGGGCAGACCTCTGGCATGGGAACAGGTCTGATCCATGGGAAGTGAGTGTGAGGAATTTAGGGATGGGATTCCCTGGGATTCCATGTGAATCAATGATGTGGGAGGGGTGGGAACACCCTCAATTTCATCAAGGGATGTTTAGATTGGATATTAGGAGACATTTCTTGACTAAAATGTGGCTCAGACATCTGAACAGACCGCCCAGAACAGTGGTGGAGTTCCCATCCCTGGAGGATTTTAAAAGATGTGTGGATGTGGCACTTGGGGACAGGGATTAGTGGTGGCCTTGGAAGTGCAGGTCACTCAATGATTTTAGAGGGTATTTCCAGCCTAATTGATTCTATGATTCCACCACTTGCTGACCTTCATTCTGGGCTTCCCCCTCTGCCATAACCAACCACTCAGGGTTGTCAGGGAATGTCTCTTGGCTCTTTCCTTGGGATTGGTTTTGGAGAAGCTGGGTCTGTGTGCTGAGCCCACGACTGACTGATGATGGAAGTGCTCCTGGCAGCGAGTTGGTCCATCCAGCCTCGTCCACTGGGGCAGGGAAAGTTCAATGATTCTGCCAAGCCAAGCAAGGGCTGACCAGCTGCTCACTCCTTCCTCCATTCCTCACCCCTTTGATAAGGCTTTCCCAGATTTCTGCTGCTTTTCCTGCTCTTTGCCAGGCTCCAAAGCAATGCTGAGCCACGAGGGAGCTGGTTCAAGTGTCTGAGCAAACTTCCAAGCCATTTACAGCAAGACATGGGGCACGTGCTCTTGGAGAACTTGACTCTCCCATGGCAGTTGAGGCATCTCATGAATAAATCTGGTGAGATGCCATCAGGTCCCCAAATGGTGCAGACAAGGCTCAGAGGATAAAGAGCGGCAAAGCTCTGTGGAGTTTGAACTTCTCCCCAGGTTTGTTCAAACAAACTGTGGGAATGTGTCTCCGTGGGAGGAATGCCTCCAAGATGCACAGTGTAAGGCAGGCAGGCCAAAGCACAGATGATGCACATTGTGATTTTCTCTTTCTCTCTCACAGCTCCTTGATATCAGGTGAAATTTTTCTCTGAACCCACAAAATTCTGCCACTTTTCCCCCCAAGGGCAGCACCTTGGAGTACAATCCTTGGAGACACCAGACCTACCAAAGGCACTTGGGCTTTTCATCCATTTGTTTTCCTAAAGCTGGGTGGGAAATACCTATCCTGTGGTGAAGCTGGAGGAGCTGGACAAGGGAGCTTTTCCCTGTTGTTGTCCCTTTGTTTTCCCTGGGCAAAGCCAGGGGGAAGCCAGGACACTGCCTCCCACCAGGTGTGTTCCAGCCCCAATAGCTTCAAAGAAAACCTCGTTAAGAAGCAGTTGAGTTTGGATTAATATTTGATGAGCGACACTGAGCTGCTGTTCAGAGATAAAACATTATTTACTGAGCAAGGGCTTTCCTGCCAGCCCTGAGCCAGCAAACAAACAGTGCTCAGGGGGAAGCATGTGGAGGTGAGGACAGGGGATGCTGTGGGATGGCTCTGAGCTTGGCTCAGCAGGTCCAGGGGGATGGCGGGGCTCAAGCCCTGAGCTGCAGCTGCCACTCACAAAGCTGTGATTTGGGCAGGCAGCAGCCTGGGCTTCAGCCCAGCAGGGATGGCTGGAACTTGCTTGGACTGCTCTTGCTGTGATCCCTGTCTGGCTGTGGGATGGGAAGAAGTGAGGCAGCACCATCCCTTGGGTAGCTGACAAATAAATGCCCCCCAGCTCCTCCTGACCTCTGCTCCTGCTGCAGCACCTGCTGGACCTTCTGCAACATCCCTCAGCTATGAAGAGCTAGCTGTGTATTGCTCACAGCTGCTGTGCTTAACACCTTGCAGCAGCTGGGAGGGCTGTCTCCCTCTTCCCAGCTATGTCTGTGTGTCTGTCTGTCAGTCCCACACCTTCCTTTGGAAGTGCAGTGGTCCCCAGAACTGCAGCTGGTGCTGGAGGGTGCCTGCACAGGTCTCCCTCTGCCACCAAAGATAACATTATTTGCAAAGGTCTCCGCCAGCCCTGGGGGCAAGAGCTCTGTGTGGATGCACAGAATGAGATTTGTATCACTGCCCTGCTTGCACCAGCTCCCCATCGCTCCACAAAAATAATCATCAGCTGAGGAGCCTGAAATGCTCAGGGACTCTGCCTCCTGCAATATTAAACCTTCCCATTTTCTTCTGCCACTTTAAAGATTCTCTTTCTTACTGCGAGTGATAAATAATAACAGCAAAAAAACACCCCACAGACACACAACAGACATCAAAAGCCACGAGAAGATTGGCAAATAGAGAGATCTGAAGGGAGCAAAGAGGAGGCCTGGTTGGGAGTCGGTTCACGTCGCCCTGACTTCTGTTGCTTTCCATTAATTTCACCCGCCATCGCAGGTAGCAGAACAACGGCGACAGCTAATTACTCTCCCTTTCCCTTTCCTGCCCGTTTGCTTGCAGCAAAAGAAAGCCAGTAAATTCCCAAACTCCCCCCTCCCCATCCCAGACCTGTCCAGGAAGCTGCAGAGGCGCGTGGGAGAGGGTGCTGGGGTGGGATGTGCACTGGAGCTGTTTGCTGCTCCAGCCTGGCACCGGGATGGCAGAGGCTGGCAGTGGCTCAAGGGAGGGGAGAGGAAAGGTTAGTGTGGTCCCCTACCACCCTTGGGACACCAGGGAGCCTCTTTGGGCTTCCAGCCTCATGTCTATGGTGCTAAAGCAGATGGGGACACATCCATGGAAGTGCTGCTGAGGAGCCCAGGCCCCCTTGAGCCTTTTCCAAGTGGAGGATGCTGCACTGGCAATACCCAAGGAGGTTTTTGGTGGGCTGAGCTGCTCTTCAGCTCCAAAGGGAACCTGGCAGAGGTGGGATAAACCCAGGCCAGATGGTGTATAAGACTCTACAGAAGCTGTAGGATGTGTCTGTACTTCTGTATCTGGAAGGAGGGAAAACATCCAAATGAGCAAACCCCTGCTGCCAGAGGGTTAATTCACCCCTGTGCCAGAACCGCCTGCTCAGGATCACTGTGACACTTCACCAGCCTCTGCCCTCCCCTTGCTTTTGGTGACACTGGCCTGTCCTGGGTCCAAAAGCGAGTGACAGCCCAAGTGACATCGTGGGCAAACAAACCTCTCTGGGGAAATGCTGCTCCTCACCACGAAACCGCTGCTGCCAGTGAGGGAGCGGGGCTGGGATTTCAGCTCCAGCCTCCTCAGCTAAGGAAAGGAGCAGAGGAGCTGTGCCTCCAGCACAGGACAGCCAGCCCCAGCCCTGCCTGCTTCCCAACACCATGAGATGCCAACAGATTTTAGAGAAGAGGGATTCTTGCTTAGAAAATGCCACTGAGGCCAAAGATTTTGTGAAAGTCTGTCAGTTTTGAGAAAATGCCATTAACCCTCTGCTTTCAGAAGAGAAGACAAGGTGCAGGCTGTAACTTTCCACTCTGACTCTGGGAGTAGATTGCTCCAAGGTCTCTTTTCCAACCAGGTTTTTCTTGCATTAAAATCGACCTCTGTGTGATTATATAAGCGAGCATGAAGAAAACTTCCTAAGGAAAAAGCAGCTCAATTTAATCAAAACCATGTTCTCTATAGGGGCAGAGGGGCCTTTTCATCTCTTGGGGAATTGTGTTGAATTTTGTTTCTTTTCCTTTGCCCTCCTAACTAAGAGAATAGGAGGCCTGAGCTTAAAATCTTGGGTTGGCAGGACCACGGAGGTGGTTTAGTGGCTTCATCCTAACAGAGAGCCCAGTTCATGGATGTTTCCCAAAGGAACATCTATGGGTGAGATATTTGACCTCATGTGCTTTTCCCAGGAAGAAAACCCAGGATGCAAACCCAGTGTAAAACCTGTGGCTCCTCAAAAACTCCAGCAAGGTGACAGCTTGCTGGTGTGTTGGTAGCAGGGATGGCCCCACGAAGCTGGCTGTGGATTTATGGCCACAAAAGGGGATTTAGGTTGTTTAAACATTCTTCCTTTGTATTCAGAGTTATTTACTGATAAACATATTGGGGGAGATTAAAAATAAAAAAAATAAATCTTGTCTGAAGATCTGTGATCTCTGTCCAAGCCTGAGGGAAGCCATAGGAGATACATCAGAGTGGTCCTCCCGAAGGACAAAAAAAAAAAAAAAAAAAAAAAAAAAAAAAAAAAAAGAAAAAAAGTTCCTATTGTTTTTTTAAGGCAGAATTAAGTTCACTATCACCAGTGGTGGGGTCCTGAGTGAGCCTGGGGATGGCACCAAGCTCATGTTCTTCCTTCTCAAACCTGCAGATGTCTCAGTCCTGGGGCTTTACACGTCCCATCCTTCTCTCCTGGCCAGGTCAAGGTGCAGGAGGCTCCTTGCTTGGATGACCCACTCCAGAGGGCTCCAAGCTTAAGTGCTGGAACATCTGCCACTTTTACATAGTGAAGAGCTTTGGGATCTTATGGAAGGGAAACAAATCCCCCCTTCATCAATCAGAGCCTTTAAGCAGAAGGAAGCCCCAGCGAGCACTGCTGAGTCCTGTTTGCTTGTCACAGTGGTAGGGAAAAAAACCTCCTGTGAAGTTTACATGCTAAGGGAACTCAAGAAATGAAAAATCCAAAGTGATTGAATTTGTCATGCCTCTTTTCTTCCTGCCCAGAATCCTTTATATGGGAAAGCATAGCCTGAATAAACATGCAATTAGTTTTAAGAGTAAAATCCATCATGAAATGAATCCCAAAGCCATTTGAAGCAAAGTAGAATCACGGAGGCTCAGGGGACAGGAAGGGTGACAAGACCTGTGGCCTCAGGATAGGTGAGAAGGGAGGAAGAGGGCAGAGGGTGGCATTTGCAGCCAGAGGGGACAGCAAAAACCTGCATTATCAAGGCAGCAGCAAAGATGGGAGAGGAGTGTTGGATCCACTTCTGCTTGGTGGAGAAAAGCACTCAACTTGGCTTGTGCATGGATCCCAAGGTTGGAAACAGCTGAGAGAAATCACATAATGCCAGAAAGGTTTGGGCTGGAAGGGACTTTAAAGCTCTTCTTGTTCCACCCCATGCCACGGGCAGGGACGCCTTCCCCTACCCAGGCTGCTCCAAGCCTCATCCAGCCTGGCCTGGGACACCCCCAGGGATGGGCAGCCACAGCTGCTCTGGGCACCCTGTGCCAGGGCCTGCCCACCCTCACAGGGGAGAATTCCTCCCCAATATCCTCTCTAGCCCTGCCCTCTGGCAGTGGGAAGCCATTCTCCCTTGTCCAAAGTCCAAGGAAGTGGAAACCCTGGACTGGAGCCTTCCAGGCTGCTTCAGTGCACAAGGGATCAGCCCAGCTGGGCTCAGGGATGATGTGGAAGGTTCCTTTGTTGAGAATCAGGCTGATGGAGCCAGGGTTTTGCCACTGTCTGGTTCCTTGACTAGAAATGGTTGTTCTGCCTTGGACTGTACCAGAATCAGTCCTGGGGTAAGAACTACATGGGTCCTTCACCCAGCCTGCCACGCACTTTGTTTTCCTAGCAGCTGTAAATATGAAACCAGAGCTATTTGTATCTTTGACATTAATTGACTTCTTGAATTAATAACTCTTCTGTGTAACCAGGAACACAATTACTGCTTCGTTGTGCTGATATCCAGCTGGAAGGGATAGTTCCTACCCGGAAACTTGATTGTACTAATCAAGCTGTATGAGCCTAACAGGAGGCAGGTCAGGTAACCTGTCCCCGGAGGTGCCTCCTGTTATTACCCATGGATGGTTGTGCAGAGCCAGAGTGGGTGGTGAGCCTGTGTGTGCATGCTCAGCCCTTCCAGGAAGGAGGGGTGAGTGGCTGATGGATGAGGCGGGACAGGGATGTACCTGGTTACACAAAGCTCTTTTCTCCCAAAGTGTGCTGACAGCCTGCCCCGCTTCCCAGACCCATATTTTGTCTGCTTAGACAAAAAAAAAAAACCAAAAAAACCCAACTATGATAGGAGGGGTGCTTTCTGATGCAGGAGACCTCACACCTAAAGCCAAGGGCCCACAGCAGTGACTCTGCTCAGTGCAGAGCTTCTGCTCTCCTGCCCATCAGTCCCTGGATGTGCACTCACAGAATCACAGAATCTCCTGAGCTGGGATGCACCCACAAGGGTCATCCAGCCCAGCCCCTGTCCCTGCCCAGACCCCCAACAATCCCACCCTGTCCATCCCTGGCAGCGCTGCCCAAAGGCTCCTGGAGCTCTGGCAGCCTCGGGGCCGTGCCCATTCCCTGGGGAGCCTGGGCAGTGCCAGCACCCTCTGGGGAAGAACCTTTTCCTAAAATCCTAAACCTCCCCTGGCACAGCTCCAGCTGTTCCTTCAGATCCTTTCCCTGGTCAGCAGAGAGAAGAGAGAACCCAGGGAGGCTTGTGGCTGGCAGGGACCCCATGCACTACCTGTACCCCAGACCTCCCTCAGCAAAAAGTGACACATTTCCTGCTGCTCCAAATCTCCTCAAGCACCTGTGCCCTGCTCTGAGCTCACCTCGTGCAGGGGCACTGCAGACTGTGGCTAGCAGATGTGACCCCACCCACTCAGGGAGAATGTCCCACTCAAGGAGATCCCATCCCCTGTGTCCCCTCACATCTCTGGCACCTGCACCTCTGCTCTGGCCCCTCCCGAGCTCAGCTGGGAGGGAGGGCACAGAGAGGCGGCTGCTTAAAGGTTACACGGAGGTGGTGACAGAGCCGCTTTGTTCAAATCATAAAAGAGTGTGCAAAAAAAGGAGAGGAATTCTCCCATAATAGACTTTTCACTCAGCGTGCACTGCTCATGATGCCCCCAAACAGACGGCTCTGCCAGCTCAGTGCCAGGCCTCTTAACCTCCTCCAGGTGCCCATGAATCCCTGACTGAGAAGCTGTAGAATGTGGCAGACACTGGTGAGTGGCAGAAGAGGAGCCTCTCAACGTGCAACAGCACCATCAAGGCCACAGTGGCACCAGGGAGCCACCAGAGTGGGGACAAGGACCCTGCCACAGCAGGGAGGGGGGCTGGCTCCAGCCATGGCATACAGGGCAGCAGAGGCCCTGGGGATGAGCCACACTGAGCACCAAGCAGGGAGAAACGCGGGAGGAGGAGGAACGGCCACCAGAAACCACAGCCAGAGGTGCTGAGCTCTTTTGGGTCACCTGGAGGGGAAGGCGAGATGCCCTCAGCAGAGGGCTGGACTGAGGTGCCAGGGGTGCCAGGAGTGCCACCTCACCTGTACTGGGTGACAGCAGGGTTGGCCTTGGCAGAGCAGTGGAACTTCACAGTGTTGTCCTCCAGCACCGGCTGCGGCTCCACGGACAGGTTCACCAGGGGTGGGTCTGCAAAGAGAGACAGGCCCATGAGCAACCCAGGACAGCTGAGGCATCCCCTGCCTGCTGCCCGCCAGCTTCTCAGGCTACAAAGAAAAATTTGGCTGTAAGGAAGCCTGGCAAAAGCACTGAGGCTCCTTGGTGCTGTGATATCACAGAATCCCAGAATGGCTTGGGTTGGAAGGACCTTAAAGATCACCCAGTTCCACCCCCTACCATGGGCAGGGACACCTTCCACTAGACCAAGTTCAAGTCCTGCCCAGCCTGGCCTTGAACACTTCCAGCTTCTCTGGACAACCTGTGCCAGGGCCTCATCACCCCCACAGGGGAGAATTTTTTTCTGAGATCTCATCTAACCCTGTCCTCTGGCAGTGGGAAGCCATTTTTCAGCTTAAAGCCATGTAAGGTTTGTCAGACAGGTTGATGCCATGAACGCTGCTCTTCTCTTGAGGGGCTTCAGCGAATAAGACAGGAAGAGGAGCCACAGACACCATTTGATGTAACATTTCACTTGGAAAATGTGACTGCTGGCTCTGATTCTCATTTAAGGACATAAACTCGCCTGCTTTGAGACACTCCAGTTTAATATCTCACTGTATAACAATGATTTTTTGTCTATTCTCTAACTTTAAAGTGGCATTTCTGCTCTTTCATCAGCCTAATCATCTCTGCCAAGGCCTTACTGGTGTCACAGCCTGCTCCAGTCTTCCAACTGCTCCTCAGTTTCTCTCCTCCTTTTCACATGAGAAGCATCTAAATGCTTTAGCAGCAAATAAAACTTAGGAAAGAACTGATAAAAGCAAGTAGGAAATGGGTGAAACATTCAGATGCAGAATAGCCAGAGTTTTAATTTTTCATGATGACTGAGGTCTTCAGATTTTGGTTTTAAGCATGGGATTATTTGAGGGCAAAAAGTAGAAAGAAAAGGCCTTGTGGGTTTTTTTTTGGTGCTTGAAGAGCAAGCTGTCCCATGGCAGAAGTACTTGGGGCTCATCAACCCAGCTGAGGGGCTCTCCTCCCCTTGAGGTGAGAGTCTGCTGCACATATGCAAAACCACATCCTAAACCAGGACATGTTACGTGTTCAGCTTTCCCTGCTGCCTCTCTCCTCTTCCAAGTGCTCCAGCAATGTCCTTCCCAGCTGGAAAACAGGGAAAGGCTGTAGGTGACAGGGCAGGGGGGCAGAGAAGATGCGTGGTACCCCCTGGGCCAGGGCACCTCCCTTGGCCCCAGGTGTGCTGGGGCATCCCGGAGCCCTGGGCTGGGTGTGGGGCCAGCACTGGACACAGGGCTCGAGTTCCTGTGGGGATGCTGTGGAGCCACGGCTCCAGCCAAGCCCAAGGAGTGTCCTTGGTTTTCCAGGGATGGAAGTTTCCCTGCTGGCCTCTCCCTCCAGCACAGCCAGGTCAGGTCCTGCTGGAGTGACCTGCTCAGTGCTTTGCTGGAGGCTGCGGGCTCCAGCTGGGCACACCGGTGTGGGAACTGCCTCCACAGCACGGCCGGGTTATTCCAGCCCTGCGAGGTGCCAGGTCAGCTCGGGGACAGCAGCGGAGGGTCGGAGGTGGCCTCGGCAGTGACCTTGGCTGGGCGGGAGGGGAGAAGGAAAGGCGGAGTCCCGGCAGCGCTCCAGAGCCTCCTTCTTCTCCACCCCGTGGTATTTACCCAGCCGGAGCCTGGCTTTGTTGTGAGCAAAGCCACCTGCCTTCCTGATGGGAAATTATGACGAGGAAATTATAGGTATTTTCAATTTACCCTAATTTCATTTTAAAATGTGCAATTCAAATGACAATAAAGATGGGCGCAGTTGGGAATATAAATGAGCTTCCCTGACACAGCAGCCCAGAGATGTATAGCGGGCTCCTAATTCATTCCCAGGCATCCTGACACTTCCCTATTGTTAGACAACAACAGCTAATCACCTTCCTTTGTTAAGTATGAATCACACTTCTCTTTAGTAGCTTCCCCATTGTTTGATGGGTTAGGAGCTGTGCCTACGATTTACAGAGAGGAACCTCTTTGTATTAAAATGAGCCCGTCTCCCTCCTGCACTCAAAATAATAAAAAAAAATAAAATTAAAAAGACAAAAAAAAAAAAAAAAAAGCAAAGGAAATGAATTAAAGTCTTTGATCTCGCCTTTCAGAAAGGGGATTGGGCTTTCGAGTATTGTGGGTGCTGCGGATAGCGTGGGTTGCGTGTGCCACTGTGTTTCGGGGCATTTTAAAGGGAAAAAAGACACAAATTGTAACTCATCAGGATGTAATTCCACTCAGTTACAATTATAATTCCTGCCTGGCTTCTTGTAATGAATTTGAATGATGGAATGAGATAGAGCCAGCCCACAGGTGGCAGGAGCAGAGGGTGTGAGTGCTCATGCGGGTGCTGTGTCGCACCAGGACTGGCACTGGGATGGGCACCGGGGTGAGCATCACTCCTCGGCAGCCCTGCAGCCTGGGAGGCACCTCGGCAAACCCCTCAGCTCCCACTGCTCCCCCTCAGCACCTCAGGAATGGCCGCAGGCTGAGCTCTGGGGGCGGCAGGCGCTGTGCTGGCACTTGCCCTGCCAGGTGCAGATCCCTCTCCGTGCTCCTCTGCCCTGTGGACAAGCCCTTCCCAACCTCTTCACTGGGGCTAAGGTGCCACTTCAGCCCTGGGCTTTCCACTCCCCAGTGGGAAGCACAAAAGGGAATCAAACACTGCAAAACTCCAAGGATAAACACAGCAGGAGACCCTCCAGCACAGCGATGTGCCCCTCATCACCCTCCACTTTCCTTCTCCTCCTCCCACCTCCTGTAAAAACATACAGATGCAGCCAAATCCCTTCTTGCTGTGACAAAAAAAGGTGTAAAAATGAGCAACTGCACATGTGTGTGCAGAGGCTTGGAGCAATGGCTTTGGATAAGCAATAACCCTGCTCCTCCCCATCCCGGCACGCTGGGTGTGCATTTCCATGGAGCCACTGGGCTCCTGCAGTATAAATAGTTTATGGCATATCAAACTATTAAACATGATTTTAATCCCACTTGTGATGTTCGACGCATAACTCACAGGAGGCTGACTTTGATGTGGCTGGTGGAACGGAAATCACATTGAACAGATGTTCCAGCTGGAGCCGCTTAGTGTTTCCATTACAGAGCCTGCACTGGGGTTTTTTCCAGCTCTTTCTGCCAACTCCCCTTTTTTATATATATTTGGGAGGGGAGGGTTTTATGACTCAGCTCTTTCATTGCTGCTCTCATGGTCAGGCATGAGATTGATGGGACCCCAATTTCAATTTTCCATCAACTGAAAGAGGATAATCTCTCCCACCATGTACACACCCTTCCTAGGGATAACCTCCATCCTGGTGTTTCTCTGCTGCCTGTAAGCATTGCTGATGTTCTTTTGAGTTGCAGAAGAAAATGAAAGAAAGCACTAGGAGTGATTTACCAGGCTGCTTCTTCCTGGGAAGGATTATTTTTGGTTCCCTGGGATTTTTTTGTAAGGCCACCTCTCAAACCACGCAGCTGGGTGATGTTTGCTATGGTGTGAGTTCAACCTGCACTGCTGGAGGTGGGGAGTGCAGGGTCCAGGGGGATGCTGCAGCTCATGCCAGCCTGGGAAGAGCTCCCCAGCCAGGGGAGCTGCTGCCTGCTTTTCATTATTCCTCCAGAAACCACTTCTTTCTCTCCCTGAGTGCTGCTTCTCTGCTAGATATTGGAAGAAGACCCACAAGCAGGACTTCCCAGAATAATTCCTTAGGGAAAAATAAGTGGTCCAGATATTTTTTGCTTAGGAAAAGCACCTTTAGCTCTTTGCAAAGTGAAAGCAGCTGGTTGTCTACTAGGCTGGGAGTGAGACCTCATGAGCTAAAGCAAGGTTAAAAGTTGCACTTGATGATCTTAGAGGTCTTTTCCAACATTAACGATTCCACGATTCTGTTACTGGATGCAGTTAGAGCAGGCTTTTGCATCCAGCTCAAAATCCATCCCACCTCAGCTTGGTTAATCCATCTTACTATTTTTCTATCCCATCACCCATCCAGCTTTGGAAAATTGATATCCTCATTAGCTACCATTAAGAACAACATACTTTTAATAGCTGGGTAGAATATTACTGTTATTATATTCACAGCATGGAGAATTTTAATAGCTCAGAGTGGAAATTGGTGCTCTTTATTGGGTTTTTCTCTTTCCCAAGCAGATTCCATGTGGCTCGGGGATTCAGCTCACGTCTCCAGCCCACACTGTACTGCCCTGGTGTAATGATGTCTCCGCTCCACGTTGTTTGTGTGAGTGTGTCTCCAGCTATTGTAGCTGTTTGCTGGCTGTGAAATAACCCAAGCTATTATCTCATTTTATCTGCCCAGTTCTGTCAGGACATGCAGCCAGCAACCCAAGAGCCTGGTAATCTTCCGGCAGCAAAAGCTGGAAGTCTTAAATGGTGAATTTTCTGCTGTGCTTGAGTTTGTTCAGTTGAGTTTGCCAGTTTTAATTGGTCTCTGGAAAGCAGCTGGCATGCTAATATTGAACATCCTGCTTTTGCAAGTCGTGGGTAAATACAGCTGCAGGAACTGGGTGTGTGAATGGAGCGTGGCTGGAAGGGGTTAGGAGGAACCCAAGAGCAATGGCTGCTGCAGAGGAGGAGGGAAGAGGCCTGTGAAATGTGAATTTTGGAAGAAGGCAGAATTTGCTCTGTGGATTTACAGTAAAGGGTGAATGGTAAAGCCCTGTACCCTGAGGTGGTGACTGGCTCTGGCTTTGTGTCATGGGAGGGGCACTGTCCTGATCAGGTGTCTCACAAAAAACATATCACTGAACTGCCTGTAAGTTTGGAAACACACAATTCTGCACTAGAAATCCTAACGGGACTTATCTCTGCTACTGGCCATGACCAGAGATGTTGCTTGCTCACCCAAACCCTCTGTAATCCCTCCCTGCTCCAAAGACCCCCGACGGCCTGGATCAGGGCACAGCTGGGCCACCCAGAGCATGGCAGCTGGTGCTGCTTTGCTCAGATCCATGGACATACAGGAAGCAGGATATCTCTGTAGTGTGGGTGTTCCTCAGGGAGCTCAGGGGTCATGAAATCTCCTGGCTGTGACTTCACTCTTGATACATCAGTAAATCCCAGTAAGGAGAAACCCCCCATGCTGCTCCTGCCTGGAGTCAGAGCGCTGCGGGCAGCCCTGGCTGGAGAGGGCAGACAGGACTGGGTGTCCCGGCAGCCAGAGGTGGCTCAGGCAGCTGTGTACTCACGCTGGATGTCAATGGTGACAGAGGTCTCCTTCCCGCTGGGAATGGCTTTGTTGGTGGCACGGCACACGATGCTCTCCCCGTTCTCGATGTCGGACGGGGCGATGAACAGGGTGCTCATGATGCTCTCCCTCTTGCCATCACGGAGGAGTGTCTGCCAGGGGGAAACAGGGATGAGGAAAGTGCTGGAAATGAATTTGTAGAAAACTCTCAAAGCCTGACAGAAGGCTCACACAGTGTGCATCTGTATGTAAACCTTGAGATAAGACATGCTGACTTAGAAATGCCATGGAGCAGGACAGACATTGTTGAGAGAGAAATGGAACTAGAAACAAGTTTTAAAGGTGGCCTTACAAATAAGACTGGATACTTTGGAGAAATAGAGCTATGAAAGATGCGTTGTAGTAGGACCCACAAGGGGTAATTTTAGATGTTTGGCTTTAAGGCATGGTGTGGCAAATCTGATAGGCCAAGAAACACTTATAGTGTATTGTAATTAGGAGATAGTTGGCTTCTGATTGTGATGGCATAAATTATAATATCTGTGTTACGGAGGCTCCTGCCTTCCTCAGCAGACACCTGGCTGTTCAAACCAAGACAGGTGGTTACCAGCTCTGCCTGCTCAGCCTTGGCACTGTGCTTCTTCCCTGGATTTATCTGACTTCAGTGTGGTGCCCTGCTGTACCTCTTTTGGGAGCACAGGAGCCTGGGAGTGCTTCCTTACCATCCCCTAATCCTCCTGCATGTTCTTACAGGAGGTCACGTCACCCCGTAACCCTGACTTTGATAAGCTGAGCCCTCAGAGCTCTCAAGATGTTGTGTGATTTTCAGTCTTTTAATCATTCTCCAACCTCTGACCTCTCTCTAGTTTATCCACAGTGGATTTTGGACCCTGCCAGGCAGTTTTTCCTTCTAAGTCTGTATCCTTCAAGTTTGTTCCTCACAGTGTAAGACAGGACTTTACTGGGAGATACACAGATGTCAGCAGGATGTGTGCATGTGGCACTTGGGGATGTGGTTTAGTGGTGGCCTTGGCAGTGCTGGGGGAGTGGTTGGACTTGATTTTGGAGGGCTTTTCTGACCTAAATGATTCTTTGATTCCAAGACTAATGCTTTCCCTGGGTCATCATGGCACAGCCTTCATGCACACAGGTTTGTGCCTCTCAGACACATGAGACAAGGGATTATGCTGAGAAATTGTCACCACTATTAGCCCAGAATCCCAGAGTCATGAGGGTTGGAAAAGCCCTCTGAGACTGAGTCCATCCATTTACCCAGCACTGACAGCACTGACCCACTAAACCACGTCCCTCTCCACCACATCCACAGGTTTTTGGAACACTTCCAGGGATGGGGAATCCACCACCATGCTGAGAGCCCGTTCCAATGGCTGAATACGTTTTCAGTAAAGAAATTTTCTCAATATCCCATCTAAACATCCCCTGGCACAATTTGAGTCCATTTCCTCTCCTCCTGTCCCTGCTCCCTGGGAGCTGAGCCTGACTCCTCCCCTGGCTCCCTCCCCTCCCAGGGAGCTGGGGAGAGCAAGAAGATTCCCCTGAGCCTCTTCTTCTCCAGGCTGAGCCCCCACAGCTCCCTCAGGCACTCCTGGTCCTCCAGCCTCTTCCCCAGCTCCTTTCCCACCTCTGGACACAAATGCAGGATGCTGCCCTGTCCTTGCTTTACTGTCACCCTCTGTGCTCTTCCCTTGGGGAGCAAGACCCCACTTTTGGTGCTGGGGTGGAGGTGAACCCTAAGTCTGTGCAGAATTTCACCTATTTGAGGTTAACCTCCAAATCCTGCAGGATCTTGTAATGTTCCCTGTCCCGTTCAGTAGGGCTCAGGGGGATTTCAGTCAGCTGTGGCTGTTCTGTGCTGCCTGGCTGGGATTGCAGGGGGCTGTACATGGATCATTTGGTGGACTGGAAATTCAGAGTAACAGCGAAATTATCAGTGTGAATGGTTTCAGGCAGTCAGTAACCCAAACAGGACTTCTTTTTTGGTTGGCTAGAATATATGGATCAAAGGAAAGCTGGGTTGGGTTTCAGTTCTCTTGAAAAAGCAGAAAGAGACAAATTGATGAACTATTTTAAATGGAGCTTCAAAAGGGAAATGTTTCTAAGACCCCAAAAAATCCAAACTTCCCACTCAAAAAATGTCTAAAATTGTCTGCTAGTTTTCTAAAGGCTGACTTTCTTTTTTAATGTGGAAGGGTCTCATGGAAACCTTCAGGAAGTCAGGAAAAAATGAGGTTCAGCTTCAGAAACAGAGGTTTTCTGACTCCAGGAGGAGGGAAGGATGCCTCCCCCCATGCAGAACAGGGGTCCTCTCCCAGCCCATTCCTGCCAACTGCTTAAAATGCCATGGAGATCTCTGTGCTGTGGGAGATGGATCTGCAGCCTGGAAAACTCTGCTTTGGAAGGGTGTTTTGTCAGAAATATTTTAAAGATGGGCATTCCTCCTTCTCTGCTCCCCACTGCTTGTGGGTCTGCAAGGGAGAGGGCTCAAAATTTGACACCCCTGGAAGGGAAATCTGGGGGCGAGGGGGATAAGCTGTGAACAACTGCACATCAACAGCCTGGATTTTAATTAATTCCACTCGATTTGAGAGAGGGAGAGAGAGAGAGGGGTCAGTTCTCCCTGGCTCTAATTAGTGCTGCCTCTCGCATGGCCGGCAGGGAGATGGGGCACGTTCCCCCTGCTCACCCCTGGTTGCAGGGAAGCAGCTCAGCTCCAGCAAGGAAGAGGAGGAGAGGGAGGAGGCATGGAGGGTGTTCTGCCTCCTCTGCTCTCCCCAGCAAATCAGGATATTGCTGGAATGAGGCTGGATGGATGCTGTACAGTGGCAGCAGAGGATGAAATGTTTATTAAAGATCTTTGGGAGCTTGAGCAATGGTTCTGACTGCCCACTTTGAAGTTTTGGCTGCAAACTGACCCATTTTAGGTTTCAAATTTTGCTGTTTAGAAAATTTCATTAAAACTGTCAAGTGTTACTGAATCTTTCACACTCACCAGCCATCAGGAGCCCATAAGCAGGAGAACACTTGGGGTCCCATTCCCAGTGTGCTGCTGATTGCTCTTTGATTATTTCCTTCATGACCCAATAAAGATTTTCTGTCTAAATTAAAAAATGCCAAGAACCCGGACAATTTTTCATGGAAAACTGCAGTTAGAGGAGGGGACAGATCTCACTGCAACCATCCCTTTGATCCAGAGCTCTTGCTGCAGAGCCAGAACCAGGGCTGGGTCAGTGCTGCTGTACAGAACATTAACACCACACCCAGGTGGGATTAACAGGGGAGAAGTGGCCACACCAGGTGAATACAAGCTGTGAGAAGGTACAAAAAGCCAAATTCAGAGCAGAGCCCATTTTGGTGACAGTATGTGGCTTCTCACTTGCATCCTGCTGACTGTTTTCCTCCAGGCTCCCCAGTGGGGATGCAGGGTGAGTCTGAGCTCTGCAGAGGGTGCTGCCCCAAATATTTTGGGGTTGTGTGAAGTGCCAGGCCTGGTAGCCCTTTCATGAGCACAGGCCTTGTCCCAGCCCCATCCTGCCTCACCTTGGAATAGGTGGCTCCATTGATGACTTCTCCCCTCCTCATCCAGATGATGGAGGCTGCTGGCTTGGCGTTATCTGCGTGGCAGGTCAGGTTCAGGGGGTCTCCTGCTCTCAGGCTGATGATGGGCCCCCCCAAAATGACAGGGTCATCTGGAGGAACTGCAACAAAACAGCACAGAGCAGACAATGTCATTAGAAGCATGAACCCCACCTTCCTGGAGTCATCTGTGGGGGCTGAGCTGCCAGGGCTGGCCTGTGACCTCTCGGACTCTGCAGATGGTTTGGGATGGCCATGGCAGTGCTACCTCCTGTCCCCAAGTGAGAGCCACCTGCCTTCTGCTGCTCTGTGCCCCAGATTTGACCTCCAGCAGCAGCAGCCTCTGAAGGGCCTTGGGCCAGGTGGCTGCAAGCTTTGCAGGAATATGAGGGATCAGGTCTGTGGCAGATAAATCCACCGAGGGCTACTAAATCCTCAAAGCCCTGGATGTCCCTGAGCTGCAAACTCTGGGAGGATGGTGAATATTGAAAGCAATATCCCTGCTTGAAATATGCCTGTTTCCTGTGTCTGCTCCTCTCTTCCTCCCTGGGGATCTGTGACTGGCTGCTGCTGGACACAGGTACAGGGCTTGGAGAGGATGGGTGTGACCCCTGCTCTGGCTGCAAAGGGGGAGGGAGGTGAGGCTGCTTTGGGGTGGAAGGGCAGGGGAAGTTGGATTTGGACCTGTAGGACTGAGGGTGGAATAACCTCTGGGCATCAGGAGTGTCACCTCCAGGTGCCTGCCTGCCTTTCAGGAGGGCTCCCTTGGCAGCCCTCTGTCCCAGAGGGACCACGGAGGAATGGGGCACTCCCTGCTCTCTTTGATGTCCCTCTCACTCCCACAAGCAGGTTGTGGTCCTGCCACAGAGAGGCTTCTCAGCACCTCCCTCTGGGAATGCAGATCTAAACGGGGGAACAGAGACATTTAAGACCTCAGTGTTCCTTTGAAGGCACCTGAGAGCCCGTGGGAGGCTGCAGCTCCAGGCTCTGCTGGTATCTCACAGCCCTGGGCATCTCTGCTGGAAATGAAACCAGAGACAGGGACAGGTGGAAACAGGGAAGCACAGGAGGGACACCTGAGTGTGGTCTTCTCTTTTGGGACCAGCTCTTGAACCTGGCACCCCAGAATGCTAAGAGATGGGAAATCCAGCTGGAGAGGAGGGGCTGCTCTTTAATCCTGAAGGGAGGAGCTGTTATCTCTGCTACCCTGAGGGTCTGCTCCATCCAGGATCTGTGCTGGAGATGGAGCTTTGTCCAGCTCCTCATGGAATCAGGGCATTGGAAAAGACATTTAAGATCAAGTCCAACCATTTCCCCATCACTGCCAAGCCCACCACTAAACCATGTCCCCAAGTGCCACATCCACATGGCTTTTAAATCCTCTCAGGGATGAGGACTCCAGCCTGTTCCAGAGGTGAACCAGAAAAAGTTTGGCCTTACTGACCACTGGTGGGTGTTTCATCAAGGGATAAAAAGTTCCTGACTAAGTAAGACAAGTGCACTTTCATTTCTGCTCTGTGAGAGACCCGAGCTCAGCCCTCCTTCTCCCTGGCTCTTTAACAGCATCCCCAATCCCATGGGCGCCTCACGTCATTCCAGGGAAAAGCAGGGAACCTCCTTGTTGCTGAAAGCTGCTGGCAACCCCCTCCCTGAGAGCCCTTCCAGCCCAAAGCACTGCCCAAAGGCACTGAGCTCTTCCCAACCATCACCCTTGGGAAAACAAATGCTGCTCTTGCCACAGACAGATGTGTTGGGGCACATCTGTCCTGGGGCCCGTGTGGGGCTGGGAGACCAGCAGGAATGTGAAGGACATGTGAAAGGCATTCTCAAGAATTGGGAAATTGCTCCTTCACACCCTGCTCAGAAGTGGGTGGCAGAACCCTCCAACTCTCATCATCTCCAGAGGGGGTGCAGTTGTGTGAAATCCAACGATTTTCTGCCAAAGTGGAGCTGGTTTTGTTTCAAGTCAGTGCTGCTCCCCCTCAGAACCAAAGCTGGCCTAAGCCCCCTCTGATATCCCCAAGCCTGGCTTTGCTCCTGAGCTGCCCCTGCGTTGTGGCTGGCTGAGGAGGATCTAAAATCTCCAGTGCCGGGCTGGGGTGGGAACTGGGAAGGGATTATGGTCCCTGACAATCCAGAGGCGGCTGCCTGCCCCAGGCCGGGATTTGCAGATGTGCTGCGGGCACACCCTGCTGCGCACACGCGGCTGCCAAGTGCTTGGAGTAATGGGATTTTTCAGCTCAGTGGGTGGAACCCAAGGACCGGGGAAAAAGCTTTCTACACGGATCCAAAATGTTTTTTTTTTTGTTTTTTTTTTTTTTTTTTCCTCAGGCTAAAAGAGTGGAACAAGAAAGTGAAAATCTGTGGTTTGGGTTAGTTGGAATGGCTGTCACTGAGATGTGAAAATGGGAACAATTTTGCTCTGTTCTGATGTTATTTAACTATAAAGGAAGTATGAATTTTAATTTTTAAGATTTATTTATTTTATTTCATTGGATGAGTTTATGCTGTTTAAAACAAAATCTGGCATTTTTCAGTAGTTTTTTCTCCCCTCACTGAATCCATTAATTGAATTTGACCTCTGCTTGTAAAAAATACTGAAAATTCATCTTGTAGAGTGGGAAAAAAACAACCCAAAAATCTTTCTCTGAAGACCATCTTGGAATTTAATGAAGGAACTTTTATGGTGGGATGCTTGACATTCCTGACTTTTTTTTCCTGGCATTTCCTGCAGCAACATCTCCCCTGCAAAGCAATCTAGCGTGTCCATTAGGGGATATTATGGGACAGGGGAGAACATAATGCAAACAAACATAGAATCACTTGTCTGGCCTGTGCCAGAAATCCTCAGTTTTTAGTTTCGCTCCTGTTTCTCCTTATGGGATCAGCAGCCAGCCTTGAGGAGCTGCTTATGGCAATGAGGAGAGGATGGGTTCTGGCTATCTCTTCCCAAGTAAATGGCTTTCACCACCCAGTCCTCCAGGTAGCCATGAATTATTGATGTCTCCCGGCTCCCTAACAGGGAATTTGCTTGGGGTGGAGGGTTGATGAAGAGGAATCAGTGATGTCTCTCTAACTTCTGCAATATGAAGGATGGAGGTATTCTTTCCCCACCCCTACTCCAGCCTGGAGAGGAGGCAGAGGAGGAGGAGGAGGAGAAGAATGAAAAGATGAAAAGGGGAGAAGAAGAAAGGAGGGAAAGCAAGAAGCCGTGATCCATTATTCATCCACTGTGCTCCCAGGATTGGTTGTTATTATGAGGCACCACTACAGAATCTGGTCTCCTAATTTTTAATCACGTAGCTATGGAAGCACTAGCCTTCCTGATTAAACCAGGGATATAAATAGGAAGAGTTGTTTGGGGTTGCAGGGGGGGTTATTCCTGACAGCAAAGCAAATGAAGTTAACCTGCTCATGCCCAGGAAGATTGAAATGATGGAGAAGGGACCCAGGACAGCTCAAGCCCACAGGAGCAGAAAGCTGGATGGAAAGGACCTCAAGGTGCACCAGGAGAGGTGTAGTTGGGATATTAGGGAAAAATCCTTCACTGAAAGGATGGTCAAGTGGGAACAGGCTGCCCAAGGCAGTGCTGGAGTCCCCATCCCTGGATGTGGCACTTGGGGACGTGGTTAGTGGTGAACATGGTGGCAGTGCTGGGGGGACTCGATGGGCTTACAGGGCTTTTCCAACCTGAATGATTCCATGTCCCCATAAATTGTCCCCAAATGGACATGAGAGTGAGACCTTCTGGGGTGGAGGTGAATCACCCCAGCAGAAGGAGTCCTGTTCCTCACATTGCCCTAAAGACCTCAGCTGGACACTTGTCTCTCTCTTCACTGCAGAAAAAACTTTCCAAAGAAATGCTGACAAACTTTTCCCTGCCAAACCTCTCATTTTCTGTCAAAATACAGGATTTGCTGAATATTTTTAAACCAGTCTTGGACAGGCTTCAATCTATTCTCCATAGCTCTGGGCTGCCTGGATGAGAGGGGACAGCTTGGGGTCTCTGCCCTATGGAAAAGTGCACTTACAGCACATCATCACAAAGAAACACAACTAAATGATGGTGCTCTTGCTGCATTCATCAGCTTTTAAAATTACTTGTTAGAGGCTTTCCTGCACACTGTCCTATCCTGCACAACTTGGTTAATTAGTGACCCCCACAGAATTCTTCTGCTGGGCTGAGACCCCAGGCTAACGCTGCCTTTAGGAATGACCTGGATGTCTTTAAATGCTCCCAGCAGCTGGACAAGGATGTGGCAAGCAAACAGAGCCTCAGTCATTAGCAATAGTTGCTGAGATAACAGGATCCTCCAGCAGCCAGGTCCTGGAAGTGCAGGAAGCAAAAAGCCCTGCAGCCAGCAGTACATTTTCCCTAATTAAGGCTGTTTTGCTGTCTTGTTGTGCCTGGTACCTTACTGCTGCTGGGTTTGTGTAACCACCCCTCTTCTTGGGGCCAAGCTCTCCTTCAGTGTTAAGTGATTCAACCCCAACACCTTCTGGTGGCAAGGGTCACCCAGCTGCTGGGCTGGAGAGGCAGACACAGCAGCCCCTGAGGGCTGCCCTGAGCCAAATATCTGCCAGGAGTGTTCAGCTGGTGTTAGACTCAGCACAAGATCCCCTGTGGAATGAGATCCCTTGGATAAGGTCTTGCTGATGCATTGCTCATCTTCATGAGCTCTGGGCCCAGCTCATGTGGGAGTTAAACAAATAACAGTGACCAGAGGAAGCTCCTGGTGATCACCATGTGCCATGAACCACTGGAAGGATCTTCCTGGCCCCAAAGGTGAGAGAACAAGTGTAAATAATTTAGGCTTGTTTATCCTGGAGAGGAAAAGGTTCTGGGGAGACCTGAGAGCCATTTCCAGGGCCTGAAGGGGCTCCAGGAGAGCTGGAGAGGGACGCCCCTGGATCCCTGGCAGTGCCCAAGGCCAGGCTGGATGGGGCTGGGAGCAGCCTGGGACAGGGGAAGGTGTCCCTGCCATGGTAGGGGGTGGAACTGGATGGGCTTTAGGGTCCCTTCCAAACCTATTCTGTGATTCTGTGATGAATCAAGAGTATCCCCAGCCTCCCCAGTGGGGACAGCTGCCTCCCAATGAGCACTCAGTGAGAACACAAGGCCCTGTGGGGATGAAAAAGCCAGGCTGAGCGCAGGTCCCTTTGCTGCTGTGTTTTGACCCTGCAGGAAGGGAAGCCCCAGAGATCCAGCTGGCTCAGCTGAGCACCTCGTGCAGCAAGGGGGGATGTGGGAGCTTTGCTCTGCACTGCCAAGTGTTTGTGCATTCTGACACGGCCTTGCAGCTTGTCAGGGAAGCATGTTCAGCTCTTGTAGACAAGCCAGGCTTATGAGGCATCACAGAGCAGTTGCTGGGCCTGACCGGATTTGGCGCTGCCCTGACCTGCAAGAGCCGCTTGCCCTTGGGGAGGGTTTGGAATACAAACCCTGCAAACAGAGTTTGCCTTTGCAAATCCCATCTCTGCTCCATGCTGGGGCTTTGGGAGTGCAGGTTTGCTGGCTGGCAAGGCACTGGTGAAAGATGCAGGATTCAACCTGCAGCCTCTGGAAAATCCTTCCCTGGAAGACTGTGATCCTCTGATCTAGTGGAAGGTGTCTCTGCCTGTGGCAGGAGGGTTGGACCAGACAGCCCTCCAACCCCAAAAATTCTGTGTCTCTATTATTCTGTCCTGGTCCAAAAGGTGGTCAATGTATCAAGACTTTGGAGCTGTGACTTTGGCAGTAAGCTCTTGCTAATGATATTCAGCAGAATGAAGAGTTAATTGGCTGTGGTATCATTTCTGTGCATCATTTGGGATCAGAGCATCCTCTTCTCTGCTTGAGAGCTGCAGGGAGCTGCCTTCTCTTCCCAGACAGTATCTGCTTTCCCCACCAGCCTTGGGGGCATTTTGGAGCTTTAGTGGTGTTGCTCTGCACGATGCTTTTGAGATTCTGGGGTGTTTTGGCCACACTCATGGATGCAGAACTCCCTGGAGCTGATCAAAGGAAAAGAGCAGCTCCCCTGCCAGGAGAAATCGGCAGAGGTTGGGCTGTTTAATTGGCAAAATGAAGGCTGGGAGGCTTCACTGGCATGAGTTACAGTGAAAGAACCAAAAGTAGGTTGGGAGAAGACAAAGGAAAAAGCAGGAAAATTTGGGTGCTGGGGGAGAAAGAAGGTTCTCTGTTCCATCAAGTGTCTAGGAAAGCTTTCCAGGGGGGGGAAAAGGGGCTAGAACACAAAACTGCTTTTAGGATGAAGCTTGCTACACGGGATAAGAGAATCCCCTTACAGGGATTGTGTTTCTGGCAGAGTTTTCCAGCAGACTGCTCAGGGTCTCGCTGTATTATCAACCCTGAAGGCTGCAAATTGTGAGGGCCTAAACCACTGCAGAGCAGCTTACAGCTCCAGGAGTGTTTAGCTTTCCGTTTATCAGGACTTTACACATTTAGGATTCAGATTTCCAGCAGTTCTTCAGAGCTAGGAAGGATATAAACAGACTCTTAGGTTTTGTCCAACACTTGAAAGGCAGGGATTTTGCTGTCTGAGCATTGCCATGGGCTGGGCTTCTCAGGGCAGCACCAAGTGGGGACTTGGGGCAGGACTGTGGGGCTCAGTGACCAAAGATCTGCAGGAAACCTAGCCCTGGATGCTGACTGCATCCTCCCCTCCACTGTCCTCATCTGTTCTACCTCTCCCCTTCCTGATGCAATTAGGATTTCAATCCTTTTGCTGTGGCAGGTAAGGAAAAACAAACCACACAGAGTGAGTGGTCAGAGTTTAAATGGGGTCAGCAAGGGGCTCAGAGTCCTTCCTGACTCCAGAGTGGAATATTCCCCCTTCAAGTATGACTGAGCAGATCTTCCTTGGCATCCTACATCTGAAACCTGGAGACCAATCCTGTCTGCAGCTGCTCCGCAGGAGGAGGCTCCACTCTCATCCTTGTCTTTCCATGCTGGGCTCACTCCCAGCAGTGTGGGCAGCAGGATGGGTGAGGGGATCCTGCCCTTCTGCTCTGCCCTTGTGAGCCCCATCCACAGAGCTGAGCAGTGCCCAAGGCCAGGCTGGATGGGGCTGGGAGCAGCCTGGGACAGTGGAAGGTGTCCCTGTCATGGCAGGGGTGGCACTGGATGAGCTTTAAGTTCCCTTCCAAGCTAAACCATTCCATGCCTCTGTGATTGTTTAAACAATCCCTGGAGCTGTCTGCACCTTCCCTACACACGACAGGCTGAAAACAGCCCAGCCTGTGCTGTCCATGGCCAATTTACAGAGGCCACACTACTCTGGGATGAGCTCTGGCGTTGTTTCCAAGCATCCAGCCCCCTCTGTGTGCTGCCAGCCCCTGGCCCTGCTGAGATTGGCATGGCATGGAAGGCTGGTGTTTTGTGGGTGCCTTTCTGCATCCATCCCATGCCAAGCCCTGGCAGGGTCACCCACCCTGGGCTGGGTGGCAGTGGGATGGGATTCTTGCTCTGTGCAATACAGAGCTGTCCCCTAGTCCTTGCTCGGTCAGGGGTGGATGGGAAAAGGAGGATGTCGTGTTTACAGGTTCCCTGTTGTCCCTGCTGTGTCCTGGCACATCTTTCCCAGGTTCATTCCTCCCTCCTGCCCATGGAAGCTGAGCCTGGAGAGCCTGAAAAATGCTGGGCAGCTCCTGATGCTCCAGAACTGCTGCCAGGAGAGGGAGAGGAAAGAGATGCAGGCAAACAGCACAGCCTGGGGAAAACACACTAAAAAATAAATCAAAAGAAACAAGGGGAGCCAGGGAGAAAAATAGTGATGAAAGTTTAAATAGTGCATCTCTCTCTCAGTCCTATTTGTCTTGTGGCACTTCAGTGTGTGTGTGTAAGCAGGAGGGGCCGGGGGCCTGCCAGGAATGCTGCCTCCTCTCCATCCCAAGCACCCACCTGTGTCCCTGCTTTCCCAGCTGAGCCTCATTCATGGACCCTCCTCACATTAAGGAGCTCATGAGAAACAAACCATTAATATTTCCTGAAATTCTCCTCCCCTGTTTTTTCCCCCTATTTTCTCCTGATGATTTGTCTCTTTTTTCATCCAACCACTGAAAGTCTCACATGTTCCACATTTCTAGGGTCAGCAGCATGGATTTCTCCAGTGGAACAGTGTCTTGCTGGAGAATGCAGATGCCTAAAATTCAGAAATGATTCCTAGAGACGGTTTCATCTCACTGTAGCAAAGCACAGCTCTGCTTTCCCACTCACTGCACAGGAGGGGCTGATTTTCCTCCATCTAAGCCCTCTCCAGGTCATTTTGAAGAATATCACTGGAATACTCTGCTTTTTCATGCTGAGGAGGGGTTTGCTCCCAGATTCTTGGCTAGAGAGTGTTTTAAATATTCAGTTTTCACAATGGATTGGAATTAAAGCAAATGTCAGAGTTCTGAAATCCTTTGTGAGAGCTGGCTCTGGGCAGGATCCATTTTAGAGAGCACACAAGCAGATCTGACATGGGATAAGTGAGCATTTGTATTCCAGTGAAAAGCCTTCTATGCAAGGAGAAAGAAGTTCTGGCAGCCCCTTTCCACACTTCAACAAAGATCCAGATGCAGTGCAGGCAGGTAGCTGGCCAGGTATGGATTGTTTACGTGGAATGTTCACTCTGCAAAGAGTAAAAAACTTAAAATTTTCTCTCCCAGCTGAAAGGGCAACACAATGCCAAAGAATACATTGCATTTGCCAGGTCCTCGTTCGATTCTCCCCAACAAGGCAGTGTTTGGGGGTGGATCCTGTCAACAGCTACTGCCAAGCCCTGACTCAGGGCAGGGGGATTTGGAGGGAGCTGTTTTGCTTTGCTGTGTCTGCCCTGCCTGTAAACTGAAGATTGTTGCCCACAACTGAGAGAGGTGGGTCCGTGATCCAGGACAACCATGATTAATGGCTCCAATTCTACCTGTCAGGATGGTGGAAAGTCAGGGTAAAGCTTCCCAGACGTGTCAGCAGGGATGGGAGAGGAGTGGAGGAAAAATTACCTGCCCACCTGGCCTTGTTACCACTGATGTAATCAAATTTACTGATAAGAGCCCCTGTCACACACAGGATCCCTGTGCTGGGGATGCCCCTCCCCAGCACAGGCAGCTGAATATAAAATCATGGAATCATGGAACAGTTTGAGCTGAAAAGGACCTTAAAGCTCATTTTGTTCCACCCCCTGCCATGGCAGGGACACCTTCCACTGTCCCAGGGTGCTCCAAGCCCTGTCCAGCCTGGCTTTCAACACTGCCAGAGATCCAGGGGCAGCCACAGCTTCTCTGGGCACAGGGGAAACTGAGGCACAGATAGACCAGGTGTTCTGAATCCCAGGTTTTCCCAGCTGGAATATCTCTTCATCTCTGCTCTTGTGCAGGCCTCCTGCTCTGCCCAGCTGCCCTGCACCAAGACCTGTGGCAGTCCCATGCAAACCACACCCCTCCCATCCACTGGAGGCATGGCAGGGGACTCTTCATCTCTGCTCTTGTGCAGGCCTCCTGCTCTGCCCAGCACCAAGACCTTTTCTAGTCCCGTGCAAAACCCCCACCTGCACTGGAGGGACAGCAGGGGGCTGTGGTTTGGGTGTCCCAAATTTTTGGGATCTTCTGTGAGAAAAGGAGGCTCAGGGGGAACAACTCCCTGACAGGAGAGGGGAACCAGGTGAAGGTCTGGCTCTTCTCCCAGGGAACAACAGACAGGACAAGAGGAATCAGCCTCAGACTGCATGAGGAGAGGGTCAGGCTGGACATCAGGAGGAATTTCTCCATGGAAAGGTGATCAGGCCTTGGCAGGGGCTGCCCAGGGTGGTTGGAGTCCCCACATCGGGAGGTGTGCCAGGAACAACTGGATGTGGCACTCAGTGCTCTGGGCTTGGATTGGTCACAGGTCGGACTTGGTGGTCTGGGAGGTCTTTTCCAGCCACAATGGTTCTGGAACCCTCCAAATGAATCTGGGACTCCACAGAGGCTGCAGCATCCTCACTGATCCTGCACTGGGTGATGGTTAGGGATGCTGAAACTAAAGAGCACAGTCCTGGGTCAATCTTCTTTGGAGGCAGCAGGGACCTGGTGGATCCAGGAGCCCCTGGGAATCAGGGAAGAGCACAGGAGATTGCAGAGATGTTCCAAGCACATCTCACTTTGCTGTAGCTAAAAACCACCCTCCTACAAAGAGAAACACAAAGCTGAAGGAAAAGGCTGAGCCATACCCTGGCTCGCCTCAGCTGCAGGACATGCCTGAACCTTCTCCTGGGAGGGGGATCAGCAGGAACATCATTATCTCCCCAATGTAGGCCAGCACCCCTGCCTTCTCCTCCCCCTGCACGCAGCTCCCGGGTGCAGACTGACAGATCAGAGAACGCAGGCGAAAAACTGAATTCATTATTTTTCCCATATGTCAGATAGTTTCAAATTGTTAAAAAAAAAAAAAAAAAAAAAAAAAAAGAGAGAGAAAGAAAAAAAAAAAAGAGGGGCATTATTACTGTTCATTAAAAATAGGAAAAAAATGAAAACAGGAGCAAAACCCTGAGCTGGTCCCCTTCTAGTGAGAGCTGCTCTTAGATCCCCTCTCTTGCAGAATGGGGGGAGAACTCCTGCCTGTCTCCTCCCAGGAGGTGCCATGGAAATTCAGTGATTCACAGCAGGGTGACATGGGAGACTGGGACCCGGTCGTTAAGGTTTGGGGCTTGATTATCTGCATCTGTTTTGAGGCTGCACGTGCCTTGAGCTCATTAGCCAACACCTCTTCTGTTAATTAGCTGTGGTATTTACTATCCTAATAGCACCTTCCAGGCCCAGGAGCCTGAGCACAGCTGAATCCTGCATTTCCCTTGGGATGGGCCTGAGAGGGAGCTGGAAAGGTCCAAGAGCAAGGCAGGCACCACCTCCCACTGTGCAGCAGCAGGAGACCTCCCTGTCTCAGCCTGCATCCAGGGTCCCAGGGATGGGCACAGCCCTTCCCAACGCCCTGCAGGCTGAGGAGAGCGAGGGGAGGTTTGTATTTTGAGCCTTGCTACATCCCTAGCCTCAGCCCCGGGCTCCTGTCTGGTGCTCAGGGACAAGGAGACAGAACGAGATTGAGTTTCCAGCTCAAAATCTCATTTTTGCCCTTGTGGCCCCAGTGCTGATTCACTTGCTCAGTGCCAGAGGCTTTGCCCTCCCCTCTCCCCTGGCATTTCCCTGCCTGGCCCAGCTGGGATGTGCAGGTTCCTGGTCTGATCCAGCTATTCCAGACTCAAATGGCAGAGAAGTGTCTGCTCTCACCAATGCCAGGCACTCCAGCACGGGATGGAGACATCCCAGGGGTGCTTTGTCATTTCCCAGACTGCACTTTGAAGAGCGGAGGGATTCCACCTTCCTTTGGCTCTGGAAGGACTGATTTTATTCATTTGTTTTTAAGGTGAAAGGCTGATTTTTCCTTTCTTCTCCTCTTTCCCTTGAAGGCCACAGCTTTGTTGTGTGCTGCCCCTTAAACCATTCCCTGTCCCAAAGCCACGGCTATTGCTGCTTTTCCCAGCTGCAGCCCAGGGCTGGAGAAGACCTGGATCTGGCTGCTGGGATGTGTCACCGAGGAAACTGGGAACAGGAAAGGGTGAGAAGAGACAAGACTTTAGGCCAGGCTGGGAAAAATCTCCCTGGCACTTCCAGTGTCTAGGATTTGAAGTATGACTGCCATTTCAAGGAAGAAGGATGCTTTTTCATTTGTACAATCTCAGAATTGGTTTGGGTTGGAAGGGACCTTAAAGCTCATCTCATTCCATCCCCTGCCATGGGCAGGGACATCTTCCACTGTCCCACGGTGCTTCAAGCTCCATCCAGCCTGGCCTTGGACACTGCCAGGGATCCAGGAGCAGCCTCAGCTTCTCTGGGCACCCTGTGCCAGGGCCTGCCCACCCTCACAGGGAAGGATTTGTCCCTGGCTGTTTGCACAGCAGGAGAATCAAACCAAGGGAAAGGATGAAGATTTTTCACACCTGTTCAATTTGGGTCACTAGGAAGTGTGGATGTTCCCCAGGATTTTAGGCTGTTGTCTTGTGCTGCTCTCCATGGACATGTTGGGATGGACCCACCAGGGCTGGGAAAGCTCCTACCTCACTCTGCAGGAATGATGAGACAATTTCTTGACCCAACCACCCTTCCTTGGGCATGGATCCTTGTTCCCAAGTGCTGAGCACCTGACATCAGCACAGACTGACTTTGGAGGGATGGAGAGGTTCCCAAGACCTTAGAGCATGGTGACTGTGATGAGATGGGCTAACATGGGACCAGAGGAGGATGTGGGGTGTTGCCTACAGCTCATGTCTACGCTGTGGCTGTTGGAAACAAAGGACAGCTGTGACAGATCTGTCCCTTTCCAGCACCCTTTCCAGGCCATGGGTGTGAGGCCCTGGCACAGGGTGCCCAGAGAAGCTGTGGCTGCCCCTGGATCCCTGGGAGTGTCCAAAACCAGGATGGATGAGGCTTGGAGCAGCCTGGGATAGGGGGAACCCTGGATAGGGGAAAGTGTCCCAGCTCATGGCAGAAGGGGATGGAATGAAATTAACTTTAAGGTTCCTTCCAACTCAAGCCATCGTTGGACTCTGTGAATACTCTCATTTCCAGGTCACCAAATGGAAGTTCTTGCATCCCTCCTTCCTTGGCAGGAACAGGCTGTGCATTGTGTTGAATGATGCTCTTTCCAGCCTCCACCAGGAGACATTCCCACTCAGATCCCTGGATGTGCTGCTGCAGAGGAATCAAGGGCAGCTCACACCAGGAAGCCCCACAGGGACATGGAAATTCAGTGCTTTGCTTTTGCCTTGTGGTGGCACTGAGATGGATGAGGCAGGAAGGGCTGGGCTGGGAGCTTTGATCTGGGTACCAGCCAAACCCTCCCAGGTGTAAGACATCATCAGAAATAATAAATGAAATAAATCAATTGGAAAGAGACTAATCCCATGTCCCAGGTCTGTCAGTGGCTTGCTTCCCTCCCCTCTCCCCAGCACCATGGGCTTGCAAACAGCTGGACTCAACCCCCCTGTGGCAGCTCCAGCCAGATAAAAACACTCCCTGTTCAACACACCTGGGAGCAGGTCACACACCTGGCCTGAGCCACCTCAGTCCTCACACCCCACATCCTCCCACTGCTCTGCTGGACAGGGTCCTAAACCCTCTCCCTCCTTCAGGACACGGGAATGCCAGGGAAGCCATGCTGACCATCTCCCAGGGAAAAGTGTAGCTGGAACTGGGCACCCAGCTGTGGCAAACAAGGAACACCCCCCAGCTCTGCTTTAAGCACCGTGCAGAGCATTTAAAGATCAAACAGACCGAGCCACTGATGGTGTTGTGGCGGGTCCCCCGGGAGCTTGCTGGACACCAGGGATGTGTCCCTGAGCTGCAGAGGTCACAGGCTCTGCAGACCTTCAGCAGCTCTGCAGTGAGGGCTGAGCAAACCCCCAGGGAGGAATCCAGCATCCATCAGCTGAGTTGGATCAATGCAGTGCAATTCCTTATCTCCAACGTGGCTGGGCCACACATTTTGGAGCAAACCAAACCCAGCCTGCCCAGGATGGAGCACGATCAATCCCAATGTCCCAGCATTGACACATGTCTGGGTTTGGTCTGAATCCCTTATCAGGCAGCAGTACAGCTCCATAGGGAAAGGTTCAGCCTCACAGACGCTTTAGTGCCCTTGTCTGCCCTCCAGTCTCGCAGCCTTTCCCAGGATAATTCATCCTGTATAGACCATTAGCATAGCCCCATTTTAAGATAAATTACCCAAATCTTTAAACCTCTGCTCAGAGGGAATCCCCTGGGGTGGCTGTTCACAGTCAAGTCCCTCTGTGAAGGCATCCCTATGGAGCCAGAGCCATTAATACAGCATTTCCAGAGAGCCTGCAAATTGCATAGTAGCAGGAAAATGGGGCTGGAAAAGCAGGAATCCTGCTTAAAGCCATGACACAAGGATCCTGAGAATACTGGCTTTGGGTTTGCTCTGCCTCCATGATTTGCCAAAGGTTCTTCTTTGAGAGGAGCACAAAGATAGAGGTGTCACCCATCCTCAGGGACATGGTGCCTGTGCACAGGACCCTGCAGGGAAACAGGCAGGTTCCCCGGGCTTCACCCTCTAGAAATAGTGACAACATGCCAGAAATAGTGGGATTTGTGGGTAAAGTCCAGAGGAAAGAACGCCAGTGAAGAGAAGAGGGACTGGAGAGCATAGGAAGGCAGAGCAAACAGAACTCGCAAGAGAAGGGAGTAGATGTACTACCTGGGGCTGCTCCAAAATCTGCTCCCAAATGTGTTTGTTATTTTTTTTTTTTTTAATAGGATATTGATTTTGTTTCGTCTTCTTTTTTTAGTTTTTTATTTTGACTGATGGAGTGTTTCGGAGAAATGTCTGCTTTGGTAGAATTTTATTCTTTTTTAATTAAGGAATCAATAGCAAAAAAAAAAAAGGCAGCAACATGTCAATAGGGGAAATGTTTTGGTCTCGTTCCTCTTGAAAGGTGATGGTGAATCTGAGCAGGTTTGGCCTGACCTGGGAAATGAGGCGAGGAAAGAGCACAGGAGGGAGCATCAGGTGTCTGAGTGATGGCTCCCAGGAGCTTCTGCAGCAGAAATATTTGTGTTTCCTTCTGACTTTTTTACTTGATTTTTTTATTGTTTTCTCTTTCCTGGCAGTTCTCATTATGGTTTTCTATCCAACACCTCTGAAATGTTACGGGCTGAGAAGCAGCAGCTCCCCTAGGGTTGTTCCCCTCCTTAGACTGAGACATGCACAAAGCAATTAGGACAGCACTAATGACATGCCAGCTCTGGTTCCTGCTCACCAGTCCCCCCACACCCAGTTCCTGCTCACCAGGTGTACTTGGCTCTACCAGGTTAGAGCAGAAATGACCCTGCTCAGTCACAGCAAAGGAGCCTCCAAGGACACAGAACAAGCTGGGAGGTGATGCTGCTGTTGGTAATGGAATATCAGCATCTCATTCCATGGGAAAGCCCATTTTGAGGGGTTCTACCAGACTTTTCCCATTATTCCCACTATCCAAGTGCATGAGGAGCTCTTTCTCCATTTGACTCACTAATTGATCCCCAAGTTTATCTATCATAAACCCATAAAAGATAAATAAACACCATCTTTGTACCCCTGGTCTGGAGCCCCAAGGTGCTCCTGTTCTGGGGAGATGAATTTCCCTGGTGAGGAGCACAGAGAGAGATGCCACTGGCATTACCCAAAGCATCCATCACCATCCCCCTCCTGCCTCCTGAGGGTTTCATCAGTGGGGTCCTGGCTGCTGAAAGGAAGAGAAAGGGAAGAGAGATGACAAAGCCCAAAGATGGCTGGCCCAAGGGGCAGGACAGAACCCTGCTCTGTCACAGCAGAAGGGAGAAGGCAGGACAGAAACTGTGCTGGATGGGAAGGGAATGGAAAGAAAATCCTACTAAGGAATTTATTTATTTTTTTTTTTTTTTTTAAACAAGAAGTGCTGAGTTAGCACAAAAGGAGATGTTTTGAAGATGTCAAAACACAGGACATGGGCTTTTCCCTGCCTAGCCTTTCATTTTGCAAAGCTCATATTAAATTTTTGGCTACTTTCAGGAACATAAAGCCCTCTGCTGCCCAGCCCCAGTTGGAATGCTTTCCCAGCTTTGACTCACAAAACAAACAGCTCCCAGTGAGTTTATCAGCAATGGAAAACCAGTCACCCAGCTCTGGATCACTGGCTCCATCACTTTATGAGCTCTCATTTTGGGACAAGCTCTGCCTGACCGGAGAGACAGGGCATGCAGGCCTGGAGGTGGTGGGTTAAACAGAATAGACTGAGGAAGAAGAGGCAAAAAGCTGGGAGAAGGGGGATCCAAGTAGTAGTTGGTGGGAACCTGGCTGGAAAGGATGAGGTCCTGTCTGGACATGTGGGCTTGGAAGGCAGGGGTGTGATGCAAAGGTCCTTCCTGAGCTCCCCACTCATCCCTGTAGCCCATGGAGCAAGTTCCCAGCCCTGTCCCTGAGCCCTCACCATTATTCATGGCAGCCCGATGGTGCCATTTAACAAGCCTAATAATTAGAAAATACCACGAGGTTCAAAAGCAGAGAGGCTGCTCAGAGGTCAATGAAGGAGGATCCAAGTCCTACTGCAGCAGGAGGGGACAGCCAAAGCCTGGCTTGTCCCTGTGTGACCAGCTCCTCTGGCAGCAGCAGATTTAGGGGCAGCAGCCCCTCCAGATGCAGCAGGGCCCTGTGTGAAGGTTGGAGTGACTCTCCGAGTTCCACTCAGCCCATCCCACTCCCATGGATCCTGCAGCATCTGCCGCCCTGAGCCAGCTCTCAGCAAAGTTCTCTCCTTCCCTTTCGAAGTGCTGGAGATGAGGACAGCACATCGGGGGAACTCCCAGCCCCTGGGTACTTGTCAGTTATCCCTGAGATGTTCCAGCTAATTATTTTTATCCTTCACGAGTTGTGTGGCATTCCAGAGGTGCAGAAAATAGGACATTCTCGGCATCTCTGTCTCTCCGGCGTGGGCTAATGGTGCCTGTAAATTGCTGCTCCGTGTCAGGGGATCACTGTTCCTAATCAGGCAGAGATTTCTGATGGGCTCCACGCTGACCACACTCCTTCCTCCCCTGTCTTGCTCCAGGGGGAAATGCAGGATGTTTTTCCCAGTGACAGAAGACTTTCCTTCCCCTTGTGCTCATCTCAGTCCATTATGGGTTTGCAGGACTCCGGCAGGAGGGAGGCAGGAGTCTCTGGGAAGGGATGTATGGACTAGGATGCCATTCCTTTTTTTGGTCTGCACACCACCAAAACCATCTGAAAAGTGTCTCACAAAGAGGCAAACCACTACTTTGGCTCTGCAAGAACATGGCTGTCTCCTGTTCCCATCTTTTTTTGAGAAGTGGAAGGTGGTGAAGACCGGAATGTGGATTTGTGCTTTCCCCATGCCTGTTCCACCTGTGCTGAAGACCCTTGGCCCTAAGGGCTGTGAATGGTACAGAGTTTTTCAAGGATGGGGGCTGTGGAGATTCTCAGTTCAGTCGAAGAAAGAACAGAGATAATTTCTCCCAGGCTGAGCCTGGGAATCTTAGAGGAAAGAATTAAAGCAATTTTTATCTCTCTTTCTGTAACCATTGTTTATAGTTGTGGTTTTTCCAGTGTGCTATTCATAGTCACAAGTAGAGTGAGATGTTTCTACTTTGAAACCAATCAAGGATCACCTTAGTGAGTCACGTTATAAAAGACCCACTACTTTTATTAAAGTTAACCTTCTCCTCCAACCTTCTGATCCACCTGAAGACTGGAGTCTTTCATTCCCTCCCTGACTCAACAGCATCAGGGGCAGGTGGTGGGGGTGAGCTGGGGGTGCTCTCCATGCACAGAGAGCCTCCAAGGTGTGTTGTGACCGTGGCATTGCACGCTCTGGAGGAGGATGGTGGTCACAGACCTGGCGGTGCCACAGTGATGGGGGAGCTCTGCCCACACACAGGAATTCAGGTGGTGAAAATACAAGGCAGAGGAGAAGGTGTTTGTTTCCCATGAAGCAAACAAACAAACAAACAAGATCTGCTTGTGACTATGTTCCAGCTGCTCCAGGCAGCGACAGAGGAGTTGGTTTGTTGTTTACCCACTCGGAGAGGAGATAAGGTCAGGAAATCATACTTGGCTTCTGCAATCCTAAGGGGGAGAGCAAAGCTCAATGTGGCAGATGAATCACTTGCTACTGACTGCTCTTCTTCTCAATTATTTCTCCATTTCATGAGAAACCTCCAAAACACACACAAATATTTCCACCCAGGCCACAGCGATGCTCTCCCACCAGGAGCTGCTGCAAGTCCTGTTGCACATTCTGGGTCAGGGCAGGTCCCAAGACAACCTTCTGGAGAAGATTTTTGGAAGTCAGTCACTGCCATCCCAGCCATGGGACAGGTAGGAGATCTGCAGGCAGGGATGTCGGGCCTCAGCACAGGTTGCCTTGTCACAGCTGGATGCAAACTACTATTTGCATTAGGTTAAAATCTTGAGTAAATTGAAATCACAGCAACATCTGCTGCATTTTCATTAAGCTTGTGTTGACACCAGGGGAGGGGGACCTTGGAAAGACAGATGGAAAGGAGGGGGACCTTGGAAAGACAGATGGAAAGGAGGGGGAAAGGTGGATTGACTCAGCACAGGCTCTTGAATTGCCTCTGGCAGGAGCCCTGGGCTGGTCCCAGGCTGGGCATAGTGACTTCATACAAGAAGGTCCTTCCACCTCAAGCTTTGCTTTCCACCCCAGAGAGGGGTCAGGGAATGCAGGGCACAGCTGTCCACCTAAGGAGTCACCCCCTTGCCAGAAATGGCCCCTATGGCACTGCCCAGAGAGCTCCCAAGGGTCTTGGATTTGTTTAGACAGAGCCTTGCTCGGCTTCTGCAGAGCAGAAGGGATGGGGGTGAACATCTGCCAGCAAACTGAGCGTTACCAAATCCACAGCAGCTGTACCCTGCTTGTCACATCATCTCTCACTCTTCTTCCAGCCCAGATTCCAAAGCCCTTGGAGGTGAGGAGGAGCAGAGCTTTTCATCAAGGAAAACCAACACGTCGCTTGTGTTCAGCACTGCAAAGCTTCAGAACATGACCCTGGCATGCTCCACCAATAACAGAGGAAAAGCAGTTTTATTTTCACTAGAAATTCCCTCAGTCCTTCATGCAGTCTCAAGGCTTTGGGGACCTGACATCTGATTCTGGAGTGCCACTTGTGCAGCACAGCTGTTTCTAAGCCTCATCCCAGGGCCTCACAGCAGCTGCTTCCCAAACAAACCCAGCTGAAATAAAAAGGGTTATACATGTCTGCAAACAGCCACCCTTGTGCCAGAGCTTGTTTGGAGGATTGTTTGTGGAGAAAAAAACACACTGAGGAGCTTTTGTTGGGCTGTCCAGCTCTAGTCACTGTAACCACTGACATGGGGATGTTCTCACTGCATTCCGTGCTGGGAGAGCACCCACAGCACATGCCACAGTCCTGGCTGTGGCACTGCCAGCACATTCACACCATCTGCAGCCATGGAAGGGAGGGAAAGCCTTATTTGTGTGGGAAATTATGGTCTGGCACTGGTTTTTGGGGAGCTCTACAGGCAGGAATATGCTGTGGGTTCGGGTGGGTCCCCTGGGAGCACAGGAGTGATGGACTCACAGTCCCAGTCCCAAGCACCAACGTACTGGGACCATGCTGAGGACACAGGTGCCACTTCTGCCTCCTGGAGAGACACCAGCAAGTGCCAGTGGCCACCTCAGCCCTGGTCACTGCACTTCAGGGCTGGAACTAGCACCGTGCCAGCTCACAGCACAAAACCAGGAGCATCCTCAGAGCCTGTGGCATTGCTGCACACACAAAGCTGTCCCTGCAGGTCCCTCCCTCACACTGTGCCACCCACCAGCATCATTCCATGATTTCCCAGGCTGTGGCTCATCCTGGCCATGCCAAGTCCTGCCAGCTCCTGTTGGGGGGCTCACAGGGGCTCATTAGGACTGTGGTTGACACTGGGATTTGCCACCTGAGGCAATCATTGGTTTGTTATTTCTGTGGTGATTTTGCTCTCCAACATCCCAAAAGAGAAAGGGATGACTGTTCCCATTTGTCCAAGAGGAGTGTCCAAGTGGCCTAGCAAAGCCAGGGATTAACACACCAATTCCTCTGTCCTTGCTCTGCTCTTGTCCATGTTTGGGGCCCAAGCAGAGAGCAATTAGAGCTGACAATGAGCTGCAAAGATCATCTGGAGATCCTGACCAGGAAGAGCAACACTGTGAGGTCAGGAGAGCAGGAATACTTCAGAAAAAATGACTCATTCCAGTTGAGAAAACGATGCTTCTGCTCGTGCCCTGGGCTCATTTTGTACCAATTCAATTCCCCATTTGCTGTGCTGCACTAATGCAAAGGCAGGATGAGGAGCAGGACAGGGAGAACACCTGACACGGGGGTTCAGCTCTGCCCTGCCTGGAGCAGGGTTGGTTTCTCCTTTGTTGGATCCTCGAATGGGTCGAATAGATTTAGAAACCTGGCTTGGGGTGGCTGCCTGTTCCTGACAAACCCTGAGTGCTGTCTGCAAATAAAACCCCCAACACTCGCCAGATTTCAAAAGTGATTTGGATGAAGGAAGTGTCCCCAGAAGAAGTGCTGTTAATTTTCTCCTTCACTGCAGCAAGGCTGCTGGAGGAATGGGGTGGGGCTCCAGGCAGACGTTCCAGCCCTGCCCAGGTGGCATAGCTGGATAATTCACAGCTCTCGTGAATAATCAGGTGTGATGTGAATAAAGAACACCCACTTTCCTTCTCTGATTCCCCAGGGCACGACCTGCAGGGGGAAAATCCTCTAATACAGCCATGGCCAGCCCCCAGGGGAAATGAGTGCAGGGGTGCAGGAATGGGAGCAGCACAAACACCCTTGGAGGATTCTGCCCTTCCCACCTCCCTCTTGGTACCTGTCCCTCTGCCCTGGCACCCCCCAAGATATCACAATGGACACTGCCAGCACCAGCCCCTCCAGTCCTGTCACCCCATGAGCAGGGCAGGGGTCTTTGCCGACTGCCAGCTCTGCAGGTACTGAGAGGAGCAGGCAAAACCCCATCAGAACTCATCATGTCTGCATAGAACGAACAATAAACTCCAACATTTCATTCTGGACAGACAAGATGGAATTTTCAGTTTTTCAGTGACAAAAAAACCTGAAAAATGAAGGTTATTCACCTAATTTAACTCAGTCATTTATTTTCTTTCTTCCTCTCTGGAGGAAAGAAATGGAGGAAAGAGGAGGACAAAACTTAAAACCTTATCAACAACTTCACATGAGTGTCTTCCACTGAAACCAAGGAGGAAAAAGAACATCTTGGCCTGTTCACTGATAAACTTTTCATCCCAACTGCTGCATCTTCCCCAAGTATCTCCCAAAGTCCATGGGGAGTGTGCCCTGTGTCCATCTCCCTCCCACGTTGATGGCACTGTCTGCATTAACAGCATCCTTGGCACCGTGGAAGCGCCACCACTCCCTGCTCATGGCCTGGGTTTACCCATCGAGAGGCCAGCTTGGAATTCCAGTTCAAAGTGGAGCTGCCTGGATGGAGGCTGAGCCTGCAGGAACTGCTGATGGAAGGCTAAACCGAACTGGGGTGGAGCTCCTGGATTAAGGGAAAAACCAGGAGTGGCTAAAGATGCAATAAGGGCCCCCATGTTCAGTGGGGCTTTGATCTGGGGATTAGGGATGAAGCAATCAGGTAAAGGTGGAGAAGTTGGTGAAACTGTAATAAGAAAATTTTCAAAGCCTGTCAGATTCATGGGTTTGAACTGGCAGGATTATTTATCCAAAGGCTTGGGTCAGAGATTGTGCTATTCATTCGCTCCAGCAGCCTCTGCTATGCTATTCTTTAGGATGATTCAGCCTTCTACTCAGGAGAAGCAAAGCAACAGTCCATGTACCCACCCCACACTGCCACTGCCAAAAGTCTGATCATCCATTTTCTTGAGCACTGCAGAAAGAGCTGGTCCTCCCAGAAACCACACTCTGCTCACCAGTAATTCCATTGGTGCTGAAAAATAAATGAAAAACCCTCAAACCTCCTGATGATTGTTTTGTTTGGCCCATTGCTACTAAAAAAAAATTGCACAATTCCTTGTTGGAGGATTGTTGGTAATGCTGAGCACCAGCCTTGGTTTTGGAGCTATTAAGCTGCATGTTAAATGTGAGCAAGTGTTGGGTTTAGGATCGCTGGGGGAAATCCACCCCATTTCTGCTATTGCTCTGAGCAAAGCCGTGCCCTGAGCAGGAAGTGTGGGATGAGCACTTTGGGATGCTCCAGGCATGGCAGAGACTCACAGGCAGAGCTCATTCACAGAATTCACAGAATCACAGAATCACCAGGTTGGAAGAGACCTTCAAGATCATCGAGTCCACCCCAGCCCCAACACCTCAGCTAAACCCTGGCACCCAGTGCCACATCCAGGCTTTGTTAAACACACCCAGGGATGGTGACTGCACCACCTCCCCGGGCAGCCATTCCAGAACTTTATCACCCTTTCTGTGAAAAACTTCTTCCTGATATCCAACCTCTGTTTCCCTTGGTGCAGCTTGAGGCTGTGTCCTCTGGTTTGGTGAGTTGCTGCCTGGAGAAAGAGACAAACCTCCACCTGCCTACAATCATCCTTTATGAAGTTGTAGAGAGTGATAAAGTCACCTCTGAGTCTCCTTTTCTCCCGGCTAGACAAGCCCAGCTCACTGAAGCTGGGAGGGCTGAAACACCAGAGGTTTGGTTCTGGCCCTGTAGTTTCATAGAATATCCTGAGTCAGAAGAGATCCACAAGGATCATTGAGTCCAGATCCTGGCCCTGCACAGACACCCAACTGCACCCTGGTCTTGGGAGCTTTGAGCTCTTTGAGCTATGGCAGGCTTCAAGCCTGAGCTTTTGTGGAGCAGGAGGAAGTGGATGAGTGAGGAGATGTGAATGCAGATTTCACTCTGAGGCAAACTAGAGAAATGAGTTGCTGCCACTTTCTGTGTTTTTTTGCCCAGTCAAATACCACAATCAACACACAGAGCATTATAACCAACCCAGAGGCAATTCTGTGACAGAAAATAAAGGGAAGCAGACGAAAGAAACCCTCTTATTCTTAATTTACTCCAGTTAATTTTAGTCTAATTTGATCACAATGTTCTTCTGTAAATATCAGCCCTTCTTTAATAAGGCAGTGTTGGCCACAGAGGCTGTGATTGCGATGTAATCACCCGGTGTGTCGTAAAAGACTTTCTCTGTTAATTGTTAAGAGGAACTGGAGCTATTCTGAGGCAGGTATGGGATTTCAAAGAGAGATAATTATAACCCGATCTAATTAGTAATTATAACAGACCTGTCCTAGAAATTGTTTTTTTCTTAAATATTCCCCTGATCCTCCTAAACAGCTGTCTGTGCCGCTGTCAGGAGGTCCCTGGGTTACACTGATGCCAGAACAGGGTGTGGGCACTGGGCTGTTGTGTCCCTGTCCCTACGGCCTCACCCCAGGATGTGATGGAGCCTCGGCCCTGGCATCTGCCAGGGGAGGGAGCAGGGAGACAGGCAGGCAGAGCTGAGACAGGAGAGGGTGCTCTCGCCGCAGCAATGGATTGGTGAAGGGACATGGGGTGTCCTGGTGCCGGGGGGCTCGCAGGGTGAGGGGTCCTGCTGCCTTGACCCACGTCCCAGGAATGCTGCTCCTCCTGGAGTCTGCAACAGCAGCAGAAATCAGAGAGGGTTTAGGGGAGGTGAGAAAACAGGAAAGGCTACACAGAAAGCTGGGAGCCGGCTGGGAATGGCTCCTGTTTCATTTTTTCAGTTGTGTTAATGGACAGAATCCCCCCAAACCTTCCTGTGACACAGCTCGGACCCCAGGACAGAGCCCAGGGCTCTCATGCACCGAGACATTTCACAGCACATCACGGGGGACCTCCAGGTCCAGGGAGGCCAAGGATCACAGGAACACCCAGGGAGTGGCAGCTTTCCTGGGGGGTGGGTTTGGATGAACTGGTTTTGTCCCTGGGGAAGTCTGCCCAAATAAATTGGTTTTCTGTTCAGTTCAGTAGCAGAATCCTTCACTCCAAAGGGGAAACTTTTCAAACCTGTGCAATTTTCCTCTCCCATTCTTCTTGCTGCCTCTTCACCAGCCAAATACCTCCAAGTGCTGTCTGGAGAGCTGAGACAGAAACCAATAGTGCCAGGAAAGGGTGCAGCCTGACCTGAGGAGCCTCTGCATAGAAATCCTTGCTCCGGGATGTTTCTGAACCTGTATCCTCCTTTTCAGCTCTTCCAGAGGCACCACCCAGAGCACTGGCTTCTCCCTTTCCTCCCCGCCCTGACACCATCCTACTGTGGATCCTTGTGATGCCTTGGGATCACCCAGTGTGCTTTGGAGGAGTTGCACAGCTCAGGCTCTGCAGCGTGGCCATGCAGGACTTTGCTACCAACCTGCTCAGATTGCCAAGAAATGGTGCAGCCTCAGGAATTAGGCAGAAAAGTATCAATAACAAGGAAACCTCAGTGATGGAGCAGGAGCTGTCCTGACATGGTCCCTTCTGTAAAGACAGGGCTGGGAGATGCGAGCAGTAATTAAACACAGCTACTGAAAGCTGGCCTTAAAGGATTTAATATATGAAATCCAGGCTCTAATTACGGGGCTGCACCAATTCTGACCCTGAACTGATGCGCTAGTTTTTAATCGAGTTATTTCTTCCAAGCAGAGCTGTCTCCAGGGGCTCGCCTGGGCAGCAGCGTTAGCTCACAGCTGGGAACGGGCTAACTAGGCCAGCACTGCAGGAATTCTCTGGGATTGGTTTTTTCTGCACGTCTCAATATCATTCCAGCAGGGAACACCCGCAAACAGGAACCTGTGGGCAGCACATGTGCGTGGGGTGGGGGGAACCACCGCGAGAGGAGCAGGAGGCAGCAGGCAAGGCGTGGGGCTCACGGTGCCAGTGTGCCCACAGGGATGCTGCTTTGAGAGTGGGATGGCTCACAGTGCCACTGTGTTCAGAGGGATGCTGCTCTGAGAGTGGGATGGCTCACAGTGCCACTGTGCCCACAGGGGTGCTGCTCTGAGAGTGGGATGGCTCACAGTGCCACTGTGCCCACAGGGGTGCTGCTCTGAGAGTGGGATGGCTCACGGTGCCACTGTGCCCACAGGGATGCTGCTCTGACAAAGGGATGGCTCACAGAGCCACTGTGCCCACAGGGGTGCTGCTCTCAGAGTGGGATGCTAAATCTGGAGCAGGACGTTAATTTGAGAGCACATTACTAATCTGAGAGTGGGAAGCTAATCTGAGAGTGACATGCTAATCTAAATCTGGCATGCTAAACCAGGAGCAGGACATTAATTTGAGAGCATGATGCTAATCCAAGAGTGGGATGCTAATCTGAGAGTGGGAAATTAATCTGAGAGTCTCATGCTAATCTAAATCTGGGATGCTAAACCAGGAGCAGGATGCCAGTCTGAGAGGAGGATGTTAATTTTAGAGTGGAATACCATCTGAGATCAGGATGTTAATCTTAGAGCAGGATACTAATCTGAAGTGGGATGTTCCATGGAGAGCAGGATGCCTGTCCCAAGAGCAGGATGTTAATCCAAGACTAGGATGCTAATCCAAACACAGAGATGCCCATTTCCCAACCTGCAGTGCCATCCCTGAAACAGAAGAGATCCCCCTGCAGCACCTTGCTGTGGTTCAGCTGCTGTTGCTGTGTGTGGATGGATAGATCACCACCTCCACCTCCACCCCGAGCTGGCCTGGCGCGGGATGTGCCACATCTCGCTGTGTTATCACCACGGCTCCACCTCTAATCAGGGCTTCTCGCCCTCAGACAGAGCCACTGACCTTGATCCCTTCCAGTTCGAGGCCCCTCCATAGCAAAGTGATTCAATTAAGCCCTGGTTCACAGAGAGGGCTAAAAACAAGGAGGGAGGAAAAAAGAAGTGCCCAGCAACAACAAAAATGCTCACTCCTGAGAACAATTTCCTTCTATGGATTTTTAAGACCAGCGGCTGGAGAATCACTTTCTCGTTTCTGTGCTGTCTCTCCAGTCAATAAATAAGAGGGAAATAAAGGATTTCAGAGAAAATAGAATGCAGTCAAAAGGTAAATTGTGGTCTTAAAAGCCCCTAAGAGACTGTCACCGACTTTGAAATGTTTCCTAGTTTGAGACCATTTCTTCCTGACTACATGGTTTCCGCTCCTTTATTTGCATCTCTGGGAGGTAATCTTTAAAACTGATTTTCCCCTGGTTGCATTTCATTGGCAAAGAAACTAAACAGGCTGCTGCATTACAGTAATAACATCAACACTGCAGCCACCTTCGCCTTAATTATTTCTCTGTCTTGCCAACAGAACCAGTTAAACAAGATTTATATTTGGGTGGGGAGGAGGGGGGTGAAGTGGCAAGTGTGTGGATGGGTGAGATAACCTGGAAAAACCGATTTCTCCCTTGTTATGTGTCACCAGCAGTAAAAAAAAAGGTAAAATAATAATAAAAAATACACGAGGTAAAAGGTTTGGGCCATTTAAGTAATAATAATGCCAGCATTTCACCTGTCTCTTGCTTAATTATTTCCTTCTCTCAGCTCTGCCACCTGAACCAGTTTAGATAAGATTTTAGCGTGGATAAAGAGGAAGAACCTGTATTCTCCAAAGCAGATAAGCTGCTTTTTCCAGTCAAAAGGAAGAGAATACGTCACTAAAGCCTTCCTGCTGCCTACTCCAGATTTATCAACAGCCTCTTAGCAAAAGTCTTGCCACTAAAAGCTTGTGAAGTTTTGCAAAATACTACCAGATAAGAGAGAAGCACTTGTAAGGACAAGAAAGAGGCTGGATGTGCAAAGTAGCTCGTCACAATCCGTGTCCAGCCAACACATGCTCAAGGTCACCTCAAAAAGCCCCAGGGAGGGGGAACCTGTGTTTAAGGGGAGTCCACAGGCCCTGTGAAGGTCTCCTTGCACATGCAGGATGTCCAAGCTGCCTTCTGAGCTGTGCTTGAAAGCCAACTTCCAGACCTCGCGCTCTGTCGTTTTAGGTCCCTCTCCTTTCCAAAACAACCACATCCACCTTTGTCCATCAGCAAGGGGCTTCAGAACAGTGCTGACTTGCCAGGAAAAGAGCTTGATGGAATATAAACCCATTGATTCATGGAATCCCAGAATAGTTTGGCTTGGAAGGGACCTTAAAGATCACCTTGTTCCAACCCCCTGCCATGGGCAAGGACACCTGCCACCCAACCAGGTTGCTCCAAGCCTCAAGCTCCAGAAATCCTACTGCCACCATCCCTGCCATCCACCTTCACCATAAATACAGCTTTGATCTTCCGTCTGGTTCTCTCTCTGTGGCAGAGACAGAGACTGACATCACAGAGATGACAGAATCTTCAGAATCCCAGGCTGGTTTGTGTTGGGAAGAACCTTAAAACCCATCCAGTTCCAATTCCTGCCATGGGCAGGGACACCTTCCACCAGACTGAGTTGCTCCAAGCCCCATCCAACCAAGCCTTGAACACTTTGAGGGATGGGGCAGCCAGAGCTGCTCTGGGCAATTCTCACAAGGAAGAATTTCTTCCCAGTATCCAACCCAAATGTCTCTCAGTTTAAAGCCCTCCCCCTGTGGAGCCCTGCTGCCCTTGCAGCCAGGGAGAGGAGCTGGGACCCTCCTGCTACAGGATTGGTGATATTTCGCCCGACTGGCGGGAGGAATGATGAGCAGGACTCCATGATATCAGAAGGCTAATTAATTACTTTATTACACTATATTATTCTATACTATGTTACACTATATTACGCTACATCTAAACTGCACAAGCACTCAACTCAACAAAATCTTGTGACTGTCTCCTGACCAACAGTCTGGACACGTGCTTGGCCCTGATAGGCCAAGGAAACAAACCCCCACCACTTTGGGTAAACAATCTCCATATTGCATTCTACTTTGGCACAACACAGGAGCAGCAAATGAGATAAGAACTGGTTTGATCATTCTTTTCTCTGCTTCTCTCACTGCTTCTCTCAGGTTCAGAGAATGTGAATCCCACACTGCAGGGCTGCGGGTCCGGCAGGCTGAGGGCCCCGCAGGTTGGGATTCATGGCTCTGGATGTCTGTGCCCGCTGCTCCCACGGTGCTTCCAGCCAAACCCTGCCAAGCCACGTGTTCCGCTGCTGCCGAGGCACAGATGGGCCTCGAGGGCCTGTGTGCAAACATTCCCCCACACCTCGAGGCGCCCGCGAAGCCGCGGCAGGCGGCTGGAACCCGGCCATCCGCGGGAGAGGCGCAGCCGTGGGGAGGGCTGGGCTGAGCTGGAGCTGCTGCCGGCGGAGGATGAGATGCTCTTGGCTGCTCTGCACTGCATGACACCTCTGGTACTGCAGAGAAGCATTTTAAAAAGGAGAGAAGCAGCTCCCCAGTACAAAGCTAGGAGTTTTTCCTCTGCTTGTACTGCAGAGTTTACTTTTATTATACAATTTTCACCCTTCACGGCTCAGATGTTTTGCTTGAGTTTCATTGCTGACCCACAGGCCAATCCTCAAAGCAGTATTTGCTCAGGGTTTTGTGTGTGTGTGGCTTTAAAGTTCTTTTTTTTTTAAATAAATTCAGTGTGGGCAAAACTTTTTTCTTGATTTATAACAGGCAGGGGAGTGATGATGGATTTTTCTGCTGGAAGGCAGGAGAGCAGGAGATGAGGAGGGTGAACCTGAGCAGCCTGGAGTGATGGAAGGTGTCCCTGCCCTGGCAGAAGATTGGAACGAGGTGGCATTTAAGGTGCCCTCCAACCCAAACCATTGTGGGATTCTGTGACTCTGTGGTGCTTCCTGGCTGTCATGTATGTGCAGGGCGGAGCAAAGGCCTCGCTGCAGGAGTGGTGCTTGTCCCTGTGCACTGCCTGTTCCCAGCTGCTGACCCATGAGGGCTGAGAAACCCCCAGGAATCACCTCCCAGCTCTGGGCTCTCCTTATCACCCAAACCTGGAAGCTAACAGGCTGTTCCTGCTGCATGCAGCAGTGGGGCTGGGTTTGGCCCCGTGGCTCTTCCCACAGAGCCACCCTGCTGCTGTTTTTGCTTCTGAGCTCCTCCAGCTTCCCTTCCCCGGCTTTGCCTTCCCACCCTGCCTCACGCCTGATTATATTGGGTCTGCATGTGTAAGTACAGCCTCCTGCCATCCTAATCATCCAAAGTGGCTATTTGAATAACAGTTGTTGGTGCCTGTAGCTTCCTGTAATTTTCCAAAGGAAACAAATCCATGCAGACTGCAATTTTGCGCCTATGAATTTTGAATGAATGTCTCTGAGAGCCTCGATTTCTCTCAGCCTTCCGTCCTCCCCTCCCCTCGCCTGCCTCCCAGGCCCAGCTGAGCCAGAGGCTGCCACCAAAGGGGCATAACTGAGTGGCTCCTTTCAGATTCAGGAGGACTTTGGGCTGGGAAGGCTTTATCCCTCCTGGGACAGGCACCAAAACACGGTGGCATGGGCAGAGCTTGCTGGGGGAAGGCTGAGTTGCACCCAACCCATGGGAACAGATTTGCTCCACAGCAGGACAAAGCAGAGCATGGAAGAAGAAGCGTCATTTGAGCATCAGGTGTCAGGAGTTTTCTTTGTGTTGTCACTTCCAAAGTAATTTTGGGAGGTTCCTGACAACCCAGCTCTGATGGTACCCATGCTTTGGGCCTGTTCCTGCTGGCCAAGCTCTTTATTTTCTAACTCAGAGCAGCTGGAGGACATTTCTCCTCCAGAGCTGATCTTTCTGATGGCAACAGTTCCTATTTATTGTGGAATAATGGAATGGGTTGTGTTGGAAGGTTCATCTCATGCCACTCTCCTGCCATGGGCAGGGACACCTTCCACTGTCCCAGGCTGCTCCAAGTCTGTCCAACCTGGCCTTGGGCACTTCCAGGGGTTTGGCAGCTTCTCTGTGCAACCTGTCCCAAGGCCTCCCCACCCTCAGAGGGAAGAATTTCTTCCCAATATCCAACCCAAACCTACTCTGTTTTAAAACTGTTATAACCTTCACCCTCTCAAGTTTCCCCTCCTGTTCCTCTGTGTGCCATTTTATGACACTGAGGGTTCTCCTTTTTTATGACATTGTTTTTAAAGTGTTTTTATCACCTGGTTTTATTACAAAATTACTGTCGAGCACCCCAAGTGCTGTAGGAGCAAGCGGGGAGAGCGGCTCTGGAAATGCAGCAACTCTTCCTGAACAGCTTGCAGGCTCGCCAGGGAAGGGGCTGTGATTTGGTGATGGATGGAGTGCTTGTTATCCAGTATATTTTTATCCATACATATATAAAGCACTTTGTGATCCCAGCGGATACAAGGCACTATATAAATGTAAATCATTATCATTATCATTAAACACCTTCTGTATCTTTTAAACCTACCAGTTGGAATCAGATACGTACAGGGCAGCTGCTATCTGGGTTTTGTTGGGGAACCAAATGTGAAAGCTGTGATTTTTGTCTTCGTTAGCAATTAAATGGGATCTCATGAAAGACTCTTATTTTTCCATCGCAATTTTTTCATGCTGCCACTGATTTGAAAGTCACTTCTCACCCACTAGGAGAAATCTCTGCAGAATTCCCTAGCAACAACCTGAATAAGAAACAGCCACCTTGGGTATGAGGATGTTCCTGGGATTATCCAAACTCACCGCAGGCTGTCCGGTGCTCATCGCCGTGAGGACGGGGAGAGGATCCACGGGGTCACAGGGAGGAGAGTTCAGCTCCTCCTTGATTTATGACTCAGTGGAGATTATAGACACTTGTCTCCACAACTGTGACTCTGCAGTGTTTCTGCTTGGCTGCTGCCCAACCCTGGGAATGAGTGACTGCACCGAGCTCCTGGACACCCTCCTGTCTCAGCCGGAGCTGCAGTGAGCACAGGGACCAAACCCATGACCCAAGGGCTCCTGTTCCTGCCTCACCCTGCTCCTTTTTCCTGTTCTTTAAGGGAGGGATTTGCGCCAGAGGGATCTGAAGGATTGCACATGGAGGCTTTGGCACCACAGAAGTGACCCCAGGCTGTGTGTGTTTCCATTGAGGCCATAAATTGCCCATAGGACAAGCCAAGCAGGCAGCACTCTGGGAGCCCCTTCCCCAGTTTTCCTCCCCTGTTTGGTTGCTAAAGGCTGTCTTCCTTCCTGCATTTCAAGGAAAGCCACCCAGTGGCAGCTACTGACAGCTTCTCCCTGTGGGAATTCATCTCCAGATGCATTATCCCAAATCCTGGAATGGTTTGGGTTGGAAGGGACCTTACAGATCATCACATTCCATCCCCTGCCATGGGAAGGGACACATTCCACCAGACCAGGTTGCTTCAAGCCCTGTCCAACCTGGCCTTAAACCTCATGTTTGGGAGCCAGGAGCCTGCTCTAAGATAAAAGTACACTTTTCAGTGCATTTTTTTATCCTTACAATGCTTCATTGGCATTTCCCAAAGGGAGATGACTGATGCAGGATCAGGCTACACTCAGAACGTAGTAAAGGGCAGGTCCTGGCCCCAGAGAGAGGGGATCAGTTGTTCTGAGCCCCCAAGGGACCATCATCAACAGCATTTCATTTCCTCTTGTCATGACAACCAAGGGGATGGATTTGGAAACCTTGGATGTGTCACGAGTCTGCGCCCTGGCCTTTAAACCCCACTAACCTGCAAGCAGTGGCTTGCAAAGGTTTTGCAATATTTAGTTAATGGAACAAGGTTTTTCCTAGTTCTCTATTTTTTTCCCATTTTTTTTCATTCTATTTTCCTCAGCCTCTTAGGAACTGCAGCCTCCTGCTGCCCAGGGGAAATCTTCCATTTAGCTACATTTTCCTTTCTCATTTCATGCTGTAATGGGGATTCATCATAGGTGTTAAATCCATAATTTGCCATGAATCCCTTGTCTCTCTCTGTGAGGTCAGAGTTGAGTTTAAAGGAACCTGATATTATGGCTTTGTGGCTCTCCCTGTGGGACAGCAGTGGCCCAATTCCCCGGAGCAGGAGGAGGCTGGAGAGTGCTGGGTAGGTCACCCAATGCCATGTCCATGCTTTCCACCTCTCTTTGCCACTGAAGGGGGCAAATTTGAGCATCAGGCACCTTTAATGTCAAAAAGAGTAACAGCCCCTTCAAGAGCGTAATTTGTCCATCTTGGCATGTGAGAAATATCCTGAGGCAGGAGAGGTTATTCTCTGTTAATTACCAAGGGCACCCACAGGTCAGTTATTAAGACATGACCATCCAATTTTTCAGCCCAGCTGAAGCCAGGAATGCCACAGCTCTCAGCCCATGCCAGTGCTCCTGCAGGATGGGAGGCTGGCATCCCTCACACTGCCAGGGGCAGCGGGAATGCACTGTATGGATGTGTAACAGAGAGACTCCTTCACCACGAGCTGGGAGACACTGGCTGAGCTGGGAGCTGAGCTGGGAGGTGCTGGGAGCTCTGCTGGGACGCCTGAACCATCCAATGATGACAGCGAAGCTCAGGCATAGTAGGGCAAGGCTGGACAGCGCTTCACGGAGCAGGGAAAGGCAAGACAAGCAAAAACGGCTGGCCAAGCTCTTGGAACCAGGAAACAACATTCCTGCAGGCTGGGCACGGGCAGAGGGCTGGCATGCCTTCAGGCAGCCTCTCCCAGAGCGGCTCCTCCGCTTTCGCGGCCGGCCCTGCGCTGCCCTGCCGAGCCGCCGGTTCATTTGTCACCGGGCGATCGATAGCCAAGCGGGGGCTGTCGCTCAGGTGATGTCACGCTCCGAGAGCCTCGCTCTTCTCTGCCGGCTGACAAGGGGAGAGGCAGTCAATACTTGTGTCAGGTCACTAACAACCCACCGGGCTCCTGGCGGTGGCGGCTCCCGGCGCTGCAGTCGGCACCGCATCCGTGCGCGCAGCTGGGAGAGGCACAAAAGGGGCTGCTGTGAGCACAGATGCAGAGGAGCAGGGCAGGATGCAGATGGGGGAGCTGGGTCTTGATTGGCAAGAGGGAGAATCGTGCGTAGGAGTGAAAGCAAAGCGAGGTTTGCTCGTGCGGGAGGTCTGGCTGGTGCAGAATGTGAGGTGTCAGCGGTTCAACAGCGCATGAAGCAAAAGAATGCCCGCTGTCCACAGGCATCCCAGGGAGCTGCAGGCGCTGGGTGCAGCAGAGGGAAAGGCTGGTGTGATGTGGAGGGAGCTGCTGGCCCCCAGCTGGCTTGTGCAGGTGGGGGAATTGCAGTGAGGTGCGGAGGGGTCGTGCCCAGAGCAGGAGGGGGTGCAGGCACAGGAACGAGTGGTGAGCACAGCAGCACAGAGGGGTCCTGACACCAGCACCCCCACATCGTTTCACAGCACCCTCATGGCCATCACAGCCAGAGTAACGGGGGACAGGGCAGTGGCAGAGCCAGCAGAAGAGGCTGGGAAAAGACAAAGGCATGACTAAAGATCAGGAGGGTTTTTTTATCAGCCCTCTGTGCTTTGCATCTATCAGGTCAGCCCAGCCCAGCAGACTGCAGAGAGAAGCCAAGTGCTCTGTGTTCGATAAAACCAGGGGTCAGAACCACGATGCCCTCCCTGAATCGAGACAAGGAATCACAGATTGGTGCAGGAACATGAACATTAATCATTTCTATCTGTGTCTCTTCCTATTTACTCTGTGGTACTTCAGTGTGCAGGTAGGAATGCTGGTGGCTCTCAGGGTTTAGGGAAGGGAAGCTTAGATGGGATAGGCAGCATGAGTCAACCCCAGGGCCCAGGGCATTTAGGAAATACAAAGTTTTTAAAAATTGTGAGCCCATCTGGAGCAGGGTTTGAGGGAGCAGAGACAGCATCTGCTTAATGCTGGCCTGGCCCTGCTGAACTTCTCCCGATGTGACTGAACACCAACCACTGCTCACATACATCCCTGTCCTGTGGGGAGGGACATGGACCTGGCAGAGGGGTCTAGAGGAGGCCATGGAGATGCTCCAGGGGCTGGAGCCCCTCTGCTCGGGAGCCAGGTTGGGAGAGCTGGGGGTGCTCACCTGGAGAAGAGAAGGCTCCAGGGAGAGCTCAGAGCCTCTTCCAGTGGCTAAAGAGGCTCCAGGAGAGCTGGAGAAGGAATTGTTCCCTGTGAGGGTGGTGAGGCCCTGGCACAGGGCAGCTCTGGCTGCCTCTGGAACCTGGGAGTGTCCAAGGCCAGTCTGGAGAGGGCTTGGAGCAACCTGGGATAGTGGAAGAACAAGGAAGCAGAGCTAAAGGATCTTTAATAACCTTTCCAAGACAAAGCATTCTATGGTTCTATTATATTTATAATTTTTAATGTTTGTAAGGTGAAACAAACCCCTTCCTTAGCTTTCTTCGCCCTATGTTTGTACGACTGCAAAGTTGTTACTCCACTGCTATGACCCTGGCAGAGCCTGAGGTGGGTGGCTCTGTCCCATGGAGAGTTTCATCCTGGCACCCAGCACCAGCCCAGATGTACTTACTGGGGATATAAAGATGTCATTTTGCTTGTCTCCTTCAAAGTTATTAGAACAGAGCTCATGCAGATGCTGCCTTCCCTTCTCCTCCTTCTCCTCACAGACAGGTCGCAAACCCCTCCAGAATGGGGGAAGCAGCCCCTCCCAACACCCAAGTGAAACGCTGCAGTAAGGTAGAAAAATTAGAAAAGAAAAAAAATCTCATAAAATCAGGCCTGCTCTGTTAAATAGATGGCTGGCCTTGTCAAGCTAGCACTTTGCAAGTTCCCATGTGAAAGCAATCCTGGTGTGAGCAGTTCATTAACATAACAAACTATTCCTGAGTGAAAAACCACTAACACCTGCATAAACATTAAACCTATCCCATGAAAACCAGTGAAGAAAATATGTAAACAATTGAAGACTAGAGAAATTTGATGGACAAGTAAAATACCTTTTACTAACGAATAAAGTAATTGGAAGAAAGCTGCCTTACGCACTGGAGTCACACAGGAGGTCTGTAAAACTGCATAGAAATGAGTTATGTGGATACAGTAGGGGCTTTTTCCACTATGAAGAAAATGGAGTCTCATTCCAATAGTGAAATCCACCTAGGGAGATCTCAAGACCCAGTTTTTTAGCTCTCTCTGTGATCTGTTTTCCAGCTCTAGACTGCTCAAGGCAGTGGCTGCCTTTCCCCTCTGAGCCCCTGGGTTTGCCTGGAATGGTCAATCCCATGGAGATGCCTTCCCACCCCAGAGCCACACAGGGATGAGAGCAAGGAAACCCGGCCACCCTCAGCTATCAGAAGGAGCTGGCTCAGAGAGCTGTAAACTTAAGCTGCTCAGACATGACATCAAATATTTAGGTTATTTGGGATTTGCGCTCGATTGTTTGATGTTTCTGTTTCATTCCCAGTAGAGCCACTTGCTGTTTTGCCACTGAAAATATTCCCAGCAGAAAATGCAGCTTTGTGAAGACCTAAAGTTGTTCAAGGAGAAGAGACTGTCTGGAAGAAAATGATCACATTTTCATCACTTTTTTTTTCTTTTTCTTTCTTTTTCTTTTTTTTTTTTTTTTAAATTTTGTTCTGAATTGACATCCCACCTCTATGTGCTCTGAATTTTGCATTCAGATAATTGAATTCTATTAAAAAGTGTGGAAAAAGGGTTCCAAGCGGAATTGTTTCTGGATTTGAAACATCACCTCCTCATATTTTCTCCTTGCAGCTCAGCATTACAAACAAATGTTGAGAAAGGGCCTTTACCCAGGACATAACCTCTTTATTTCCTGATCAAACTCCATAAAGGGCTTGAAAGCTGGGAAATGCAGATGTCTCAAGCTGCCAACCATCATTTTGGTAATGGAAATGCTTACTCTGCTCTGCAGGGGAGGACTGGAAAGACCTGGCAAGAAAGAGGATTGGAATAAAATAAAAAAATAAAATAAAAAGAGGAAAATGGCTGTGATTGTGGATGTGGATGCACTTGACACCCCAGTGACCCTCCTCCTGTCTCTGCCTTATGCCATTGTAAGAGAGACAGGAGCTCTCATTTCAAATTAACTTAATCTGTAGAGTTAAATAATTCATGTTGATTTAAGAAAGCTTTATTCCTAATGGGACACACGTGAAGACAGAGTTAATATTAGACGAGGCCTTGGAGGGGAGGAGAGAAGGAATTAGACTATAAAAGGTGAAGGTAGAAGTTAATTGCCTATCAATTATTCACCTTAAGTCTCTGGAAGTAGCTCCCCTGCTTCCCTCCTCACACCCTCATATTGCCTTTCCTGCTTGTGGCCAATTTCCCACTGGCACCACTGGGACCAACCTTTCCCCTGTGCCCAGCAAGTGCTGCCTGGGAGCTTCCTGGGACAGCCCGAGGTACGTGGCTGGCGATACCTCAGGTTTCGCTTTTCTATTTTTCAGATTCTGTGCTGCTTTAGTGTGTGGGTCTGGGCTTCACATTATGGGATGGTGAGCTCTGCACAGAGCAGGGAGACAAAACAATTCCTGCTCCAGCTGGGCACCAGGGACAAATGATGCAGATCTCAGGCCCAAAAGCATAAACAACATGGGCTGAAGAGAGAAAAACAAAAAGGATGGGACTTCATAACCTAAAGCTGTAATTGGACAATTAGCTCCAATATGCAAATGGACCAGAATTTATCAAAGTGTGAGGCCTCGTGACCCGTTGTTCATTTTTGTGACCATTTTAGGTTCATCTTGGGTGTAGCCCTGGATGGGCTCTTGTGCTGCCCAAGGTGTGTCTGTTGAGGCCTCCTAATAAATCCCTACTTTAACTCCATCTGGTCTCTGTTCTAGGTCAGCTTCCCAAGGCATCACGAGGCTGGCAGTGCCACATCTCCTGCTGGGGAGGACAGACCAGGACAGCCTTGGCATGCTCCTGCCAAGGTGCCATGAAGGAGAGGAGCCATCCAGTTTCCCAACACCTCATCATCCATCTACTTCATTGTCCTGGTTGCTCCATCCTCTGGGCACGGTGGGTCCTGCCAGCCCTGGTCACCACAGGCCGAGGTGTCACTGCAGGCCGAGGTGTCACCACATGCAGGAGAATCAGGACTCCGGGACAACTAACCAATATGACTAAGCAGGAGCCCTTTATTGTTTACATTATGCACTTATTTATACATTCTAACCCTCCTGCACAGGCTGATCACGCATCTCTTGGTTGGTGCCTCCAGCTTGTCCACGTGTTCTGCACACCCTTCTCAGAATATGTGATTGGTTACAGTCCAGGTGGTTCACCACCCTCCTTTATCTAGTTTTTGTGGTATTGGAATTCTGTTTCTCAACTTCTTTCTTAATTTAACACAGTTTATGTCTTAGTAACCTTGATGAATTCCAGAGGGCTCTGATAAGAATAACTACAAGTGGCTTGGCTGGTGCACAGTGTGGCCTAAGTTGTTCAGATACATTGCTACAGCCACAAGCTGAGGTGTCACCACAGGGCAAGGTGTCACCGCAGGCCCAGGTGTCACCACAGGCCGAGGTGTCACTGCAGGCCGAGGTGTCACTGCAGGCCCAGGTGTCACCACAGGCCGAGGTGTCACCACAGGGCAAGGTGTCACCGCAGGCCCAGGTGTCACCACAGGCCGAGGTGTCACCACAGGGCAAGGTGTCACCGCAGGCCCAGGTGTCACCACAGGCCGAGGTGTCACTGCAGGCCGAGGTGTCACTGCAGACTGACATGTCACTGCAGGCTAAGGTGACACTGCAGGCCCAGATGTCACTGCAGACCGACATGTCACTGCAGGCTCAGGTGTCACTGCAGGCCGAGGTGTCACCGCAGGCCCAGGTGTTACAGTAGGCTGAGGTGTCACTGCAGACCGACATGTCACTGCAGGCTCAGGTGTCACTGCAGGCCCAGATGTCACTGCAGACCGACATGTCACTGCAGGCTCAGGTGTCACTGCAGGCCCAGATGTCACTGCAGGCCAAGATGTCCCCGCAGGCCCAGGTGTCACCATGCCACAGCCGCATTGGCACCGTGAGCCACGGCTCCCCTCTCCCTCCCTGCTCCCTCCCACGGAAACCAAAGCTCTCTTCAAAGTTTCTCCTCGCTTGGCTGCCTCCGAGATCTGGGAACTCAACGCTAATTAACGTGTCTGCAAATCCCAGCTCGGCTGCCGGGGCCTCAAATTCCTTCACGGTCCCGCGAGTGCAGAAGGATCCACGAGCGAGCCCTCTGGCTCCTGAAGCTACACGGCTGGCAGATGCATATTTTAACAACACACATCTGTTGGCAATATAATCTCTTGTATTTGCCCTCCCTGCTCTGAGCTTTGATGGAAGACTGGAGGGAACTCTCCAGTGGTTACAGCCAAAGTGTTTGCTTTGCAATTTCGCTCGATTGCTGCCTGATTTTATTTTTAAATTTCTCCAAGTCCTAATCAGGCTCTTACTTTATTTAATTAATACCCTGGCTTAGTTAAATAGATCATAAATTAAGCAGTCCTGCCATTAGAGATGTACCAGGTAGCAAATAGCCCTCCAGTGGCTTCCCAGAGCCTGCCTGGCTTGGGCTCCCCTGCCAAACTGCCTTGACATTCTTCACTTGCAGAAAATCTGGATGCCTCCATATGTCCCAAATCCCATCCTGTCAGATTTATCAACCTTCCCTGCTTGGGGCAGATATCCTGAGGATATTGGACAGTGACTCCTTCCCCAGAGAGTTTGGGCAATGGTAGGAGGAAAGGTGAGGTAGACCCGGAGAAGGGGAACCCTCCAGCTTTGGGATGCATTAACAACATTTCCCAGCAATATTTGTCCCTGGAACTCCACAAAGAAAAGACTTTCCCTGATGTTGATGACAGTAATAGGCTCGTCTGTTTGAGTGTTTGGACTTCCAAGCTATGGAATGATCTGTTCCACTACATTTAACGATGTAGATTTGAAAACAATGTGACAAAACCTTAAATATTTAATTAAAATATGGTGTAGCTCTGTATCTGAGCAGGGAGGTAGGAGGCATCAGCCCCATAAAGCTGTTGTCAGACATGAATGACAGCAGTTGGAGCCTGAATCTGGAGGCATTAGGGGATTTCTTGATACCAAGGAAGTGGAAAATCTGGCAAGGACAGACAATGCAGCACCAACCATACAAAAAACCAATGAGGGTCATTTTTCCAGAGACAAGGCTGGGGGTGATAGAGCAGGATAGAGTTCCCCAGAACTGCCTCTAACACCCAGCTGGCTGAACAGCCCTTGAGTCACTGAGAAACCAGCAGCAGATATCGGGCTCCCAGCCACCAGAGCCTCTCAGCGCTGCCTCAGCTGTGATCGATCGCTTCCTTGAGGGCTGCATGGTCTGCACCCAGCTCCAGGGATGCCTCAAGGATCCTCTCCTGCCCAGGGGATGCCTGCAGCCTCAGGTGAAGCTGGGCAGGAGGGAGTTGGGATGAAGGAACGCCCCCCAGGCACCTTCCTGTGAGCGGCTCAGGCAGCCTGGCACATCTCTTCCCAACCCAGGGAGATGAAATCTGGGAGATCCAGCTCCCTCCAGACACAGCTGCTTAGCTCACAGCTACAGCAGGCTCACACATTGCATGCTAAGAGCAGACATGTCTGCACAGCTGGTGATGCTGCACATCTGGAAGCAACAGAAATGTCTCTCCCCCTTCACAGACAAGTGTTACCCCCTGTCATGCAGTGAGTTCAGCCTGACAGGCTGCACATTGTCCCCAGCTGTCAGGAACACGGGGGCTTAAGGCTTCTACTCTTCATGTGCCACATCTGTCCCCTCCACTGGGGTGGCTAAAACACAGAGCACAGATCCCACAGCAGCCCCTGCCCTCGCTGCCAGCACAGAGCACCCCATCCCAAAGGATCAGTGTGAGCTGCTGATCACCAACTTCCTGCAAAGGTGGGATCATCGCGCCTACCTCCCCACCCAGCCTGAAATGTCATAGAATCACACAATTTCCTGAGCTGGAAGGGACCTGAGCTGGACAGGATCACTGAGTTCAACCCCAGGCTCTGCACAGACACCCCAACAATCCCACCCTGTCCATCCCTGAGAGCATTGTGCAAATGCTCCTGGAGCTCTGGCAGCCTTGGGGCTGTGACCACTTTTCCCCCCTCAGAACATCTGCCTAAATTTCCCTAAAGCTAAAGATGAGCTACCAGTCAGTTCCAAACCCACACTGGCTCATCGATTTGGCCTAAATTGAACACGCTGTAACTTTAATTTTCTTAAAAGGAAAACACTCTGCAAATATAAGTTGCTGAACATCTTAGGTAAATGTACCAATTAGCAACTACTATGTATATCCACATAAACATTAACTACCATCTATTCAACACATTCTGTAACCCCAAAGATAATAACGATTTCCTTTTGATCCATAAAAACATCTCTCTGCTCAATCAACGCTTCACAGCAGCTCTGACGTACGCCCTGGGACTAAATTAGTTTTGAAATCTTTAGCTCTAATTAAATAACATTATTTCTTTTGTCTGGCTCCCTCAATGTATTCTGCTTTCACAACAGAAGGAGGGAGTCCAGGCGAAGGAGGGGTTGGCGGTAAGCAAGACAACGTTCCCCTTTCCTATTCATTCCCAGGATTATTTCATGTATGGGCACATGTCAGAGCTCTGAGCTGCTGCCAAGGGTTGATTAAGAAGAAGGAGGAATCAAAGGAAAATCATCATTATCGTCAGGGTCAGGGAAGGAAGGGATGGCAGCTGTGAAAGTTTGGGAGTAGGGAATGTTGTAGGGTTGTGGAGGGAGGAAAACAAATACAGGGGAAATTGCAAACCAGGAATTTGAACTAATTTTCATAGTGCAGACTCCAGTGAGGTGCACCTTCAACCACAGCTGGTAGCTTAATTTACTACTTTTGGCTGCTTAAAACTAATCATCCTTGATCTGACTAAAAGCACAGAAATTCTTGATTTGGATCTTTTTAAAACGTGGGTTTTTTTTCTCCCTAGAAACTAACCAGGAATAAAGACAACAAGGAAAAAGAAATCCAATCTTCAATTTAAACAAACTTAAATATGCAAATAGTTTCATTTTGAGGGTTGAATAATCAGGATGAATCTGGGAGTAGCAATACAGACTGGGTTTTGTCCAAACGGTTTAAGAAAAATGCCATTTTCATTAATTTCTCTGAAGCCACGTCCATGCCGGGAAGCCTCGCTGACGTGCCTGCCTTTTCCCAGCACTCCTGTGGGGAGAGCCTCCCTCCTGCTCTGCCAGATGGCCAACAAAGCCCTCCAGCTCTGCCAGTGCTCCCCACCCATCTACCACACAAAAAGGTCCCCTGCATGATTTTGGGAGCCACTTCCAGTTTGCAATCCCAGGCAATATCCTCCTGTGCTGCTCATGGGAAAGATGAATTACTGAGAAACGCAGGGTGATAAAATATTAGTATATAGCTTAAAAATATTAGTAGATAGTTTAAAAGTACTGCATAGTATGAAACCAGTCTTTCCTCAGGGGGTGGAGTTGTCCCAATCCTGTAGGCAGAGTGACGCATAAGTGATGACACTGACACTCTTCATATCCTTATATTTATGGACAGACTCTCTTGAATTGGGGCATAAATCCATAAAGCGGAAGTGCCAAACCCTTGGTGGCTGTGTTACTCCTAGAACTGTCATACTCTACCCCAGAGCTGCTCCACTCCCCAAGCAGCTTCCTTTGATCCTGTTCTCAGCACTGAGCTGCTCCCCCACTGCTCTCACCACGGATTCATTCCTAGTCCTCTTGATCCAGCAACAAAACATTTTGTTAAAAGCTACTCAGTGTGCCCATGAAGGCAGTGAAACCCCAACAAACACTCTGAGGGTGTGAGGAGCTGGGACTCACCGAGGACGGTCAGCCGGGCAGGTCTGGATCGGATGGCGGCTTGGATGGCCTGGCACTCGTACACGGCATCATCCTGGAGGTCAGCTCGCAGGATTTTCAGGTGGTGCTGACCTGACAGATGGTCTCCTACGACCAGATAGCGCGGGTAACCTGCCCAAGGCAAAGCACAGGTCAGGAGGCAGCCGGTGTAGGCACAGGGTGTGTGCTGATTGGGATGGGGCTGAACCTCATCCCCAGCGGGTGCAGCTGTGAGCAGCAGGTGAGCAGCACTGACAGCAATGAGCCATGGAGTGCCCAGGTGTGCTGAGCAACCACACAGGGAACAGAGGGCACCCAGGTGTAAGGCATGGACATGAGGGGATAAAAGGTTGGGCTAAAGAACAAGAAGGGCAGGCACTTGTAGCTTTTTGCAGTGCTGTTACTCTGTATGGGTTGAAGCTTTCTGAAATTGTATGATGATACTCTGTGTTCGTGGCTGTCTTAACTGCAACATATGCTGCGACAAGCTGGAGCCCTGAGCCCAGGGATGAGGAGAGCAGAGCATGGGTCCAGAGCCCCAGCACTGCACAGCAATTCCCAGGATCCAGGCAGCTTCCTCCCCTCCTTAGCAGCCAGCCAAAAGAGAGAGAAAGAACCTGCCAAATCCAGGAAAGGGACTGCATGTTTTGCTCTACAGGTTCAAAAATGAAGTGCTGATGAAGGAACACTAACTGAAATCCCAAGGAATCATGGGATCATAGAATGTTAAGTGTTGGAAGGTTTGGTTTTGACCTTAAAGATCATTGGGACCCAAGACCCCCTGCCATGGGCAGGGACATCTCCCACTAGATCAGGTTGTTCAAAGCCTTCTCCAGCCTGGCTTTGAACCCTTCCAGGGCTGGGGCATTCCCAGCCTCCCTGGGCAAGAAAAAGGGGTGAGCCCTTCCATCAGGAAACCCACCACCTCCTGCTCCTCTGCAACCCATCATGGAATATCCTCAGCTCCTGGAGTCAACTGAAGTGACACCCTGGAATAGAACCATGATTAGCTCTGTGTAAAGCTTGGGCAGGGGTCTGGGGGCACCAGCAGCTCTGGTCAGCCTGGCTGGACACACAGGAAGAAAGGTACCACCCCCGTGCCCTCCCGTGCCCAATGCCCTGTGTAACACAGCACTGGCACACGCTTGTGCTTCTGTTGTTTCTCGAGTTATCAACAGCAGGATTTGCTCTCCTGAACTGCGAGGACTACAAATGATGGGTTTGTTTGTGTTGTGCTAATTAGACACTGGCTGAGCTGGTATCATGAGCTGGCAGCTCTTGTGGCTTCCAGCAGCCCCGGCTCTGTTAATTGTGGAAGTCATTCACATCAGCTCCCTACTTCACTGGAGCTCTTGTTACTCAGTCGTGTTGCAAGGTCTTGCATGGGAAGCTCAGCTCTCTAATAGATGCAAAAATTGTGGCTCAGAGCTTTGAAAAACAGGCAAAGACGGGGCTGCTCACTCGGGCACAGCTGTAAATGAGCAATTATATGTATTAATAAAAAATAGAGGGAAAGAAGAAGCAGGCACTGCACTTTAGGGAAGAGCAGGATCCCTAGAGACCAAAAAGCATGGAGCCTCCCCTGGTTTCTCAATGCTGCTTCTTGCCTTGGGGAAAACTCTCTCAGGTCACCGGGAGCTGAGCAGTGTCACACGTGTACAAACTCTGCAGAGCCTGGGGGACACTGCAGCTCCTGCAGGGATCCATGTCCTCCCGGGCTGTTTCCAGCAAACACTCTTCCTATTCATGTAAAATATTTCTGTTTTAAATTAGTGTTTTCCAGCTAAATATACAGAATAAACTCAAAACTTCCCCAGTATTGCACCTGTCTTCACCAGCTGCAATTAACCCTCAATCACAGTGTGGGAGTGGGATTAAGGCATGTGACTTCTGACCAAATTATGATTTGCCAAAACCAGTGTTGAGGAAGACACAAACACTCGTCCAAAGCAAACAGAGGCTTGTGGGTCCCTTCAAACTCAGGGTATTCTATCGTTCTTTTCATTTTTGAGAATATCAAAACAGGCACTTGCAACATCTATAAAACATTTCATCCCACATTTTGGAAAGGTGACATTAATTTCCAAGGAAATGAAACCAGACCTTTCTAAAGGGTCAGGCAACGTCTGTGGGAGCCAACAGTTCTGTTTCAGGTCAGAGTGAAACAGATTTTGGTTTATTCCAGTGCCTGTGTTTGGAGGGACTGGAAGGTGTTGGAGTTGAAATGAAAACATTATTCCCCAAATAAATGTTGGGCAAGGAGAGCTCCTGCTTTCCTTGTTTATGGACGGTCGTTATGGATTTTTTTGTTATCTTCAGTTGTTTTTTTTTTGTTAAAGTTGGGATTAAATGTGTGAGATGGTATTTTTTGTTTGGATATAGATGTTTATTATTTTTTATTTCTATTACAATTTTATAAATTGTGAGTTTCATAGTATTTTATTTAAATAAGTTAGAAATGGAGTTGTATTTTATTTATAAGGTTTCTAATGGATAAATTGTTTAATTAAAAAATTACACTTAAATTATTTTTATTTTTAACTTAATAACTAATTATTTGTGACTTGTTTTATTTTATTTATATTTAAATTTATAATTGATAATTATAAATATATAATTTATTTAAATTCATTATTTATTCTATTTCTATTTATTATTGTTATATTAATTTATTATTTATTAGTATTTTATTTATATTTATTTTTAATTTATAATTTATTCTATTTTCATTAGTTTTTTATTATTTTAAAAGATTTTTATTACTTTATTATTTTATATTATTTTATTGTTTTTATTTATTTATATAATATTATTTAAACTTATGAAGAAGAAGGTGAAGAAGAAGGTTTAGTTTTTATTTTAAAACTTTTATTTTGGTATATATATGTATAAAATTATATATATCTATATATTATATATTACATATTCGTTATATATAAAAAATATATATGTTTATTATATATACTATACTGTACTATGCTATACTATATTATTATATTATATCTTATATATATAATTTTTATTCTAGATATTATTTTGCTTTATATATATAGAAAATATATAAATATATATGAATATATAAAATATAGTAATATTTAAAAATGTTAAATTTTAAGTTTTTCATTACATTATATTAAACACATTTATTTAAAGTATACATACATAATTTTTGCTTTATTATTTAGTTTTGGAAGGTTTTTTTTACAGTTTTAGGTTAAATGTAGTGTTTTCTTGGGGGTTAGTGTTTGTCAGTACAAAAAGTTTAAAATTCTTAGCAACTAGGTTTCTAACAGGTGCTGTCCTGACTTACTTTTTGGAAGGTTTTTTTACAGTTTTATGATTAAATGTAGTGTTTTCTTGGGGGTGCTTGTCAGTACAGAAAGTTTACTATTCTTAGTACCTAGGTTTCTAACAGTTGGTGTCCCCACTTACTTTTTGGAAGTTTTTTTATGGTTTTAGGTTAAATGTAGTGTTTTCTTGAGGGGTTAGTGTTTGCCAGTACAGCAGGTTTACAATGCTTAGTGCCTAGGGTGGTGTCCCCACTTACTGGAGAGGTCCCGTCCGACGCCGAGGGCCAGCCCGTCCTTGATCCAGAGCACGATGCCATTGTACTCGGGGATGGCGCAGAGCAGCGTCACCGGCTGCCCCGCGATCACCACCTGGTCCTGGGGCTGCTGCGTGAACGAGGACGCCTGGCCTGCACAGGGAACAAGAGAGGAACACCACGCTGTCAGCTCTCCAGTGGCTTCCAACACGGTGCAGTTCCTTGGGATGCAGCAGGCCAGGATGCTCCTGGCACAGCACAAATGGGAGACTGAGCTCGGCAGCTCTTAATGATGTGTTTGCTTAATTATGTGATTGCCCCATAGAATGATAGAATGGGTTGGAAGGGACCTTAAAGCTCATCCTGTTCACAGGGAGGAATTCCTTCTCAATATCCCATCAACCCCACCCTCTGGCAGTGGGAGCCATTCCCTGTGTCCTGTCCCTCCATCCCTTGTCCCCAGTCCCTCTCCAGCTCTCCTGAAGCCCCTTCAGGCCCTGGCAGGGGCTCTGAGCTCTCCCTGGAGCCTTCTCCTCTCCAGGTGAGCACCCCCAGCTCTGCCAGTCTGGCTCCAAAGCAGAGGGGCTCCAGCCCTGGAGCACCTCTGTGGCCTCCCCTGGACTCATTCCCCCAATATTTCCTGTGTTGGGGACCCAGAGGTGGACACTGCACCTTGTGACAGACAAATATTTGCAATATTTTTGCTCCTTGGGGGGAAAAGAAAGCTCCAACCAAGAGGTACCAGAATTTCCTGTAACTGTTTTATTCCAAATTGTCGTGGTAGTGTTTCAGCCACAATGATCACAGACAGAAAAGCAGCAGGATGTTCAGCAGCAGCAATATTTTATATTACACATAATAAAAGAGGATGTTGATCCTCTGCTTCTGAGCCTTGCTCCCACCTCATGTGTTCTCTGAAATCAGGATGTGCAAGGAAACAACCTGCTATAAAACACACAGGGAAACAACCAACTGCTGCTGTTCTGCTCCCTCCCCAGGTGTCACCTCCTGGCATTTGCTGGGAGCTTTCCACACATCTGGAGGGGAAGGGAAGGCCCAGCTCTCCCTCAGCACTGCCTTTCTTGAAGCGGCATTGTCAGACTCACAAATCTCTCCTCATCCTTCCCTAGCTGCAATGCTGCAATAACAAATCCCAGCCCCGGGTCATCTCCTGCCATGGTGGGATGTTTCACACTGCAGGTGTGACATGGCACTTCTCATTTTCCATGGGAAGCACTCTAGTCACTCTAACCTCTTCCACAGCAGAGTTTACCCAGCATTAAGTTTTATTTTCACTCTCCCTTGGCTTTGCCATGATTGAAAATTATTCAGAGAATCAGAGAATCCCAGAATGGCTTGGGTTGGGAGGGATCTTAAAGCCCATCTCATTCCACCCCCTGCCATGGGCAGGGGCACCTTCCACGGGTAGGGACACATTCCACTATCCCAGGGTGCTCCAAGCCCTATCCAACCAGGCCTTGGATGTTCCAGGGATTCAAAGTGTTAAATCCTGCTATTTTTTTTTTTTCTTTCCATAATGAGTGCATGGGACAATCCCAAAATGTCCCTGCAGAGCCACAGTCTGAAGCTGGAAGATCCTAAATGTGGGGCCATTTCAGGCAGATCTGCTGATATCTGGGCTCCTGTGAGTACAGTCTTTTGTGTGAGTTGGTTGAAGAGCATCCTAATTGCTCTGCCCCCACTTATTCTTGCTCTGATTCTGGATTCAGGAGATGACCTGGGAAAGAGAGGTGTTGGGGGGAAGGCAGAAGCACTGAATTGCCTCTCTGTGGGGTTTGTAGGACCAGGAACCTCTCTGGGCAGGAATTATGGCCCTGTATCAGGCAGGAATTCAGAGCCTGTGCCCTCCACTGAGTTTCTGTTCTGTCCATGGAAGAGGACTGGGCTGGAGGAAAAATTCCTCTTTAAAACCAATTTATCAAAGCAGGACCGTCTCCACGTGATCCACCCCAAATCAATTCAATCCTAATTTACACCGACTCCATTTAATCATTGACTGATGATTAATCCGGAACCAAGGTTAAGTGTGACACAAGTTCTTACATCTGAACTTGTTTCCAGATGAGCTGCTGGGCCTTTCCTACAGGGCAAGGCTCCAAAGCTCCATCATTTTCCAGCTCACACTGTTGAACCAACGTGTGCCCCCACATGAGTGCTTATATTTCACTTTAATTTATTATAGCTTCAGCTCGCTGTTAGCCACCTAAAGGAACACAGGGAAAAGCAAAGCTGTCCTTTCGAAATTCCAGATGCTTTACATTACAGGACGGTAAGAAGCCCAGCTGCAATTTTTGCAGATCTCCAGGAGCTCCTTGGGCACTTCATTCATGGGTGTTTTGGAGATCCCAGGTCTCCCAGCACCCCCATATCTCCAAGGAACTCTGATTTTCACCCCAGATAGTGCAAAAGACCACAGTTGTGGCTCTTGGCATGGTGCTGCCTGCACAACAGGGCAGGTTAATTCCAGAGGAGATTCCAGTTTTTCCTGCTGGGAGGCACTCACTGGAAGTCATGGCCTCTGACACAAACCCTTGTGCTGAGATTTAAATATTTGATTTCAAAGGGAATATGAGTCAGCTCTGTATTTTTTGGTTTTGGATTCATAAAGGAAAAACACTCCTAGGATAGCAGGGAAAAACGGGATGAGAGAGAAAACTCAGAAAGCAGAAAAAGTAGGTGTTTTGCTTTGTTGTTTTATTTTAATATATACTTTCCACCCACTAACTGGGTTTTCACAGCTCACTCTGTAATCCTGACAATTCTCAAGGCAGAGCTGGGCGAGCAGGGACAGCGCAGGAAGGCAGCAATAACCCAAAAAGATTTGTTTTATCAGTGAGAATTATCAGCTTGTCAGCTGGGAGCTGCACGAACTCTAATGAGAACGCAGAGGCACAAAGTGGTGTCTGTGCCCTCTGCAAATGCCCATTAAGCACAGGCTTCATTTGGTAATTGCTGCTGGAAATGAAGCTCTTTTTATGTTTTATTTTCCCTTTTTCTCTTATTTCTTGATTTGTTTTAAAGATGAGCTGATGGCCATGGAAAATCAGAGCAGAAACATGGCATATGTCTCCTGTATTTTCCTTCCCTGTGTTTGTTCAGTGAGAAGAATTGTCACTTAAACCCATTTTTTATTCATCCAAGGCTCCATTTCATCTACAAACAGCTCAGACTCAGTCACAGGAGAGAAAAGATGGGTGCAAGGACCTTAAGAGCATTACCTGGCCCAGTCCCTGCTCCACAGCAGGATCATCTCTCCCTAAATCTCAGATAAAAAAAAAGAAAAAAGTACTGAAGACAGAGCTCAACTCACTTTCAAATCAGCTTAAAGTCTGATTACTGGGTTTAACTGGGTTTGGAAGATCAGAGGCCTGTCCACGTTACAGCTTATGTCTTAATGTCAAAGGAACAAGTAATTTGCAGAAAAGTTTTAAGGGAGATAAGATACTTGACAGAAAATAACTGAAAATGGGGAGATTGGGAAAGGGTGATTTACAAATGCAGGCTGAGCGATTTCAGCTACAAGAAAATGGGCTGAAAGATGTCAGTTGGGTATTTTTTCTGGAATGTTTAAAATGGAATTACAAAATGATGCTTTGGTTTCAAAGCAAGAGGTTTGACTCCAACCTGTTGGGCAAGCAGGAGCTTCCCAGTTTCTCTTCTTCCACTATACAGAGTTTCAGCCATAAATACTGGTTAATCCAAATCTCTGCAGAATAGGAGTTCATCAGAGAATCATGGAATTGGTTCAGTTGGAAGGGAACTTAAAAGCCCATCCAGCCCCACCCCCTGCCATAGACAGGGACACCTTCCACTGTCCCAGGCTGCTCCAAGCCCTGTCCAGCCTGGCCTTGGACACTGCCAGGGATCCAGGGGCAGACACAGCTGCTCTGGGCACCCTGTGCCAGGGCCTGCCCACCCTCACAGGGAACAATTCCTAATTCCCAATATCCCATCCATCCCTGCCCTCTGGCAGTGGGAGCCATTCCCTGTGTCCTGTCCCTGCATCCCTTGTCCCCAGTCCCTCTCCAGCTCTCCTGGAGCCCCTTCAGGCCCTGGCAGGGGCTCTGAGCTCTCCCTGGAGCCTTCTCCTCTCCAGGTGAGCACCTCCAGCTCTGCCAGCCTGGCTCCAGCCCTGGAGTGTCTCCAAGGGCTGCTCTGGACTTGCTCCAGCAGCTCCAGGCCCTTCCTGTGCTGGGACCCCAGAGGCAGATACAGCTCGCCACATGAGCCCAACAAGAGTCCAGACATGGCACCCTCGTCACCCATCTCCTTGTCACCTCCTGCTGCACAAAGCATCCCCAAATCTGGATTTGGGAAGTGCCGCATAACAAAGCAGGGAAATGCAACAACATGTCCATGTGTCCCCAGCCCAAATGTAGCCCTGTTTTACTTCCACATCCCATCTTCCCTCTAGTGCAGAGACTTGGAATATTTTCAAAGAAATTACTCAGTTGATGCCTGGCTTCCTCAAAGGGAGTCGCTGGGCACTGATTCTGCCCCTGAGAGTCTCCATGTGAGGATCTGTGTGAGCAGAAGCAAAGCTCAGGGCTCTGAATTCATTGTTGAATTTTTTTGGTTTCGTTTAAAAGCAAACAGCTATGGAAATGAGATGCTAATGATGCCATTTGGCCAGGGTCCAGCACGAGCCCAGTGTCCCACCTGCACTCTGGAGCTGCCCTGCAGCTGGATGTGCTGTCACCACAGGTCACCTGCTGTGCCCAGAGGAGCTCTTGATCCCAGAGCCTTCCCATCTCCTCCTGCTTGCTGCTTTGCCCCTCTCCCTGAGGAGCTGCCATGTTGCCACATTTCTCTTCACAGAGAAAAGCAAGGCACACTTCTTCCCAAGAATATTTCTGGGTTTCACATCTCTGAACATCAGAGAAAGAAAACACAATGCTTATCTCACTTGCTGTGCCCGTGTTGTGCAAAAGTAGAATGCAATATGGAGATTGTTTACCCAGAGTGATGGTGTTTTGTTTCCTTGGCCTGTCAGGGCCAAGAGTGTGTGTGTGTCTGGACAGTCACGAGAGCCACAGGAGAGTCACTAGATGAGTGCAGTTCTGTGCAGTTGTGTGCAGAGTGAGTGCATGGCAGATTCAGTTCAGATGTATGTAATATAGTATAAAAAAGTAATTAATTAGCCTTCTGATAAGACGGAGTCAGATGCATCATTCTCTCCTCTCCAATGTTCTGGGACGCCTTTGATCCTATACTGCCAGGCACCAGCAGGGCCCCCTTGCTGGTCCCCAAGCTCCTGCCTTCCTCAAGGAGTCTCTCTCATGGGGGCACTTCTGCAGCCACTGCAATCCTGAAGGGCAGGAACAAAAGGGGACAATAAAGGCACCACAGTGAAGAGCAAGCAGGCAAGAACACTAACTCTGCTTTCAAAAACCCCAGGCTGGATCTTTGTGAAGTTACAAGTGTGTCATAAAAGCTAAAGGAAGAAAAAAGGAGGGAAAAAGAGAGAACCACTTTAGAACTCTTTCTATTTCCTTAATGAATTTTGCACCTGTGGCTCCTGTTTCTCAGTGTTTCTCTGTAATGTCGCCTTGTTCTTTCAAACAAAGGCTGAGACTCTTCTCTGTGACTTCCAAGGGAAATAACACTGCCAGTGCCAGGGCATTGCTTTTCAGATGTCTCAATGCCCACGGATGGCGAGAAGGCCCAAAAATCCTGTTTAACAACCCAGAATAGAGAGGAAGGCACCTACACAATGACATTGCCACGGTCTGTGCTGCAGCAGGACCTTGAAGTCCTTTCCATTGCTGAAGCCAGAGTCTTTGACAGGCTTTTAAAGCTCTCTGAAGACTGAAATCTGTTTGCATGAGTTCCTGGCTGAATTATTTCAGCTTGCAGCCTCCTGTGCCCAAACCAGCAACCGGGAGCAGCAGAAAGTTAAATTTTCATTACCCAAGAGGAGTGAGTATTGTAGTAGGAAGCGAGGGACTCACTGAGGGAACAATGACTCATTAGAAATGGAGACATTGTGGCTGCTTTTATATAAGTGAAGCTTTGAATGTCCATTGTGTTCTGAAAAGAATTAGTCCTTTTTGTTGAGGAGAGCATAGAAGTGGAGAAGGAGGACTATGAGCTCCTTGTCAAAATATTACTGTTCTGAAATGAAAGGCCTGGTGATTAGGAGTGGTGGGACATTCTCCTTGTCCCTCAGTGGGAAGAGCTGATCCTTCCCTCAGCTTGGAGTTGTCACGACGTGTGGTAGGAGGATGATCAAGGGGCTGCTGTGAGACATCCTAATCCTATGCAACATCCCAGGAGGGGCTGTCTTCAGACCAAGCAGATCCCACCCAATGGAAATCAGGGCATTTCAGCCCAGGGGCTGAAATTACACCTGATTTCAGGAAAATCAGCCCAGCTTGGGGCTGGTTTCTTGTGGCACAACACCTAGAGATGGAGCCATCTCTTGGCCATGGAGAGGACTGGGAAGAGATGGCTCCATGCCCACATTTCCCAGCAGAGCAGGGCCTGGCTCTGCACCACCCCACACAGCTCCTGCTATGGCTCTGTGACAAACAGGCTGGTTCCCAGCACTCCTTTGGGTCCCCTCCCTGGAGCCAAGGACACCGAGCCCCCTGCACAGGGCCCATCATGCTCCGGAACACGCGCCCGCATTGATTTTCAGATGAGGAGGAAGAGCAAGCAGACAAAAGCTTTACATTATTTACAAAGCTCTCTGGAATTGTCAGTCATGGGGAAGCACGGGGAAGAGCCATGCAGGCAGCAGAGCTGCTCATTTCCTGCCTGCAGCCCAATTCCCTCCCTGGTGGGACACAACACCCACACCTGTGCTGAGGTGGAGCCCAAGGCCTGGCCAGGTACAGAGCACAGGGAACAGGGAGCCATGTGTTCCCAGGGGCAAGGATTTCTCCAGCCAAGGACAGGGATGAGCTTTTTTTGCACCAGCAGAGAAAGAAACAGCTGTGGCTGCCCACACAGGAGCAGAGGGATGGCACCAGTGATGCTGTCCTCAGTGAGGAGATGTGGATCAGTCTCCCCATGGGACAGCCCCTTGCTGGTATGGCCACAGCCAAGTCAGACACTTCCTTGGGCTTCACAGCACAAATAAGAGAGGTAGCTTGAGTTCAGCCCTTGCATAAGATTCCAATTTTTTAAAATTTGGCTTCCTTGGGGAGAAAATCAAATCTGTTTGAACAAAAATGCCAGTTTGGCCTTTTTTAGAGAGACTGCGTAAGTCTGGCTCATGTGGCCTCAGTGCTGAATTATTCAACTTGAAAGAAATGAAAGCACAACACCTTCAGTCAAGGGATGACTCAGGTGTGTGGAATGGTGCTGGTCACTGACCAGCTGTGTGACCTGGCAGAGGTGTCCTTGCTCCAGGAGGGAAGCAGGAGCTGAGCTCATGCCTTGCTCACCCACAAACACAGGGAGATGAGGCTTTCCCTGGAAGCACAGCCTGGGGGTCCCCACTGAGTCCAGCCACCTGTGCAGCTCCCAGGGGGAGGTGTGGGATGCATGAGGTAAAACCAAAGCCAAAGGGATGCCCAGGAAGAGCAATGAAAAGTAGGGCAATGAATCTGGGGAAGGGGCTGGAGAACCAGGACAGGCTGAGGGAGGCTGGAGGAAAGAAGGATCAGAGGGGACTTTCTCCCTTTCCACAACTCCTGACTGGAAGGGGCAGCCAGGTGGGGACCAGACTCTGCTCCCAGGGAACAAGGGACAGGACAAGGAAATGGCCTCAAGTCACAGCAGGGGAAGTTTAGGTTGGATATTTAGGAAAGTGCTCTTCACAGAAAGTGTTGCAAAGCATTGGAAGGGGCTGGCAGGGCAGTGGTGGGGTCCCTATCCCTGGGGTGTTCACAAGATGTGTGGATGTGGCACTTGGGGACATGGCTTAATGATGAACATGCTGGGGGTGCTGGGTTGAGGGTTGGACTTGATGATCTGAAGTCTTTCTTGAACTAAATGACCCTGTGGTCCTAATGCCAGCTGCCAGAGCAGAGTTTAAGGTGCAAAGCCAGTGCTCTGCACTCCTGCCTGGCCTCCGGGAATGCATTGTCTCCTGGCCATGACCAGCCCTCAGCAAGCCCACGTGCTCAGCTGAGCTCATCCCGCAGTGATGTCAGATATTTTCCTAGCACTGCTTTGAGAGGAACCATCCACATCCCACTGTGTCCACTAAGTAGCTTCAAACAGGAAACAGGGAAATTTTGAGTAAGACATTAAACCTTTCAGAGATCTTTTTGTCTATTAGTCACAGAGGCAAGAGATCTGAACTATCGAGTGTTCCGCTGGCTTTGATACCCACATGAAATCCCAGCACTCCTTTCAAAGTCAGTGTGAGGAGTTTGATCAGCCATGCAGAAAGGGCTGAAATGTCATCGGCTGCTCTGTTATTAGCTGCCAATTGGGAAAGGTGTAAGAGTATCCTTACCGTGGGATATTTATTAGCAAACTCTTCCCAGCAGCAGCCTGCAGAATTACCTCTTGTGAGATTAAACACCTGCTCCTGGGAGCTGCACTGATAGGAAACAAACTAATGTACTGCATTGAGGTGCCAAAAAGCAGCATTCAAGTGACCTTACAAACTGGATCACACTGAATATTCCAGCTGCATGCATGGCTCCAGGCTCCGTGGATGGCTCCAGGCTCTGTGGATGACTACATGATCCATGGATGGCTCCAAGCTCCATGGATGGCTCCAAGCTTCGTGGATGGCTCCAGGCTCTCTGGATGACTCCAAGCTCTATGGATGGCTCCAGGCTCCATGGACAGCTCCAATCTCCCTGGATGGCTCCTATCTCCCTGGATGGCTCCTATCTCCCTGGATGGCTCCTAGCTCCGTGGATGGCTCCAGGCTTCATGGATGGCTCCTGGCTGCTCCGCTCTCCCAGCCTCTCCTGCTGCCCAGATACACCGAGCTCTGAGCAGGCAGCATTATCTCCTATTAGACAAACTGCTAGAGCTGGGATGCGTTCTTTAGGGCACACAGGACTTTTGCAGGGTAGGAGGTAGAGGCAGCAAACTGGATTACGTGGTGTTCTACCCAGGGCCAGTACAGGAGGAGGGGGAAAAGCAGGCGAGGTGTTGCAGGGGAGTGGCAGAGGAGCTGAAGGATCAGCAAGAGGCAAAGCTGGTGGTGTCACTAAAGCTGTGGCAGAGGGTGTGAGAGCTTCCCCACACCCTGGGCTGGGGCCAGCACCTCAGCCCAGAGCCTGGGCTGGCTCCCTCTCCAAGGGCAGCTGTAAGCTCTGAGCCTGTGCCAAGGCTGCTCAGGGCACAGGGTGATGCCTGTCCTTGTTGGGAATAGGGACAGTGGCAGCAGCAGCTGTTCCAGAGGCACTGGAAACCCTGGGCAGGCGCTGAGCACCAATCCCTCATGGAGACAAGAGCAGAGGGGAATAGATTTCCTCCCATTGATCCACCTGCATGCCCGGCTCCACTGAGCGCTGCCAATGTCTCCAAGAAATATTTTGTTAACGGCGCTCCTGAGGAGGCTGTGGCACAGTAAGAAATCACCATTTGTTCTCCTGTCAAGGTACAGTGTCCTGGCACATCTCCCCAGGGCCAGGCTGATGGGCTCAGAGGGGAGAACAGAGCAGGGGATGCTCCTTCTCTGGTAACTCCAGCCAAGCAGCTCTCTCTGTGGTAACTCCAGCTGCTTTTTAGATGATAACTATTTGTAGCTCAGAAAGGCGGTGGCAGGTCCCCAGCTGCAGGAATCTTGTACAGACACTCCTGGAACCTAAAGCCTCCCACTTCAATCCACAGAGAAGAAAAAGGAACTTTTCCTTCTAAAAATAACAGCAGATATGCAAACCAGTGGGCAGCAGCCTGCCTGCACCAGGTCTCCCAGATAAAATCCTTAAGGATTTTATCCCTTGTGACCTTCTGAAATCTCTCAGGTGATCCCTCTTTCCTGGATTACAGTAAATCCAAGTGCCTCCCCTTTGCCCACCCTTTATTCCCAGATCAGCGCTGCTCTTTTGAAATAGAGTCCTTTAAATCTCAGCTCATCTTTGAGTTAGAGGGCACAGAGGACACTCGTCCATAGGAAAACGAGAAGGATGAATAATCCATTTCACAAACGATTTGGAGATTTCAAAGTCTGGCTCTGCTCCCAGGAAGAGCGGCAACTGGAAGTTGTGCAGTTCACGGGGTGGAAAATTAGAGCAAAGAGCTTGCCTTGGGTCGCACCATGTTTCACTTCCATCCTCGTTTTTCAAAATATGTTATCGCACGCTATGAGGCATGCAGAGAAATCAGAATGAAGATGCAGCTCAGAACAGAAAATACAGATAGTGAATGTTACATTCTCTGCATATGGAAGCAGGGTTGGATGATCTTTCAGGTCCCCTCCAACCCAAACTGCTCTGGGATTCTATAATATTAAAATGAGTGGAAAATTCTGCTCATTCTCACACTAATTTTAACTAGTTTTGCTACAGATTGGTGAGATATTGTGTAGATTGGAGAATCCATCCAAGGAGTGGTTAAATGAGTCTCTCTACAGGGTGTTGCAGGTGTTGGAAGTGATTCCCCTACCAGATACTTCCCTGAACAAGAAACATCTTGGTGGCACCAAAGCTCACGGATGGAGGTAAGAGAAGGAATAAATCTTCCCCCGGAAGGCTGGGAAGCTGTTGTCTTCAAAGCTCACGGATGGAGGGAAGAGAAGGCAGGAATAAAACTTCCCCCGGAAGGCTGGGAAGCTGTTGTCTGCATGAAACATCACCTGGGTGGCTTTTGGGGGAGCCCCTGGCCAGATGAGCTCCGGGATATTGCAGAGCAGGCCGTGGACTCGCTCCAGCTCCTGCTGTTTACCAGAGCAGGGCGGGATTGCTCGGGGTTGTGCTGTGTGAATTATCAGCTCTGAAGATGAAGTGGAGTGAGAATTAGCAGGTTTCTGCTATAATTATTGTTTGCTTGGATTTTTACAAGTGGAAGTGATTGTAAATATGTGCATTTTTTTTTTTTACACATGCAAGATTCATATTTAAAATTAAAACAAATTATTCTGAAAAACAGCCTAAAGTGAAGTATATGCAACACACACAGAAAAAAAAAAAAGTGGCAGGGGGAAGGCAGGAGGGGTTGGAGATGCTGAGATGAACAGACAGGGAGCAGATCATCTTGGGGTAGGAAATGTTTCACACACGTGCCCATCTTGTTATCCCAGGAAGGTGCTTAAAAATTCACTTACTTCTCTGTCTATATGTGGAAGCGTAGAAAATGCTCCTCTCCATAAAAATCATGGTTGCACTATCCCCAGAGCCAAGGAAACACCTAGAAAGTGCATTTATCCATCACAGAAGAGGCCAGTGACCTGCACCACTGCTGACAACCAGCTGGTGCTTTTTACCTGGGTTTTACCCAGTAAAGCAAAGAACCATGAAAAATGAGAGGCAACGTGAATCCAGTCAATATTTACAGCCCTGCAACTGCTTTGTCAGCCCAGGTGCAGCCCTGGGAGAAGGCCCAGGGAAGGGGCTGTGCCTTGTCAGACAGACCCCGTGGCTTCTCCCCTTCCCTGCTGGAGAAGGGGGGTCGGAGGGGACTCGGATTATTTAACACGGATTTTGCTGTTTGTTTTGTCACCAACTCCTTCCCAATGTTTCCCACTGCAGAGTCAATGGCTGCCTGGTGCAAAACCCCAGCCCAAGAGCAGATTAGCACATTCCAGCCTGCTGTGTTAATTAGCAGGTAATGAGAGATGCTCATCAATAAACTCAGCCGTGTCTGACCCCCCTCCTGGGCGCTGCCTGCAGGACTCGGGAATGACAAGCCCTGCTGGGGTCACTCAGGAGATGAAGTGCTCTCACCCCAGAGCAGAGGCAGAGCTCTGGGGGAGCTCACACAACCAGCACAGCAACAAAGGCCTTTCACTCAAGTTCTTGGGGGACAGCTGGAGGAAATGCTTTTCCACCTGGTTTGCTGGTAGAGGAGCTCTTGCTCAAGGTTCAGAGCTGGTAGTGTAAAGCCAGGAGTCAAAATGAAAGGAACTTCATTATCATTAATCAGGAGCTGGACTCGGTGATCCTTGTAGATCCTTTCTGAGTCAGTGTATTCTAGTATTGCATTATTCTCTAAGTACAGAATTATAGTCCCTTGGAGTAAATCAGCGGAAATTTCTCCCCAAGGATTCCCCACTCTTGAGAACTTATCCACAGAGGGGATAAATACCCCTAAGGAAAAATAAACAAACAAATAAATAAATAAATAAGGTTCTTTTGCAGCTTAAATCAGAGCAAACTTCAAATGCAAGCCCCTTCTCAAGCTGAAATCCTGAGGAATGGTGAGAGGAAAGTCCCCAAACAGTAACAGTTGCCTGTGCCACGTCTATTTCTGACTTGAGGAAAAGCTCCCTGCCTTCAAGGCGGCACGAACATAACCTGTTTGAGGCCTTAGAGAGAGACACATAACCATCATCATCATTTTTAAGGAGCAATGTGCACCACAGTGCCTTACGGACACCTATAAATTACCCAGCACTCGCCTGCCAGCTCAGCCTAAGCTCGATATTGCCTGCAGTAATTATTTGGATCAAATGCAGTTTATCTGCTTCATATTTGTGTTTCTGTGCTCTCTGGTAACTTATAAATGTCATTGCAGTGTTTATTTGTTATAATGAAACTTAATGACGTTTGAAACCAATGGCTGTGGTTGCAGGCTGCAGGTTCGAAGTAATCTCTTCATCTTTGAAGCAGAAGGCCCAATGATAACATTAAATTATCCTACAGAAAAGGAAGATGTATGCAGACAGATATTCAGGCCTGTGTATTATTCATTGGAGAGATGACTAGCAATGAGCCACAGTGCCTAAGGCGACGGACTCAAAGCATTGTCACCCAGCAAGGCAAATGTTCCTGTCCAAGGGGAGCCAGTTGTCAAGCCACAAGCCCAAGTGCATCTCAATCTGTTTTATTAAACCTTCGAAGGCATGCTGGGGTGGCTGGGTGCCAGACGCCCGTGTGAGACGGCTGGCAGGGAAGAAATGAGGTGGGGCTGCTGTAAAACAGCAGAGCTGTGTCAGGAGGGGGAGCATCCAGCTTTGGGAGGCATCAGAGGGGTGGGGAGCAGAGCAGGAGCTTGCCAGTGCTTGGAACCCCCCCAGCCAGTTGCTGGGCACTGAAGGCTGTTCTCCCTCCATGCAAGACCCAGAATAAACTTTTCTTGCTTTGCTTCAGGCACTGCTCCTTGTCCTCCCTCCTTCTGAATAATTTCCTCCCTTGGTTTCTATTTCTGCGTGTATTTATAGACTCTGGTCGTGTCTCCCCTTGAGCCTCCTCTAGACTATATAAATTTACCTCCTCCAGTCTCTCCTCTTACAACCTGCTGTCGAATCCCTGGGCCATTCCTGCTACCACAGTCAGAATTCTCCCTGGCTTTGCTCTGTGCTCCCCCCTGCAGGGCCCGGTGCTGCTGCGGTGCCAGTCCCATCACAGCCCACGTGGAGCTGCACAATTACTGCTGCTGATCACCTCGGGACCTGCTGAAGCAAAATGCCCGTGGCAACAGCCAGGAACATCTTTCCTTCAGCTCCCTCAGTGCTGTCAGGAGTGTGGAAGTACCCAGCACTCAAAGAGCTTTAACCCCTGCAGCACAGCTGAGTTGTCGAACTTCTGGTTTCTGAGCTGCTTTCCTTCACATGGGCTGGGCTGGTGCTCCCACACCTCCTGCTCAGGCTGCTGCATCCCCCAGGAATATGGAAACAGCCTCACCAAACCCCTCCTCAAAGGGCAGTGAAACTTTAGGGTCTGCAGGAAAGTGGACCCCAGTGAAGTTTGGCTTTTTGTCTTCACCTGCTTCTCCTGCACAGGGTCAGACAGGTCTGGAAACGCCCTGTGCTGCAGCATCAGCTCCCAGCAGCAAAGCTCCACCCTCTGCTCTGGCCCTGAGCGATGGGACAGTGTGGCCAGATGGTGAGGGAAGGGGTTCTGCCCTGCTCAGATGAGACCACACCTGCAGTGCTGCCTCCAGCTGGGGGTCTTCATCATTGGAAGGACATGAACCAACGGGAGTGAGGCCAGAGGAGGTCATGGAGGTGCTCTGAGGGCTGGAACCAGGCTGGGAGAGCTGGGGGTGCTCACCTGGCGAGGAGAAGGCTCCAGGGAGAGCTCAGAGCCCCTGCCAGGGCCTAAAGGGGTTCCAGGAGAGCTGGAGAGGGACTGGGGACAAGGGATGGAGAGACAGGACACAGGGAATGGCTCCCACTGCCAGAGGACAGGGATGGATGGGATATTGGGAATTAGGAATTGTTCCCTGTGAGGGTGGGCAGGCTCTGGCACAGGGTGCCCAGAGCAGCTGTGGCTGCCCCTGGATCCATGGAGATGTTGAAAGCCAGGCTGGACAGAGCTTGGAGAAACCGGGGATAGTGGAAGGTATTCCTGCCCATGGCAGGGGATTGGAACAAGATGGTGTTTAAGACCCCTTCCAACCCAAACTGTTCCATAATTCTTTGATTCTGTGATACCCATGAGTCTCTCTTCTTTCCCAGGGCTGTTGTGTGAAGCCATTCCAAATCCCTGAACTACCCTGAGAGTGCCAGTGTTTAGAGCTTCAGTTTCATGTGATTGCAGGGCAAGATGGTTTCCCCCAAACTGTCCAAGGACCAGCCCATGGGGCACATCCATCACTGGCATCTCTGTACCTGGCACCAGCTGAGGTCCCTGCCCTGGACACCTGTGGGGCAGGGAGGTGACCCCTGCAGAGGGCAAACCCTACAAGCAAACACTGGTCAGTGCTTTATTCAGTGACCACCAGGAGTGCAGGAAAGCCTGGGCAGCTCACTCACTTCACCCACCTGAGCACCTGGATGGGAACCAAGGCTGTTACTGGCAGACAAGCTACCTGATGACAACTGACAAGAGAAATTCATCTGCATTACTCACAATCCTTACACAGCCAGAGCTAGAGAACCCCCTGCAAGGATCCCACCACTGAGAGCTCATCCCAGCCCCCAGCTCTGATTTCCCTAGAAGCAGACCTCTTTTCTAGCTGGGAGTGCCTTGGATTGACTAACACACCTGTCCCTGGGTCCTTGCAGGCCCCAGAGCCTGGGCAGGTCTCCCATCCACACTCCCACTGGATCTAACATTGCTTAAAACATCAGTGACATCGATAAATGAGGAGGAGAGACCTGTGCAGGGCCACCTGCAATGCCCTTGATGGAAACCCTTGAAAAGGGAGTTAATTCTGGACTCTGCCCGCGCTCGGCTCGGAGGGGATGCAAGCTCTGCCGTCCCCCAAGCAGCTCTGGAAACAAACAAGTTGACAAATGAGGCTGCCTCTTAATGAAGCTGCAGCCAAAGTCAATACTCGGCCCTTCTATCAGGGCACAGATCAAAGATGGTCTCAAGGGCAAACGACCTCGGCAGGGGTGGGACAGCTGTCATTCACAGGAGGGAAGGGATGGCTTGAAATGAAAAGGAGCAGCCTCAGAAGCAGAGGGAGACAAGGGCAACTTGCAGAAGCAGAAAGGAAAAGGATTTAGAAGAGGAGACATGCAGAAGGTGGGGGAAGCCTTTCTTCCTGGCCTGGAGTGCTCTGTCTGCAGTTAAATCCTGGTATTCTCTCTGTCTCCACCATCACTGCTGCACATCCAGAGCTACTTCCTCACAAACCTGTATTTCAGCTATTTCCCTGCAGAAGTTTTCCTTCTCCTCCCACCCAGCTGACAAAAGACTGAGATGGGGAAGGATTAAGGTTCCCCCATATATTTACAAGTATCTTGAGGGGTTTAAAGCTTTGCCTCCAAGTTAGGTACACTTGGGGTGTTCTTCTGGGGGCAGGGATGGGCAAGAAGGAAGGAAAACAGCACAACAGATAAGGAGACCCTGCCCACAACAGCAAATCAGGTCCCCAGTATCTACGGCTGTTTGCAGCTTGAAGGAAGGATATTCTCACGAGGCAGTTGGGCCCTGCAGCTGCTTTAGATCCATCAATGTACACTGCACCCTCCAAGCCAGCACTTCAGGCTGTCCCCTGTCCCACAGAGCAGCCTCACTAAGGGAATGGCTGGGACAGAAGCCCTTTGGTGGCTGGTGTGAGCTGGGACTCACCTTGGACAGGCCATGCCTGATCCCAGCCTGGCTTGGACAAACCCCTGGGTGCAATTCCATACCCCAGCTCTGGCTGGCTAGGAGCAGGTTTCTGGGGCAGGGATTGTTCCCGCCCTGTTTGGGAGGTGCCACAGCACCTGGCCCAGCATGGACTTGACCCTCAGCTGAAGGTGAGCCCACCCAGTCATTTCCTGTCTTCAGAAAAATCTGCGGGCAGCATGGCTCCCCCTTTGAAAGCTCCAGGATTGAACACTGGTCTGAGCTGATGGCAACAACAACCCAGCACACTTATCTCCAGGTCAACCTAAATATTTCATTTAGTTTCTAAAGAAGTCAATGCCTTTCTCTCTTTCTTCCTTTATTTTAAATCTTGGAATGCTACTGACTCTCATGAATATTGATGAGGATCATTAGTCACTGAACATTTCACTTCCCTTCTCTTTTCCCATCTATATAAAAGCTTCATCTTTGTTAAAGGGGAAAAAAAATCCATCTCAAGTTATATCTCTGGATATGCTTTAAGATTAGCTCCATTAATACATTTATAGAGGAGTAAATACCCATGGGAGCAAATAAAGGGTGTAAAAGGGCATGGAGATACTGACTCTGAGACTGGTGCTGCACTGGAGGGAACTGGGAAGGTTTGTGCCTAATGTTCTTTTCCCTCTTAAGGTTCATCATGGCAGCCTTGGGTGCTAAATAATCCTTGCATTGGCTGCCTGGCCTGGGGGATTCCCCTCACACATGATCCCTGCCTATCCTGCAGGTTTTTGACCATTCCCGGTCCTTCCACCTTCATCAGCCTCAACCTGAAGGCTTCAATCACATTGAGTGAACACAGGTGGGAGACTTTGGCCAGATACAGCAAATAATTTGGGGCAAACAAGAAAAGCAGGACTTGCAGCATTCAGCTGGATACTTCACAACCAGATTTCCCTATTTCCTTACAATAAAAAAAGGATTTTTAGAAGGGTTTAAAACCAAGTCAGCTCAAACACAGCTGTGTGCATTGCTGGGTGCTTGGCAGTGCCTTTCAGTCAAATCCAACACAGTCCCACTTCACTGAGGAATGGAAGCAGGATCTTTTTGCTGGCCTGAAACACACAATTTCATCCCATTTTGTCATTACAGCAGTGAAATAGAGCTGCCTCACAGTGCTCCTGTAAGAGAGGAGCTTCATGATGCAGGTTGGGACTGCAGGGATGGTGTTATGTGGCACACAGGGAAGCCCTGGGGAAGGAGCTTCAAAATGAGTTATTTAAGCCTTTTTCAAGCACAGCAAAACCACTGGCTCCCCAGTGCCCAGAACACCAGAGGGTTTCATCTTCACACCAGTCTTAGCTGCCACCCACAGCCTGTTGGGCTGGAAGTGCTCCAGCACTCCAGTTTCTGCTCACAATTGCACAGCAGATTTCCTCGTGCTGGTTCAAGAGCCATTTCAATGGCAGGCCTGGCTGTTTGTCGATCCTGAGTGTGTCTCAGGGTGGGACTTACAAGACTGCAGTTGTTTTAATTGATATTCTAAGTGACAGGATCTTGGTGCTGCTTCATTGCTCCAGTCTGGGCATCAGCAAACCATCTCTGCCTGCAGAAAGCACGTGGCTGTCTCCAGGAGAGGGAGGTCAGGGATCCAGAGCAGGCAGGAACAATCCTGGTGTCTCCTTGCAGCCATGTCTGTGCCCCACAAGTGCCCCCCAGAATAGCAGAAATTATGCTCTCCCTTTCTCCAGCCTTGGGTAGAGATGTGCTGTCACAATCTTTCCCCCTTTCTGACCAAAATCTGGATTGTTTCCTTGGAAGCAATGGCTTCCAGATACCTTGAGAGCTGGAGACTTCCACACAGCCAGGCTATCATGTCCATGTCAGGGGGATTTACAGCATCATCAGCACCTGACTCAATGGCAGAGCCAGATCTGCTCTGCTCTGGTGGTCACCACATCCTTTAGTGGTGGCCTGGCAGGGCTGGGTTATTTGTTGGACTCAGAGATCTTCGGGGTCTTTTCCAATCTAAACAGTTCCATGACTGTGTGTTGGCTGTGTGACTGGGGTTACTGATCACACTGCTGTCAGGGTCCCCATGAGGGACACAAGGGAGGAAAGCTAAATGACAGACCCCAGGCTGCAGCAGCAGCTCTGCAGAGAGGGGAAAACTACCAGCAGATACAGCTCCAGGGGAAACAGCCTGGAGTAGCGTGGAGGTGGGAAAGCCAGAGCTGCCATCTCCAGACAAAAGCCTTGGATCTCCTGTCACTCATGTCCCCCCATCTCCTGATTAAAAATAAACTGGCCCAAAGCCCACAGCACCAAAAGATGTCCAGGCAGCTGTGGCAAGGTGAGGTGAGATCCACAACCTTATCTCTGTCATCCTCCAGGTGCAGTTCACAGGACAAGCTTTTACCAACAACTTGCCATAGTCCTCAGGTGCACATCCCATTTCAGTGCCAGAGAGGAACTAAAGGGGCATGGTGAGGGCAGTGGAATTCAAGTGGCTGAAATAATCTATATTCCACCCTAGATATTGATCCATGTATACAAATAATGGAATCCCAGAATGGTTTGGTTGGGAGGGACCTTAAAGGCCATCTTGTTCCACCCCCTGCCATGGGCAGGGACCCCTTCCAGTATCCCAGGCTGCTCCAAGTCCCATCCAACCTAGCCTGGAACACTTCCAGGGATGGGGCAGCCACAGCTTCTCTGGGCACCCTGTGCCAGGGCCTCAGCACCCTCACAAGGAAGAATTTCCTCCCAGTATCCCACCTAACCCTGAACTCCTTCAGGTTTAGGCCATTTCCTCTTGTCCCACTGCTACATGCTCTTGTGAAGAGTCCTTCTCCAGCCTAAGACTCCTGAAATGTTTTTAGTGTGCTCCCCAAAGGAAGTCCCTGCAAGGGAACAGTGCACAGATTCCACAGGATCCAGGTTTTCCTGTACACACCTGCAGGCTGAACAGTGAGAGAAGCAGCTCCTGAAATGTCTGATGCTGGTACTCAGGGAGTGAGGAAAGATCGTATTCATTTATTTAAGACCATGCAGCAATAGTTTTCCACAGGGGACTGCTGCTCAAATCAATAGATAAAATGATACCCTTCGACCATTAACTGCTACAACAACACTGTTACCGTAAAGCTCCTGAGCTTTGATCAGATTTATGACCAGCAGAGTTGTTCAGCCGCTCCACAGCTGCTCTAGACGACTGGGACATCACGGATGCAGCTCTGCTCCCCCTCTCCAAAGGAGCAGAGAGCAGCAGGAAATTAGGGAGAACAAACAGAAGGTAACACGGGATCCTTCCCTCGGCAGCATCCTCAGGAATGTGCATGCTGCACCCACCAGGACTTGGCTCGTGGCCACAGAGGTCCTGCCTTACCCAGTTTTCCAGCTGACCCAACCCAGGCACAGTTTCCCCCTGACACCAGACACAGGCAGCTCCTACACTGGTTTTCCTCAGGTTTCACTTACATCCCTGCCTTGTTCAGCTCCCAGACACACAAAGCATCACGGAAATATCAATGCGACCTCTGAGATAACAACGCATCCTTAACAACTCCTTGAGAACGGCTCTATCCACTCTCCTCTCCCTTCCCAACGCCTTTGTCAGATAAAGAACAAAAGGCTCAATGCAGCTCATTGAGCTGCCGGCCCTAATCAATTGCTGAGTGACAGCGCTGGGTGAGGGCAGCACCCCCATCACAGAGCTGCGAGCCCCGGGGCGGGTGGCACCTTCACTGGGAGTGACAGCAGCGTTAGCAATGCAAAGTTCCCGCTGCATCCCGCGGGGAGCTGGAGATCAGCTGATAACGGAGTCTCCAGCCCTGGAGATCAGCTGATAATGGAGCCACCACCGCCTTTGCACCAGGGTTCCTGCAGCTTGCAGCAAAGCTTGGCAGAAATCCCATTTCCAGGGTGCAGACCATGCAAAGCCCAGAGGGCAAGGCTGTAGGAAGATGCCGGTGTGCTGTTGGAGCTGTTTCTGGGCTGTTGAGCTCTGCTGTGTGCACAGGAGGCTGAACAGAGGCAACACTGTTTGAACTAAACCAAGTGACATGTCACAGGTCTGCTCCCAAAGGACAGACCCTTTCCACTGTCAGGCCAGAGAACCAAGAGCAGTTTGACCTTCTACAGCAGCACTGAGGTTTTTGGCATCTGGTAGAGGAGAAAGGTCACGTTTTACAGGGATAAGAGGACTAGGTCCTATTTATCCTTGAGGCTCAGGAAGATTCATGCTCAGCCTGTGCTGCTGCAGATGTAAAAGTCACTTGCAAGATCCAGATTAAGTGTTCCCATAAATCCAAGTAATTCCGAGGCAGCAACTGCCTTGCTGGGCTGTTAATGGGTGGCACAAATATGCCACTGTGCCTCAGTGCCACGCTCTAATCAGAGGTTTTCCTGGCAGGAAGGGTTCACTGAACCCAGTTTGAGCTATGGCAGGGAGCAGAAGAGGCGGTCAAGCAGAGAGACATTTGGAGCAGGGGCACAGCCAGCTTCTCTGAATAAGCCATTTTTTCCCAAAAGAGCAGAGACTCCATCCCAGAGCCCAGCTGGTTTCTCTCCAGGCAGTAACACGGGGCCTGACAGAGAAAGGAACTGCAAATCAGACCATTGTAGAAAGGATGCTCAGGCTCCAGGAGGAAAAAATTTTGTGAGTCCCTCTGTTCTCCACTGGAGAAATAGAAGGGTGTGGTGGGATGGATGATGAGGGGTGGGATGTCAGAGGGATGTGAAGCTGCTGGAGTGAGTCTAGAGAGGTCATGGAGATGCTCCAGGGCTGGAGCCCCTCTGCTCTGGAGCCAGGCTGACAGAGCTGGGGGTGCTCACCTGGAGAGGAGAAGGCTCCAGGGAGAGCACAGAGCCCCTGCCAGGGCCTGAAGGGGCTCCAGGAGAGCTGGAGAGGGACTGGACACAAGGGATGGAGAGACAGGACACAGGGAATGGCTCCCACTGCCAGAGGGCAGGGATGGATGGGATATTGGGCAGGAATTGTTCCCTGGGAGGGTGGGCAGGCCCTGGCACAGGGTGCCCAGAGCAGCTGTGGCTGCCCCTGGATCCCTGGCAGTGCCCAAGGCCAGGCTGGGCAGGGCTTGGAGCAGCCTGGGACAGTGGAAGGTGTCCCTGCCATGGCAGGGGTGGAATGAGATGAGCATTAAGGTCCCTTACAAGATAAACCATTCTTTGATTCTGTGATTCTGTGACTGAACAGGGCACACATCTGCCCACAGCCCTACAAGCAGCAATGCATCCATGCTCTGTGCCCACCACATTATCTAGGATTTCAATATTTGTGACATCCTTTAAAACTTTAACCCAGTTTGGTGTTCAGATCCATCTCCTTTCCTCTTTGTCCTCCTTGGTGTTGTGTTTCTCCACCTCAGCACTGCTGCCCAGCTCCCCAGGGACCCCAGCTCTGCCCCGCAGCAGCGCTGCTGCAGAAGGAGCTGCAGCCCTGGCTCCTGCGGGAGCTGCAGATTGCCTCAGAGAAGCTATTAAGAAGCAGTCAAATAGAGCAACCTTTCATTGACAAGGCACTCGGCCCTTTAAACGATTCCAAATAGTGTTTTCTTTTTATTGCTTTCTGCAGTTTAACAGCCTTGATTTCAAGTTACTTTGGCTTATGATAAACTCTGGATCTATAACGCCTCTATTCTCTCCCTCTTTGGTCTCTCTTGCCCACTTCTTCTTTATGTTTTTATTAAAAAAGATCCAGGAAAACAGATAGCAGATTAAAAGGGAAACAAATTGAAATGGGTCAAATGTATCTTGCTTAGATGACAGCCACCCCATTAGATACTTTTAAACAGGACAAATAATCCGTTTGGAAGCATAAGTGGGCTTTTACATTTATTCTAAATTACAAACCAAATGATTGCAGCCTCAAATGGAAGCACTGGCTAATTGCACTAATATCTCACTAATTCCAGCACCAAGGAATGGGGGAAAAAATGAACAATTTTCACCATTTTACCAATTATTCAATTTAGGCCAAGGTACATTATGCAAACCCTGGATTGAGCTTCCTCTCCATTTTGTGATCTATGACAAGGACTGGAATTCCAGTTATTAATAATGGAGGAGCTATAATTATTCTAAGGATGGGTATGAGATAATTACAAGCCATAAACCCAGCTTTCATATGCACACACAATTCTCTCCCCATGTCTGGCAGCACCAAAACCTTGCTGCAGACTGGAGACACCCTGAAGCTCAGGACAAACACCCCATGCAGAGCTGCTCGCAGGTCACCATGTGAAGCCAGAGCTGGGAACATGAGCTGGAACACGAGCAGCTACCCAGCTCTGCAGGCAGGCAGGGGCTGGGCAGAATCAACCTTCCAGAGGCTGGAATTGGGTGATCCTGAAGGTTCCTTCCAACCCAAACACTGTATTGACTCCATGGTTCTCTGATCCCTAGAAGCTGCAGTCTGTGAGGGCTGCATGGATGCAGGAATCACCCCAAACAGAGCAGGCTGGTGGCTCTCCTTGCCTTTAGGCCACCACTGTCCCTGTCTCTCTGGGCCAACTCACCCCTGTCCCATGTCTGAGGTATGAGGATGAATCCCAACTTTGCAGCACCTCCCCCTGCCCCAAAGAACTTGCTGTTGGAGCAAGGCCAGAGGAGACCATAAACTTGACAAGAGGACAGGAGCACCTTCCTGGAGAATATTGGGTTGTGTGAAGACCTTACAGCACCTTCTAGTATCTGAAGGAGCCACAGGGAAGCTGGAGAGGGACACTGTCAGGAACTGTAGTGACAGGAAAAGGGGGATTGGGTACAAATGGAAATTTAGACCAGATGTCAGGAGAAAATTCTTCACTGCAAGGGTGGAGATATACTGGTACAGGTTGTCCAGGGAGGCTGTGGATGCCCCATTGCCAGAAATGTCCAGGGCCAGGTTGGACAAGTCCTTCAGCATCCAAGTCTAGTGGGAAGTCTCCCTGAACATGGCAGGGGAAAGTTGGGACCAGATGATTTTTAAGGTCCCTTCCAACTCTTAACATTTGGGGAGTCCATGAACAAAAGAACAGAGCCTTCCGTTAGTCCTTTCCATTAGTGCCTTCAGATAAGATCCCAAACCTTCAGAACAGAAGAGTCAAGGTGAGATTGCAAAACTTTCAAAGCCTTACTCTTTACCCTCCCAAAAGTGAATATTTGTCTTATGCTGCCCAACAGCTGCACGTGGCTTTTAAAGAAAAGTTGTGCATCCAGGATCTGGGCAGCCCTTCCCTGAGCTGATTTCTGGAGCCCTGACCCAGCAGAGGCGACTTGCCAAGCTCTCCCTCTCACACAGAAGGCAGAGCACTCGTTGCTATGTGGAGCTGCAGCTCTGCAGCACAGGCTGCTGGTTCTGTTGTGCTTTGTGTGGTGAATGGAGACACCTTGAATGCACAACCCAGCCCCGACACAAACGGAGAGTGGCTGCTGCCGGAGATAACTGCGGCACAACCTCCTCCTGGCACAGCAGGCAGTGTTTGCATCCCTCTGAAGAGGAGGGTTTGTCCTTCCCTCAGCACAGATCATTAACCACTCACTGCTCCAGGAGAAGATGCTGCACCAAATCCTTCTGTCCTTTTCCCTGCTCTGTGCTGGACATGGGGATGGAGCTCACCCCTCATACTCCAAGAGCTGTGTCCATCCCATGGAGATGCCACCTGCCCTCCACATGTAAGGACACGAGAGCCAGCGAAGTGTCTGGAAGGGGAGGTCAGAGGAGCTGCCCTGCCCCACTGCCCTGCGTGGGGGGACATTGCTGTAGGCACCTTCCAGCAGCTGGTGGCTGGTGGGAACAGGTGGTGGAGGTGAAGGCTGACACCTCTCAGTGCTTAATCGTTCCTGTTAGTAGCTTTATGAATGGCAGCCAAAAAGTGCCATAATTGCTGCAGTGACGCTTGCTAATGACTCGAGTTAGATCTGGCAAGTAGTCAAAGGCAGGAGACAAGAAGTAAAACTGCAGGAGCAGCATCTGAATTCCTGCCTTGGACCACTGCAGAGGAGAGCAGAGCAAGCCTGGCTTGGGACCTGCAGGTATGGACAATGAAGGACCAAGCATGATGGGTGAGCAGTCCAGCACACCCTTGCCTGCCCCCGGGGAGAGAACTGCATGAGAAAGGAGAAGTGGGAATAGAGGAACAAGCCCAGATTTTCAGAGTAGCTCAAAATCCTTTTTCTTGGGGGACGAAGGTGACCCACGTCCTAGAAAACATATTTCTACTCCAAAATCACCTTGAATCAGGGTGGCACAAGCCCTGGGAGAAGCAGGGTAACTCAGCTGACAGCATCACCTCCAGCCCCAGCAGCACCTCCCTTGCACTGCAGGTGCCTTGGGACATGCAGGACACCTGCCGTGGCTCCCACTGCTCCACCCTCGTGGCCATGGGAGAGCTGTTCCTAAGGAGCAATCCAGCCCCTCCTGAGCTAACAGCACGCTCCTCCTGATTATGTATCTGTTTCTGAATGTTAACAAACAGTTGGCAGCAGCTGATTGAGTAGGTTATTAGCAGAATGAAGACAGATGGTGGAGGATTAACTCCAAAGTGTCTTTATTGCGCGGCCGTCATTGCAGACAGCTCTCCCTCTCCCTCTGTCTGCAACTGTCACCAGCTCCATTTCACCCCACAGCCCCCAGTGCTCACCAGAGCGCGGGCCCAGCACGAGACAAGCTCATCATCAATCACATGAGCACAGAGCAGCCACGCTGGAGCTGTGCCTTCCTGCTCCCCAGCCAAATTCCACCCCCAAATCCAGACTTTTCCTGCTGAGGGCTTTACAAAGTGAGAAGTGGTCGCACCTGATACAGCACAGCAGTGCAAGGACAATGCCCAAACTGCTTTTGCTGTACCTGTCATGTGGTGCCTGACAGCTGGGAGAGGCTCCAACACCGCACCTGGGCCTGTCTGATCACTACACAGAGATTGAGATGAGGAGCTGATGGAGCTGATGGAACTGATGGAGCTGACGTGGGCAGAGGCACATCCATGGACACCGATCTTGGCTCCTCATCCTGGGGCCCAGCTCAGCTGGAAGAGCCACATCTGCAGCCAGCTGTGCTAATGGACATCATCCCTTGCCAGCTGGTCAACAAACAGCACAATGCCACCAAAGGCCCTTGCTGGACACCTGTAACCCAGATCTATTTCACTCTGCTGGGAGAGCTTGCCAAACAGATCTGTGTGCATCCAGACTGGATCTTCTCTGTGGGGACAGCCAAAACCACCATGTTCACAGAATCACAGAATATCCTGAGCTGGAAGGGTCCCACAAGGATCATCCAGTCCCACTCCTGGCCCTGCACAGACCCCCCAGCAATCCCACTCTGGGCATCCCTGGCAGCACAAAGGCTCCTGGAGCTCTGGCAGCCTCGGGGCCGTGCCCATTCCCGGGGAGCCTGGGCAGTGCCCAGCGCCCTCTGAGGGCAGAACCTCTTCCTGAAATCTGACCTAAGAAATTATTTCCCATCAGAAAATGATTCTTCAACACTGTCTAGGCTTCCAACCCCTCTTGTGCTTATCCTCCTCCAAGCCATTGTAGATGTCTGCAGTAAATGACAGGAAGGTTCTAAGTGTCCCTGCAATTACCTGTTTCCTCTGGGATGGAGACCCTACACCTCATATTATCCCACTGCCCCACTGCCTTCCTTTGCTTTCAGTTCTCTCAGCTCCCTTGTAACTATTAATAGGGCTGCTCTTCAGCCTCTTTTTAAAGGGAGAAAAAGCTCTCACTTGGCATAAATACAAAAGGGGAGCTACTTTCTCTCCTCACCCTGGCAAGGGAACTGGCCCAAAGAGTCTGGCTCAGGCACCTTGGGCAGGAAATTCCTGTAGATGACTAGGCACCTGACCCCACCCCAGCTCACACCATACAGTGTGGATCTGTACTGCAATCCACCAAAACCCTGGGAAGCTGGATGTCTGAAATTGTCATCTGTAACTGCTTCTAATGAAAACACAAGTCCTAGGTGGTCTTTGTAGCCATGGAAATCCCCCTGACTTTTGTTTTTGGCAGATTGTACCTTTAAACATAATGGCCCTGCAGCCTGCAGGGGCCAGAAACTGGCTGCATGTCAGGCAGGAACACTTTGTTCCCTTTCCCTCACAAAAGCTTTACTTTTGGCCTTTCATGTTTCTTTGTTCTCTCCACACAAAGCCATGCTCAGCCTGAAAAGGGGGCTCACTTCGTAGGCTGACGCAGGCTCTGAATCCATCAGGGGACCAGAGCAATCCCAAAGGACTGGCAGGATGCCCAGGGTCCTGTCAGCCTCCAACACCCTGTGAGCATCCCCAGGGTCTGGGCACAACCACAGACAGCCTGTCCAAGAGGCTGGAGGGACAGGAAGGTACCGAGAGGGAGGCTGCACCTTCTCACAGCACTTGTGTCCCATGGGGCAGCCCCTTCCCATTAAAAACGTCCTCTAATCAATGTTTAAAGAGTGTGTGGTAATTAACAAGCATGAGGTGAAGCCTCGTGAAGTACTTTCCCCATGTTATCAGGGCTCCTGGGAATGTGAAGGAACCTTTGATCTTCTAACTGATATTTGAACCATAAACTTGCCTCCATTAGAGTTTTACTTCATGGAAACAAACTCACCTTTTACTCTCATGGAAAAAGGCTTCCTGCAGGAGCAGACACCCCCATGGCTAACTGCTGGCAAAACTCCATCCCATGCAGGGAAAAAGAATTATGCAACAGTTTGGGTTAGAAGGGACCTTTCAGGGTCACCCAACCTTCCTCTAGACCAGGTTACTCAGAGCCCCATCCCTTGGATGTTTCCAGAAAAGGAAGTGCAGCAGGGCAAGAGATCACACCCTTTGTCCAAATTATTTTCAATCAGAATCCCCAAAAAGGGTTATATCCACACTTGGATCAAGTTTCCAATTCCCAGAGTGACCTCACAGAAGCCAAACTGTGACACATCCTGGAGACCCTCCCATCTCACCAGGCTCTGGACTTCCTTCTCTCATCCAGCATTAATCAGAGGGGGCTGCACCAGGAAAAGAAGCGACCAGAAGCAAGGATGGCAGTTCTGAGCATAAATAGTTTTTGTTTAGTTATTATGCTTCATAATTATTTATGATATTTCTATGGATTAATCAATGCTCATAAAGTACTTGGGGAATGACTGGAATATAAAATAGGGAGATTTTAGCAGAAGTTTGAAGAGCTATGTAACAGTGACTCTGCGAGGTTCAGAGGCACTGGAAACTGGGATTCTGGAAGTGACATGGTGACCACTGCCACCCAAATAGAACAAGAAGAGTAGATGCAGCAATTGCTGCAAGAGCTTCCTGTGTGATAAATCCTTTCTGTAGGAAAAGACAGTGGGTCATGGATGTATGGAACTACAAAGCTCCTGCTCTTCTCTTGCAGCTTCACACAGGGGTCTCCCCACATGCCCTCTAAGATGTTCCAGAGATCAAAGGGGAAGCAGGATTTCAGCACACCCTCAGAGGTGAAGCCCCTCACAATGAGATAGCTAAAGAGGAAGAAGAAGAGAAGGTGAGGGAACTGCTCACCTTCAGTCATCCTGCGGTACTTCTCCTTGTACATGAACCCCAGTACTAGGCAGCATCCTCTTCCTGGGAGCCCCAGTTCTGCAAGAGAAGAGAGCGTGGGGTTAGACTGGGCTGGGGACAGGAGCAGGCACCTGGGGCTGCTGCAGGGAGCAAATCCTGCTGGAGACACCCTTCAGGAAAAGTGCCAGGAAGGTGAGCACCTAACTGAAGTCTTTGGTCAGCCTCACAGAGCTGAGCTTGGCTGGGCCCCTAGACTGTATCTAAAGACAGGAGGGACAGCATCCCCTCCCTTGCCTGTCCTTAAGCTCTCCTCCATTCCAAGTGAGGGAATGAGCTGCATCTTCTTCCACAGCAGCTTGTTTCAACAACAGGACTCTTTCATCCCTTTCTCCCTTAGTGGGGAGCAAAGTGAAACGGGAAATGGGCCTCAGTAGGGAAGATAATTCTGGCCTAAGGAATCTTGCTCTTTAGAAGCAAGCAAGTGACCCTATGAGCAGGAGTGTGCCAGAGTCTGAGGAGGCACAGGCCTTTGATGCCTTGATTTGTTAATGGAGCTTTTTGACTCTTGGTAACAAACAGAGAGATCTGAGCGTGGGTTTTTCCAGAAGTAGGCTGCGAGCACAGGCACTCTCCCCGTGCGCATCTCAGAGAGGCAGAGAGCTCTCGTTCTTCAAACAAATTCTCCTGTGTCACAGTGCAGAAAATTAAGGTACCATGTCCCCAACGCTGCCTGCGGACCTGCAGAGCTCCTCGGGGGCTTCTGTGCTCTGCAGAGCCCTGCTGATCAAAGCCCCTTTGATGTTTACTTAATGTGGCTGTGGACTCTGCGGAGCCCCCTCTGCCGAGGAAGTTGTGCCGCTCGCAGGAGGGGAAGGCGGCGGAACGCGAGGCTGGAGAGCGCAGCGGTGGCTGGAGAGTGGAGCAGGACCTGCCTGGCAAGCTTGGCTTTCAGTGCCACGAGGCAAACTTCGGGTTGAATTGCAGATCTGGATTGTGTCCAGAGGAAGAGGGAAGTGTGATGTGATGAGGGAAGATCCCCAGATCCACCTGGGTATAGACCCAGACATAGAGAATCCCTCCCTAGCAGTCCTCGCTGCCACGGCATGCCAGCAGAGTGATTATATCCTCCTCTTGTGCACAGTATGAGGCAGAGTTTGAGCCTAAACCTAGAAAAAAACCAGACTTCTTTTGATGCCACACACAAGCCCAGTTAAAGCACTTTCTCTAGCATTATACAGGGCTCCACCTTGCAGGAGGCCCCTGGTCTAAGGCTCCCACCAGGGAGGAATCAGCATCTAACCAAAACAAATCACATATGCCAATCCACTGAGGCTGATGCTCAGACAAAGGCAAGTCTCTTGAAATAATCAGAGTAAGCTGAAATTTAATTGCTCCCCTAAATCTGCCTTGTCCTGGAGGGAATGCCCTGGAGAGAAACAGATGTTTCCAGAATGTGACTCCAGCTTTCATGTTGTCTTTGGGGGTGCTTGTAACTCCTTCATTGGCCACAAAAGGCGGTGACTAACTCAGGTGAAGATGTCTAAAGATCAGGGCAGATGACTCAACCAATAGAACTCTCAGTGGCTTCTTGAATTAACAGGAAGGAGTAACGAACAACCATTGTCCGGGTCTGATGGTGGAAACCAGTTCTCTTGCTTTCCAGGACGGAGATAACGTGCTCCATCATGGTCTGCATGAAGTGAACAGCCACAAACACACTCAGAAAGGTGCTGGCCTGCAGGGAGTTGGGTGCCTCAGACGGCAGGGACAGCCAGCTCAGGCTGCCTCCCTCAGCCCTGGCTGATAACGAGGATCGATAAGACTTTGCTGACCTTGGGGGAGGTTCCATGCAGGATCCTGTGAGGACACACACTCCGTGTGCCTGGCAGAGCCCTGAGCCTGCCCAGAGCCCCCAGGGCCGACTGTGCAGAGCCAGCAAAGCAGGTGAGAGCCTTTATGTCTTTATTGATAGGAAAACAAAACCACATCGATTGCTATTGAGCCTCCAACGAGCACCAAGGTATCAAAGTAATTAAAACAACACAATTAGATTAGTGTCAGACAAGGCAGCAGGGCCCACAGTGCAGCTGAGCAAGCCAGCTCTGCTTGCTCAGATGTGCACACAGGGCCTGTGAATGGATGCTGGCTGGGTTTTCCTGGACACAGAGCTGGGGTGAGGGGGCCTACCACCCCTGCACACACCATGAGCACAAACATCACCAAGATCGCTCCGTGGCCTCTCTGGACTCACCCCCGCAGCTCCAGCTCCTTCTGATGATGGTGGCCCCAGAGCACCCGAGCCAGGGCAGTGCTGAGGGCAGCAGGAGCTGCAGTGTCCTGGGACAATCCCACCGCTCAGGTGTCCAGCTCTCACCTTCCCCTTGCAGTGAGCAGAAAGCTCCCCAAAAGGGGGTTGTGGGCAGGGGCTGCAGCCCCAGGCAATGGCTGTGCTGCCCAACAGGCCCAGCTGAGCCCTCAGAGAGGGCGGGAGGCTCAGGCTGAGCTGGATCCCGAGGAAATGTGGGTTCTTGCCTCTCTGGAGCCTGGCTCAGCAGGCTGCTGTGGGTGCCTGTCTCCCGTTTGCCTCCCCAAGGGGTGCTATAATTAACACTTATAAACCACTTTGATATCCCATGATGAAAGGAGCTGTACAAAAGCACTGCATTATAATAATTCATACCATAAATTTGTGAGAACATGCAAAAATCTTTATAGCCAAAGGCACCTTTAAATACTTGAGAGAGCCTTTAAAAGGTAAAATACTTCAAGATGACTCTGCTGCCTAAGGATGTCTCACCATTTTGGCTTTTAGTGGCTACCTAAAGCTAAAATAGTTAAGCAGATACGCAGCATTTTAAATGTCTTGGCTATAGGAGGGCTGCTGAGACACACCAAAACCAGAATGTTTTAACCCTTGTGTGTCCCCATCTCCCCCAAATCAATCCCATCCATTTCATTGCGATGATAATTGAATTTCTCAGCATCTCAAAAGTAGTTACAGCTGAAGTTGATCATCCCACACACTGTGATGAAGTGGGAGCTAAGGTATCCTGGTTGGAAAACATGCATCAGAACCACGGTTTCCACTCTCTCAGGAGTACCTGCATTAATTCACCCCCAAACTGGCAGAAGAGCCACTCACTGGGTAAAGCAGGAGCAACTTCAAACCACAAATTGCCAGTGACAACAAAGCAAAAGCCGATTAAAAGACAGACTTTGGAGTCTTTGAGAAAGGGATCAAGGGATCCTCAGCCTGGGAAATAGAGGGAAAAGTTACTTAGGAAGAAAGATCTCTCAGTGCTGGCCCAAACTACAGATTCCTTCTGCTTTTTCCTTGGTTCTTTCATTGTATGGGATTTTTTTTTCTCAATTTTAGGGCAATTCCTTCCCTCACCACTCAGGAAGGGAAGGAAATATCAGATCACCGGTGCACTAAAGGCTAAAGCTGCAAAGCTGTAATAAGGGTTTATTAACATAATCATAATATGTACTATTGTGTAGCTATATCCCACCAGGAATGATAATAAACATTTAATAGCCCAATAATACCTGTTTAATAATTTTCAGCTCACCCTGTCTAATTGCAAGTTTATTAAAGAACTATAAACTTTATAATCGTTGTAAAGGCAAAATTGCAATTCCATTGCTTATTTAATATTGAGCTAATGATATTACAACTAAGTTATATTTTCCCATACATATTAAATATCAATTAGCTGGTTTAAACTATTGATTTGTATTTAATTAACTATGCTATTATATACCAATTAAACTCTTATAAGAGAAGCAGAAACAGCTGGTCTCTAAAATTAAATTTTTAAAACTTTGTATTAACATAAATATCACGTTTTGATTTTGTCATGTTTTCCTTCTACAGTGATGGCAATTTGCTACCTGTAAATATTTTTTTCTGATTGCATGTTATATCCACGAGTTGAACTCTACTTTCTGGGATGGGGAATGGGCAACCTCCACGGTAGATATCCTACTGTCAGTGACACCAAAATGTGGAAACTGGGCAAGGCAGAGGGCTGGAAAAGCCTTATCTCACCTGGAGATCCCAGAAGCAAAGAATTTGGCTGGGAGCTCTTCAAAGAGCATGAAATTCTCCAAGGAGAGAAGCTCAACACATTCCTAAGTTGGCCAGCAAGGAGAAGATCCTACCTGACAAAATCGAAGAGATTTTGATGGAGAATCCTCATCCTCCTGCTTAGGAGTTTCCTGTCCTAGGGGATGCAGTTTCCTGCTGTACATGGGTGCCTTGGTAAAGAAGCAGTATGGACAGAAAAGCCTGATTTCCCAAGGTTTTCCATGCTCTTGGCTTCACTGTGACTAAGGATGCTGCATCCCAAAAGTTTGAAAAATAGGTGAAGGAGCATTTTCTTTGTTTTCCATAATTTTGATTTCTGGGCTCAGAACCATCCCAAACATCCCTGTAACCTCTTCAGAGGACCCTGCCCTGGGCAGCCATGGAGCACCTTTCCCTCCAGGTTCCACTGCCATCAGTGCTGGGTTCAAGCTTCCTTCCTTGATGTTGTTTGCATCCATGAGCATTCCTGAGCAATCCAAACTACTGCTGCCATTTGGCAGAGAGCAAACAGATCCTTTGGCACAGAATTCCTATATTACACTGTTAAATCTGCAGAGCAATCCAAGATCTTCAGAGATGAAAAAAGCCATACAAAAGCACATTATTATTATTAAATCTGTGCCTGGTTAATTTATAAAAATGTATTAAAAAACTTAAGAGGCTTCCCAGATGAGAAAATGGGCGCATTACTGTTTGAAATATGAATGAAGCAGAGATCAGTGTTAAATGCCGGAGTGGTATTGTATTTTATTCTACAGCGCTCTGCAAAAAAGTTGCATTTATAAACCCATTTATTGTATTATGTACTCGCAAACCACCTTGTCATCCATTTATTGCACAAATAAAATCTTAAAAGCAGAGGATTAGTTGAGTGTGTCCCTGTGGGACCACAATCTGACTTTAAAGAATCCATCAATGAAAGAAAACAGATGGAGCAGAGATGTTTGCCAGCTCATTGCTCCGAGATGGAAAACACAACTGGCTATTCTCCCACAGCCCACAGACCTGGAAAGAGAGAAGGACATCCACAGGGCTTGTGGAAAACTGTCCTCATTCAGAAGCCAGGTCTGGTTGAAGAATTTATCATTCCAGTCTCCTCTCTTGTTGCTGTACAGGGTGAAGACCTTGGAGAGGACAGCTCAGCTTTGCATGGTGAGAGAAAACTCCCCAAAATTGAAGCCCTGTGTAGAAGCTCTGTTAAGCCCTAAATTTGCCTTAAACACCACCAGAGAGGCACCTACCTGCATTTGGGAACAGCAACAGCAGAAACCAGTGCCAGGGCTGTTGTCCCTACTGGGAATTTGAAGGGTGAAGGTCTGGAGGATCCTTAAAACTTCTCTCAAACACTTCTTTTGGGTTAAAAACCATAATGGAAAAAGACAGAAAAGCTTGGATGTGCTGATTTTTGCTATGCCTCTTTCAACCCAGTAGAAAATCAGAGTCTTCATAACCCAGGAGGGTGTTTTTTGGGACAAACAATTTTGGACAGGTACATGCCTTGAATATTGGAGTACACTGAAATTCAGCTTTCCAGGTGCCTTGAAAGGCATCAGCACTGGAAGCTTCAAGAGAAAGAGCAGAGAAACACACAGGAGGCAGCTTTTCCCAGGAACAAGCTCTGCCCTGGTACCAGACAATTAAAAGTTGCTTCTTAGCAGGAAACACAACTGGCAGAAGGGGAAAGAAAGAAGAAGGATTTGTGCTGCTGAGCAAAGAGAATGATATCCCTGTGTTCCCTGGCTAATGAAGGGAAAAGAGGCACCTCCAAGTTGTAACTCAGCACTGGAGTGTTTTGAAGAGGCTTTTTTCTCTAGTGGCAACACAGAGCCTTTGGTCCCTAAAGTTCAGAACTGAATCTGTCTGTATTCCCCACTCTCCTCCCCAGCCCTTCATGGCTGATACACTTTTTCTGAACCTCTCACAAACATGTCCAATTTGGGGAGCATCTGACAAGTGAAGAAAAATCTTCACAAACCTCAAATCCAGTCATTCTTTGGATTATTTTTTTCCTTTTTCCTGAAGTTAAGAAATCTGATGGAGCTGCAGTAGGAAAAAACAATTCACCCCAGCATAAGGTGGCTGCTGGTACTTGAACCTTCCCACACAAACAGCTTTCACAGCTTTGTGTGCACAGGCATGTGTTTATCCTGGTCAAATTGGCCAAAATGCTTTGTTAAGGCCTTGGGGCAGCAACTTCCACAGCTTAACTACACCTCATGTGCAGGAAAAAGTATTTTTGCTGTATTTCCTACTATAAAAGTTATAACTTCCACACAGGGTTTTATTTGAAAGAAAACCAAATAAAAGGTTATGTAGAAACAATCTAATTTTTTTCACTACTGAATATCAAACCCACTCATGTTTGCTCTGCTGAGAGCTGGGTCAGTTATCCCACACAGTCAGAGAATTCCACATCATGGCAAAAAACACACCCAGGCATTGGAAAAGGCTGGTGGGGCTGCCCATGATGCCAAATTCAATTAGTAGTGCCATGGGAGACACCTGCTCCCTCCATACCCCACTTCTGAAGGCTCCACTCGTGTGGGGTCGGTGTTTCCTTTCACAGTCTCACAGGATGCAGGTGTAGCTGCTCTCTCAGGCGCCTCAGTGCCTCTGGTGCTCCTGGCCTTGCTGCAGCCCTGGAGCTCAGATCCTTCCTGTGAAGTCCCTGAGTTGTTCAACCAACTCTCCTGCTGGTGGCTCTGACCTGCACTCCAAGGGCTTCCCAGGGAATGAATCTACTTCACTACAGCCCATTGTGCCTGCTGCTCCAGCCAAGTCTTCAAATGTTCTGTTCCAGTGCAGTGAGCCGCTGCAGGAAGGGCTGGAACAAGCCTTCCAGGGAAATTAAAGCAATAGGCAAGCACCTGCCTGTGCATTCCCCAGTCTCTCCTAGTGTTTCCCCAGGTCAGCCCCTGAAACCAGCACACACCACCATCTGTGCTATCCCACCAGGAGATCTGAACTGACAGGATTTGCTGATTATGGGGAGGTGGCAGGACAGCCAGGGACAGGGCAGGACAACCAGGGACATGGCAGGACAGCCAGGGACAGGGCAGGACAACCAGGGACATGGCAGGACAGCCAGGGACAGGGCAGGACAACCAGGGACATGGCAGGACAGCCAGGGACAGGGCAGGACAACCAGGGACAGGGCAGGACAACCAGGGACACGGCAGGACAGCCAGGGACATGGCAGGACAGCCAGGGACAGGGCAGGACAACCAGGTGTTGGGCACGTCTGTCTTGGCCGCCCTCGGTGGCTGTGTTCACCAGCCCACACAGATCCATGTGCTCCATGCAGCTCCACCATGGCCAGGGCAGGAGAGGGGAACAGGCAGTGTCCCTCACCCTGTCTGACTGCTCCACCTCCTCTAGTGGTTCCTCTGCTTGAGCTGAGGGCTGGGATGGCCCTGGGCTGTCTGTCACTTCCCCCCATGCTCTCTTGGCAGCTCAGCCCTGGACTTGCAGGGACTTGGGGACCTGCCTGGCAAGGGCTGCAATTGCATATATCTTCCTCCACCTACCTTCTTCCACCCCACCAAACCCAGGAGCTGCACATTCAACTCCAGACAGCAGAGAAGTGACCCCACCCTCCATGTATGAAACCCATCCCAGCTTTCTGCAGCACCCCTTCCACTGAAAAAAAGCTCTCCAGGGAAATAAAATGCCTTAATGGGGACATGGCCCAGAGACTGGAAAAGCCCCAGAGTCTGCAGCAAAAGGGGTTTGTGTGAACTGGGGGGGCTGCAAGGGAAGGGGTGTTTGGGAGATGGATCGAGCTGGTCTAAAGCTGTGTTGAGCCTTCCTGCTCCATCTCCAGTGACTGGATCAGGATGTGCTCCTGCAAACTGGGAAGGCTTTCAACAGCAGGGATTGTGAGACTCTGAGACGGTCTAAAACCAGCTCAGAACAAAACTGACAGGGAGAAAGGCACAAAATCCACATATTTTGATTCCTTAAGAGTGCAGTGTTTTCTCTGAAGGCCTGATTTCACTGGGGCTTCTCATTTCACTGAAAGCCCCTGCACTGTTCCTTGCTCCTGCTGAAGGACCCCTGCGTGTCCCACCCCGATCCAAGCAACATCAGCCACAGCCACAGCACATTATTCAGGAGCCTGGTGGGAACATCTCATGGTGGAATAAATAACATTTCTTGTTACTCAGAGAGCCACATTTACATGCAGGTCTAGAGCTCCACACAACAGTGGGAGTGTCCCTGCCTCACTCCCCACCCAGAGCACCTTGTAAAAACAAACAAACAAACAAACAATCAAACAAATAAATAAACCAACCAACCCCCTAAGGTGAATATCCAGCACAATAAAACAAGTTCAACTGGGAAGAGAACATGCCAATGGAAACACTTTGCAATAAACCCTGGAAGTCCCCACGCTGCTCTGACAGATTGTGGATAAGCTGGAGAGAAAAATAATAAAAATAAACCCACCGAACCGTAAAGGTCACATCTATAGCCGTGCTCTGGATCAACAATGGCTCCTCACGCCTCCCACCTTGGACGTGTTTCTGCCTAAGCCATCGTTCTTACAGGTCTGGAAGATGGACAGCAGCACCGGGAAGCACAAACCACTTCTGCCCTTGGAGGTGTGCTGGGATCACAGCTTTCCTCTGCCTGACCTCAGCCACTGCCTTCAAGCCCATGTGCCCCAGATCCTCCTGCCCCTGATCCAGAGAATCCCATTGCCCAGCAACTCCAGAGGCTGCACGTGCTGGCCACCCCGAGAAGTGCCCAGCTGGTCCAAGCTGGAGGAGCTGTGGCCCTTCCCTCCCCTCTGGAGGCAGGGAAAGCACTGCAGCACCGTCCTGCTCTCCGTGCACACACACAGCCCAAGCAGGGATCCCTGCTGTCCTCCTATTACTGGGAAATCACACTCCAGCCTCACAAGCTCCATTACTCCTGTGTATCGTATAATTAAATTCTATTTGCTGGTTACCTCACAGCATGGCTGCAATTCTTCTGCATCTGAGGCGTTTTAAAAATATTTCTGATCTTCAGCTTCTATTTCATTTTTCCTCTCCTTGGCAACTCTCAGCCATCTCTTTTAGCTGCCTTCCTGCCTGTGAGGTGGAAAGGGGCAGGAAACCTGCTGTGACCAGTCCATGCTGTGCTGTCTCCTCTCCAAGATGAAAGAGATCAGTGACGTGAATGTGTTATCTTAGGGCAGACCCACTGCACAGGCTAATCCCCATTTCCTCCTCAGATGTCCAAACTTGAATTACTTCCCAGGAATTTGAATGGGAGCTGAGATTCCTAAACAGCTTGGGGAACCTTGTGGTGGCATCGCCAAACCATCACAGATGAGTAAACTGGCCAAGGAAGAAGCAATTCCAGGTTAATCCCACTTGGAGGTGCATTTGCTGCAGTCCCTGCTTCTCCCCTTCTGTTCAAACTTTCTGGAAGAGCTGTGGTGCTAAATGGAAGGGGCAGCGTGAGAACCGGTCCCAACCCTCCACCAAGGAACAAAGCACCAATTACAGGGAGAGGGAGAAAGCCAGAAGATTTAAGGGATTATCTCATCACTACACTCCCTTCCCTTTCTGCTTTGATTGAGGTATTGAGGTTCAAGTGTGCTGGCAGGGAAGGCTTTGGCCACGCTCAGCAGGAGGAGAAAGGAAAGTGAGTGGGCAAATCTCAGGCTGTGGGAGGCTGATTGCTGCCCTGTCCAGACCATGCTCCTTCCATGTCCCAGAGGGAGCAGATTCATCCCCCAGGCCATGCAGGCACCCACAGCAGTGCCTTCAGGCTGGGGTGCTTCAGCTCACCCTGCCCTGGCACTGCTCACCCTGCCCAGCTCCAGAGGACACCAGAGACACTGAGCATCCACAACAGCTTCAGGCTGCAGCATTCAGCCTAAATCCTTACTCCTGTGATATTCGTGTCTCATGACCATCCCTCTTCCCTTTTGGAGCATTTTCACCTTCCTAATTGACCTGAAAACTCACAATTTCTGCAACTGGTCCCATTACCTGGATCTCCATGCTGCAAACACTTTGCTAGGCATGCTCAGCTGCCTCAGCTGAAATCATTGTGGTTCACACCACGCTAAACCCTCCTTCCACCTGTAAAGGTGCAATTAGCACAGGTAAGGGGTCAGGAAGGTAAACCAGGGAAGATGGGTATGAGGGAGGGACCAAAGCAGGCACGAAGCAGGGATCTCCCCCACCCAGCAGTGGGATCTCACTCATCCAACAGTGGGATCTACCTCACCAGCAGCAGGAATTTCCCTCACCCAGCAGCAGGGATCTCCCCCGTCCAGCAATGGGATCTCCCCCACCCAGCAGTTCCCCTCTTGTGACATGCCCTGACCGAAATCAGCCCCACTCAGGGCTGACTCGTGGCACTGGTGCCTTTACACACCTTCCCTGCTCCTTCCCTGCTCCCTCCCTGCCAAGCTCTGTCACTGCACACAGCTCCTGCTGCCAGGGGGGCGTTTTCCCAGCATTGGCTATAACTTGGATGATCTGTGGAAACAACTCCCCTGCTTCCCCCAGTGCTGCTTCCCGCATACTCTCTCAATCCCATTAAAAGTAATGGGGTGAGATTGTCCAGCCCATTACTTTCAATGGCTTAGTTTCAGCCAGACAGCCTAAAGCTCCCATATCCTCCAAACAGCCAGCAGAGGAGCTCCAAAACTCCCCATTTCATTAGCACATCGTGCATTCCAGCTTGCCAGGGTTTAATTGGAAAGAGAGCCAAGCCTGCGTTAAGATTTGCTAATTGCTGCAGGAGAGACACGAGCACTCCTTGCACCACTGAGGATTATTTCCTTGCTCAGCAATTTTGGGTTCTCCAAGGTGTGAGGTTTTATGTAAATAGTCAAAGTTAAAAAAAAAGAGAGAGACATAAGCAAACACAGCCACAGGAGAGGGACTTTATGGAATGGTTGTGTGCTCCAAGATTCTGTTGGGCTTGCTGATGCTGGAGGGGAAATACAGTTACAGGAGGATCTGCCAGGAAGAAACACTGGTCTTGCAAAAAGCCAGGTGAAAATCATACATTTAAGATGCATCACAGGAGCTGCAGTTTGAGTCTTTCTGAACTGTAAGTCCAATAATCCACTGAGGGCAGAGACAGGCCAAAAATCAAACCACTTTACTTCCAAGACAGTTTGATATTACAAGATGCTCAGAAAGCTGCGCAGCCAAACACCTTTCTTTGGGAGCCAGAGAAATCCCATTTCTGGTCTGATTTTTGACCTCACCTTCTGCTCCGGATTTATAAAGCCTGTCAGAACTCGATCATGTAAAGCCACGTGAACTGTTACAGCCAGGGAAGGGACCTATTAGGGATGTGTGTAATGATGTATCTGGGAGACTGAAATAATGACACCTCAACAGCTGGCTAAAAATAGTGGGAAGAGCTGAGTAGTTAAATCATAGAATGTCCTGAGTTGGAAGGGATCCACACAAGGATTGAGCTGAACTCCTAGCTCTGCACAGGATACCCCAAGAATCCCACCAGGTGCCTGAGAGTGTTGACAAATGGTTGATAAACATCTCCTCTGACCATAAAACACCAGGAAGCTGCTGGTGACACTCACAGTCAAGTGCTGGAAGCTTCCAGCCCAGCCTGGAGTTTTCTTGCCTCTGAGCTGAGCCAAGAGCAGATTAGGAAGTGCAGCTCTCCTGCACCAACCCCTGCGAGGTCTCTGGTGTCCCCAGGGGCTGGGGGCTGTGCCCTGTTGTGATGCTGGGTCTCTCTGCTGCTGTTCCAAAGCTGTTAGCAGGGTGATGCTCCAGCCCTGTCCAGTGCAGGACAGATGGTAATAAATTTTTCAGTGACTGGAGCAGAGTGCAGCAACTGTGTGATTAGCATCGTTTTCTCCACTGCACATTTCATCTGTAAACTAAGATTAAATACCTGGAGGAAAAAAGCTGCAGGAAAAGGGAACTTTAATATGTTTTCACTGCAGAGCTCCGACAAGTGAGTAAACAGATCGGATCCGAGGTTGGGGTGGCTTGTGGGGCAGGGAACTCTCCAAATATGTAGAGTCGAGTTATCCACGTTTCATGAACGTGCTCTGTTAGAACCATGAAAAGGATGGGTTGAAAGGGACCTTAAAGATCATCTCATTCCATCCTCAGAGACACATTGCACTATCCAAGGGTGCTTCAAGTCCCTTCCAACCTGGCCTTGGACATATCCAGGGATCCAGGGGCAGCCACAGCTGCTCTGGGCACCCTGTGCCAGGGCCTCAGCACTCTCACAGGGAAGGATTTCTTCCCAATGATGCCTTGGGAAGGCTGGCCTAGGACAGAGACTAGATGGAGTTAAAGAATAAAGCAGGGATTTATTTAAAGGCCTCCATGGATGCACCTTGGGCAGCACAAGAACCCAGCCAGGGCCACACCCAAGATGAACCAAAATGGTCCCAAAATGCACAACCGCTTATGGGGTCTCACACTTTGATAAGTTCTGGTCCATTTGCATATTGGAGTTAATTGTCCAATTACAGCTTTAGGTTATGAAGTCCCATCCTTCCTGTTTTTCTCTCTTCAGCCCACGTTGTTTGTGCTCTTGGGCCTGAGATTTGGATCATTTGTCCTTGGTGCCCAGCTAGAGAAGGAATTGTTTTGTCTCCCTGCTCTGTGCAGAGCTCACCATCCCATAATGTGAAGCCCAGACCCGCACACTAAAGCAGCACAGAATGTGAAAAAGATAAAAGCTAAAACCTGAGGCATCACCAATATCCCCCCCAACCCTGCCCCCATCAGTGTGAAGCCATTCCCCCTTGTCCTGCACTGCCTCTAACTCCATTCTCCTGCCTGGAGCAGGTGGCCTCTGAAGCAGCGCTGTGAGAGCAGCAGGGTCTGCAATCCCCTCAAAGTGAACAAGGGGAGCAGAACCGCTCCATTACCTGCCTGGCTTTGAACTCTCAACTCGTTTAAACCCAACAAAACCTATTCCAAATGCCTGTCAAGCCTCACCGACCTCACTTGCGTGCAACCTCAGCCAGAGATAAAACAAGGGAATGAATTTCATGAATCGAATGGAAGATGAGGAATGGTGCCTGCTGTTGAGAAGGAAGGAATCATCACCTACAATTTCAGCGACCATCAAAATATTGCTTTTCATCACTGCAACACGAGTGCCAGGGCAGAGATGCTGATAGGGCACCTCAGGTGGTGAGCACATCACCATTTTTTAAAAAAACAAACACAAAACCTAACAAAAAGTCATACACACAGAGAAAAAACCACCACACTTTTTGTACTGGAGTGCATCCGACTGATAGCCATAAGAGTGGTGTCAGGGCTTGTGAGCCATCCTTCCCAATCCCAAAAAATAACTGACTCTGCATCCCTCAGCTGTTGCACCAAGCTTTCATTTTGCTCACATATAGACGTGACCAGGGCATCCTGCACATAACCCACTCCTTATGGGAGACATTGTCTGCTCTGAGGGGCATAGACAATGAGATTTGAATGCTCTGGCTTTTTTGTAGGAAAGTTTTTTTCAAGCACCTTCTTGCCTAAAGGAAAATTCCAATGTGCCCAAAAGAGACAGGGCTGTAGGCCAGGGAAATATCATAGCATAGTTTGGGTTGGAAGAAAACTTAAAGCCCATCCAGTGCCACCCTGTGCCATGGCAGGGACACCTCCCAGTATGCCAGGGTGCTCCAAGCCCTGCCCAGCCTGGCCTTGGGCACTGCCAGGGATCCAGGGGCAGCCCCAGCTCCTCTGGGCACCCTGTGCCAGGGCCTCCCTGTCACCCTGTTCTTCTAAGTTCTTCTAAGCCTTCTGATGTTTACATTTTTGTAATGGAGATTCTCATGCACATTTTCATATACATAATGATTGTTTTGCATTCCTTTCTGGAGGAGGAGAAAATTGATGGACTGTTAGTTTGACCAGTGTCATTGAAGAGGTGGCAATTTCATCCTCCAATTCACTGTCACTTTTGAAAGTCTATAAATATTGGAGTTTGAAAATAAACTTCCCTTCTTTTTACTGTCACTCCCACTGCTTCTTCCTTGTAGTGGGATATGGCCTTGTGGGCTGATATCTCCCTTTGGGAAGTGCCTTGTGGGCTGATGCTTCCCTTTGGGAAGCCCCTTGTGGGCTGATATCTCCCTTTGGGAAGTGCCTTGTGGGCTGATGCCTCCCTTTGGGAAGTGCCTTGTGGGCTGATATCTGCCTTTGGGAAGTGCCTGTGCCTGTCTCGACAGCAGCTGCAGCCTGTCCATCCTGGAACACCTTGGGATGCGAGGACATGATCCTGCTCTCACCTTCCCAGTGGAGCCACCAGATGAAATGGAGCAACCTGACCTGTCCCCAGCACGTTCTCAATCCTGATCAGTGGAGCAGCTCAGCAGAACAGTTGAGCACACCGCTGGGAAATGCAGGCTCTGAGCAGCTTTCCTGTGCCAAGTTATCCCCACACGTCCAACGTGCACCTTTCCCAACATCTGTGCCCTGCCTCGTGTCCTCTCAAGCTCATCTTGGTGCATCCAGCCAAGGAAAAACACGGCTCTGCACCAGAAACAAACCCCTTAGGATCAGTCTTCCCTTCTGGCTGTGCCAAACCCTCCTCGTGCAGCCTGGTCTGTATTATTTACTCATCTGTGTTATTTACTCTCAGCTTAGCTGGGAAAGAGCAGCCACATCCTTTTTTTTTGCTTCTGGGAGGATGTGGGACCACGTTTGTGTCACACAGGAGACTTTCTGCAGCACTACAGAGGAGCGGGAGGCTCTCCTCACTCCCTGAGCTCATCTGCCTCGCCAGGCTCCTTCCTGCACCATTAAACAGCTGTCACGTTCCACCTCAGAACTTCTCGCAACTCAGCAGAAAAAAATGAAAAAAAAAAAAGAGGGAAAAAAAAGGAGGCCTAGCAGAAAAAAAAAAAATAGATAAGTACCATAAAACACTGGAGAAAACAGACAGGCCCCCATTGGTCAACAGCTGTGCACTGCTGTGGCATCGTCCTCGCTAGAAGACACTGCATTAGGGGAAGCAATGATCATCATCATTAAATGCCTTGATGGAACTCAGGCATCTGGTTTGCAGCATTTAGCTGATGAAATAAATAAGGGTGCTTTTGGCAAACACACAGGGAACAAACATGAGAGGATCACGGATGCTGGAGGGATTCCAACTTCCCTAATAGTGTCCTTCCCTTTTGCCAGCTCAGGGACTTCCCAGAGGAGAGTCCTGCAGCACATGAGGGCACTCACACCAGTGCCTGAAGGCTCTTTGGGCAGGCAGATCACATCACCAAGGGCACTCAGCCCTCCTGATGTGGGAAAAGAGACAACAATCTGCATTAAAGCCTGGCAGACACACAGAGACTCAATGGCACAAGTGGAATACCCGCTGCCCCCACAGCCCCAGCCCTGAATGCTGAGGGGTGGATCCACAGGGCTCCTCTGGGAGGAGATGAGCAGAGTTCTGGTCACCCCCTGCTATCTGCCCAGATGAAATACCCTTGTTTGGGACTCGCTGTCTGAGGAAACTCCTCCTCATCCCTGGAAGTGTCCAAGGCCGGTTGGACAGAGTTGGAGCGACCTGGTCTGGTGGAAGGTGTCCCTGCCCATGGCAGGAGGTGGAATGGGATGGTCTCTAAGTTCCCTTTCAACCCAAACCATGCTGGGATTCTCCAATGCTGTGGGTATCCCACAGGGAATTGGGAATTGCACTGTCAGCAGTGCCTGCAGTGAGCACAGAAGGACCACCTTCTCCATCTACCCTTGGAGCAAGTCATTACTCCATAGACCAGTTGCTCTTTCTTCCATTCCCATGCCAGGGATGCATCTCAGATCTGTAGGACTGGTTTGGGTAACCCACCAGTGCTCAGCACCTGGGCTGTCCTGTCATCAAAAAGTTGCCCAGTTCCAGAGACGCTTGTTTCCTGTGTGTCTGTCTCTGGATGAGTTTTTACTTCTGGCTAAATGCAGCTGCAGGACAATCTTGGTGACAGATTGGGCTGTGTGATGCAGTCCCTGCACGTTGAGATTAGAAATGATTATGACTTTCATGAAATAGCTGAACACAATTCTCATGGCCATCTATTTCTACCCCTCCTCCTCTTTCAAAGACAGCAAGTGGCACAGAGTGAGTCTAGAGGGATAATAAAGATACCAGGATCCAGTTCTTGCCCTGCATGTTGTGTTAGGGCAGCTGAGGTGCAGGAAGGCAGCTGGATTTACAGCAGATCAAGACAGTGTCTTTCACCTCAACATTCTGTAATCATCCTCTCAGGGAATGGCAGAAACATCTCCCTCCCTTCCACAGCCAAAGGAAGTAGGATTGGACACAGAAGACAGCCCACACAGACCCCAAAATCCCCTTCTTGGGCAGAACAACACAGGAACAACTTTGGAAGGAAGAGATAGAGTTCCTTTGTAAAGGAGGACTGGTAGGGACTGGTGGATTCCCTAAGGAACATCAAGAAATGCTGGATCTCATCACAGCATCAGAGCAGAGCAGGGAAGGTTTTCCCTGGACTATAGCACACAACATGGTGGCATCCTGAAGGCCTTAAAATAGATATTCCCTCAGCAAGCTTTAAATGGTCTGGGGAATAAACTGGTCACCACATTCCCTGGTATTCCATGGGCTGGAATCTTCCCATGTCTGCAGCCAGCAGCAGGATGCTGAGACTGGTGAGAACGTGCTGGAGCACCCAATAGGCTGGAGGGAATGGGACATAGCTGCTGACCTCTCCCAAGGTTTATCCCAGTGCTGCCAACCCTGGTGAGAAGGTTTCATCACTCAGAGCTGTGTGGGACAGAGTGAAGGAAGCCCATGTTCTTTTAAAGTTACATCAGGCACCACCTGACCTTTCCCTGGCCTTAGGGAAAGTCTTTGGAAAGAAGTTTATCCATCATCAGGAGGCAAAAGTGACATTCAGGGAGACACAGGCAGCATCACAGCCCTGCCAGGCCATGGAAGAGAACAGGATTAATGAACTTTGAATGTCTGACCTCAGGGGGACCCCAACACCTTCCTGCTCTCAAAGCCACCAACAGAGCGAAGCACACATCGGGAACTACCTGCTGCAGAGAGTGACCCCAAAAATCCACCCCCAGCCCCTCCTCACAGACACCTTTTCCCATGGAAAACACCTCCCAGAGCACTTGTGCTTCCCCCATCAGCCTCCCATTCCCCATCTCAGAACGTGACCAGCCCGAGGGAACAGCAAGTCTTGGGTAAATTTAGGGTTGGATTATAGCCCAGCTGACTGTGACTAACCTTCTGAAATGAAGGTCAGTGCTGCTACCTTGGGATGTGCTTTCCTTCCATTTATTTCTTGATGGGAAAGCGATGGAGAGTGTAATTACTGCTGTACTACCTCACACAAGTTGTGAATGTCCTAGTCCAGGGAAAATGAAGATTTGGATACAAGTTCTGTGCCAAGAGGGGGAAAGAGGGATGTTAAACAGTCAGAAAGGGGTGTTAAACAGTCCGTGCCAGCTCCCACTGCACTGAGGGAAAAGCCCCCAGGCTGTCCCATCCCCCTGTGAGTGGGAGATGCTGCATGGCAGCTGAAGTAGTGAAGGATATGGGAAGAAGCATCCATTGCCTGCTCTCAGCTGTGCACTCCTGAACCTGCAAAAACTTCTAAAACTCCCAAGCAGCTGCAGCACCACTCAGCAGGAGCTTTGGAGGGATTACAGAGATGATCACAGCAAACCCTGGGATCCTCCAAGGCTGGGAGCATCCCAATCCCACCTCTCTGCAGCTATGGGCACATCAAATCCAGGTGCTGTGGATGGCAAACTTCTCAGCAAATCCTGCTGGGAGCTCAGGAAAAACAGAAGCAAAATAAAATTCAAAACCAACTGAAACCCTACAATTACTGCTTCAGCAACAGGCCAGGAAATAGATGTTTGTTTGAAGAGGTGTTTTCACCTGGAGACACCCCCTGTGCCCAAAGGCCTGAGGGAGGGCAGCCACAAGACCCCCCTCACACCTTGGGCTGGAGGGTTTGGGAGCAAAGCCCACATCCACACCCTTCCTGCAGGGCTTTTGGAGGGAGGGCACTCTGTTTGGACAGGGTGCTCTGCAGTGGGGGCCAGAGAGCAGTGGCACACCCCCTGGGCTGCCTGTCACAGCAGCCACTGGTGACTCCTCACCATGGCACCTGTTTCATCTCCTCACCTCACCACAGCATGACCACAACATCACCATGGCACCACCACAACATCACCACAACATCACCATGGCATCACCCTGACGTGGCCACCCCCAGCAGCTTCTCCAGCAGCAGAGTGAGGCGAATGGAGGGAGAAGCTGCCCCAGGGCCCTGCTGAGCTGAGCCCTGGCACCTGGGACTGAGGAGCTGCCACGTACTGGGCACCCGAGAAACAGAAAATCACAGATTATCCTGAGCTGGGGACCCACCAGGATCCAGCCCTGTCCCTGCCCAGACCCCCAGCAATCCCACCCTGTCCATCCCTGGCAGCGCTGCCCAAAGGCTCCTGGAGCTCTGGCAGCCTCGGGGCCGTGCCCATTCCCTGGGCAGCCTGGGCAGTGCCAGCACCCTCTGGGGAAGAACCTTTCCTGAGCTCCAGCCTGCCCTGCCCTGGCCCAGCCCCAGCCGTGCCCTGGCTCCTGTCCCTGTCCCAGGGCAGGGATCAGAGCTGCCCTCGGGAGGAGCTGCAGCCCCTGAGCTCTGCCCTCATCTCCTCTGCTCCAGCTGAACAATCCCAGTGCCCTCAGCTGCTCCTCCTGGGCCCCTCCAGATCCTTTCCCATCTCCATGTCCCTCCTTTGGACACTCTCCAACAGCTGTAGATTGATTTATTTTGTGGTGCCTCAACTGCCCCCAGCAGGGGAGGTGAGGCTGCCCCAGGCCCGAGCACAGCAGGACAATCCTCCCTGGCCCAGCCGATGTCCCCAGGGCACGGTGGCCTTTGGGCTGCCAGGACACACTGGTGACTCAAGTCTAACTTGCCCTCAACCAGAACCCTCAGGTCACTTCCCACTGTTCTACTCTTCAGCTCCTCCTCTCCCTTCCAGCACCTTCCTCTTCCCTGGGGAAAAATCATTGTGAACGATCCCACCACAGAGAAACCTGAGGGGGAAATTAAATTAAATTCCACAAAGCCCCTTCCCCTCACTACAGGTGGCTGAGGGCTGAAGGCATCTTGCCTTGAACATCCCCCTCCATGCTGACAGGGACCCCAGGGAGGCTCAGTACACATGGCTTTGCTTCCCTTCACGCTTGTATAAAGAGAAAAGGACAAATAAATTGAGATTTATGGGATGCCAGAACAGCTGAATTTTTATAAAATAATTTTTCCCTCCCCCACCTTGAACTCAGTGTTTTATTTTCTCCCCTGCAGTGACTGATTGGAAGCTGCAGATGGAGTGGGGAGAGCAGCTGGGATCTCCTTGAAGAGAAATCAGTGACGGCAGGATGGGCTGGGATGTGTGTGGTGCCCTCACAGCATCTCAGTCACCTCCATGTGCTACTGGATATCCTGGAATCCCAGGATGGTTTGGTTTGGAAATAATCTTAGAGATTGTCTCATTCCACCCTCTGCCCTGGGCAGGGACACCTTCCACTGTCCCAGGCTGCTCCAAACCCTGCCCAGCCTGGCCTTGGGCACTGCCAGGGATCCAGGAGCAGCCACAGCTGCTCTGGGCACCCTGTGCCAGGGCCTGCCCACCCTCACAGGGAACAATCCCTTCCCAATATCTAATCTGATTTCCCTTTATGTGCTTGTTCAGGAAGCACGTGAGCAAGGCCCAACCTGGTTTCCAACATGTGAGCATCAAATAATGGAGAAATTACTTTCGCACAGCTGCTGTGCAAGTTGTTGTGGGTTGTGCTTGGCACAGGGGCCCTGTGTGCCAGGAATCAGAGGGCAGTGGGAATGGCTGGTGCCTCGTGGTGGAACCATCTCCTGCAGCACCTCCTGAGCCCCCTGGCAGAAGCAAAACACCATGAACAGAGAGGGGAAGGGAGCTGGGGAAGGGGCTGGAGCACAAGTCTGGTAAGGAGGAGCTGGAGGCCTCAGCCTGGAGAAAAGGAGGCTCAGGGGGGACCTTCTGGATTTCCACAAGCCCCTGACAGGAGGAGGCAGCCAGGTAGGGGCTGGGTTCTGCTCCTGGGGAAGAAGTAACAGGACAAGGGGAAACGGCCTCAAGATGCACCAGAGGAGCAACCTCACCATGATGTCTTTAACCTCACCATGGTCTCTACAACCTCACCATGATGTCTTTAACCTCACCATGGTCTCTACAACCTCGCCATGATGTCTTTAACCTCACCATGGTCTCTACAACCTCACCATGATGTCTTTAACCTCACCATGGTCTCTACAACCTCACCATGATGTCTTTAAGCTCACCATGGTCTCTACAACCTCACCATGATGTCTTTAACATCACCATGGTCTCTACAACCTCACCATGATGTCTTTAACCTCACCATGGTCTCTACAACCTCGCCATGATGTCTTTAACTTCACCACAGTCTCTACAGTGTAATCAAGTCTCTACAGCTTTATTGGTTTCCACAACATCACCATCCTTCAGCCTCAGCACAGTTTCTACCACCTTGCCATAGTTTCTACAATCTCTCCACGGTCCCTTCAGTCTCACTGAGGTCTCTTCTGGTCTATCTGGATGCAGACACGTGCAGATGCACACCCTACAGGTGTTCCTGGGCTGCACGCCTGTCCTGTGTCACACAGGTGTGTCCCACAGGTGCAGCCCCTCCATGCACAGCCCTATCAGCACACACATGAGTGCTACAGCCACACACAGGAATGAGAACATCTCACAGATATGTCCCTTTTCAGTGCCTGGTTTCTTCTTTTACTGGGAACCACAAACTGATATTGCATGGATGGGCTGGATTTTCCACCCTCCTTTTAAGCTGCTTCCTGAATCTACACTCTTTGGGTCTCCCATCCTCCCAAACCATTTCTCTCTGTAGCTGCTCCTTTTCATGTCCTGGCTGACTCCTCAGGGATGGGAGGCAATGGTTAATATTACATTTTTTCCTTCCAAGCATGCAAATGCCCAGAGTGGAGCTGAAAACAAGTGACTTCTGACCAGAGCCATGTGATTAGGAAATGCAGATTTTCCCTCTCCCTCAAGTCCTGGTGACTGGAGTCAGCTCTGTGTCACCTCTGCACACTGGCTCTGTCAAGTAGCTGCCTTGGATGCATCTCTTAACAAAGTCCCAGTGATTGATTGCTCCCTGGCCTTACAGGGATGCTGCTAGCCCCCCGACCTGCTCCTGCCAGCCAGAGGATTCTGGCAGAGGGGCTCAGCCCACGCCAGCCCCGGTCCTGTCTCTCAGCTGAAATTTCCTCCCTTCCAGCACGGATGTGCAGCATGAGCAAAGTGACAAGTTTGAGCTGCCGTCAGCAGAGGAGCCCGTGGTCTCATCTGAATAGCGGTGCGCGGGTTTAGGTTTTAATTAAGCCCTTGTGGCTTCCTTGAAAGGTTGGAGATGACACAGCCTCCTCTGAAGCTGGCCCAGGGAGACATCCAGAGTCAGCACCAAAGCCTGCCTCCTCCTTCAAATGATGTGAAATTGGGACCCTGGAAAAAAGGATGAATTCTGAAGAGCAGCAAAAATGTTGTGGTTTTCTTTTTCCTGAGCCGAGGTTCGGCTCTGGGAGGAAGGCAGGGTTCTGCCAGCTCAGCTCCTGTGCCTGGTGAGCCATCACTCTCCATCCATGCCCGGCCATCCCTTCAGGGTCTCGTGGCGATGAGCGCGATCTTTCATCCCGAATTTATCGCTGCTCTCCGTGCAGATGCCAACAGGGAAACGCTCTCCCTTGCATTTACACTGCTGGATACACAGCCATCAAACACCCTCAGTCAAAGACCTCTGGCTGCTGCCCAGTCAGTCCTGGACCCGCCTGTGTGTCCGTGTAAATCCAAACATGTGCTGTTCGCTCCCTGGACAGATGAATGTGCATCTTCCCTCCCCCTCCTGCTCCACAATGCTGTTTTTTGGCACTGACTGGAAGATTCCTATCAAACAATATAAGCACGTTTGTCAAGGCTGTTCACAGTGGCTGGGCTTCTCTGAGGAAATGATGGAAAAGGAACAATGTTTAATTCCCAGGTTGGTGGGATTTGCAGCGTTGTGTTATTTGAGGTTTGTTTCCTCCATGCTTCTTTCTCTGCTTTTTGTCTTTTCAGGATGGAAAATCCCTCAAGCTAAAATATTTTTACCTGGCTTCCACTCATTTCTAACCCAAACAGTAACAACAACAACAACAACAACAAACCAACCAACTTGGTAGTTTTGAATTGGTTTATGAAGAAAACAAGCAACAATGCAGAGCAATTTTTTGAGAAGGGCTTGCTTTTTTCTGGTTCAAACAAGAACAAAAATGTTCATTTTCTCCACCAGTCCTCTGGCCATTTTAAACAGGAGGATCAATAAATGGGGAGAATGGGGAGAAACACATTTATAGCTGTGAAAATGAGATGGGGAAGCCCCGTGGGAGGAGACATCATGGATTAGCACAGGGAAGGAGATGCCTCATCAAAGAGACCCTGAACTTCACAGGGGCAGTTTGAGTGATGAACATGGGGGAGGAGGAGAAGGAAAAGGAGAAGGACAAGGAGGAGGAAAAGGAGGAGGAAGGTTTCTACTGACAAAAGACAGATAAAGTGGAGCTTAAATGTCACATCCTCTCATGGCAGTGCCCTGTGTCCCCTCGCTGTGACCTCCTGCCCCTCTGATCCCTGGCTTTGTCTGGAGGGGAAGTGGAGATGTCTCAGTGCTGATGTCACACAGTCACAGGTCTGCACTCCCAGGAGTCTGTGTAACAAAACCACCCAGAACAGCCTCAGCAAATGTCCTCTGGACAACGTGGAGTGAGAATTGACACTGAACACCCTGAACACCATTTCTAGAGCCACTTGTGCCATGAAGCTGAAGAGCTCTTCTGTGCTGTCTCCTGCTTTGAAGAGCTCTCGGTGTGACACAAGGGTTTAGGTCAAGCATTCTCACTTCCACCAGTTCCATCCACTTCTGGGAAACACATTTCTAGGAGGAGAGGATCTGTGCTCTTCCCTCTCACATCTTTAGGCAGCTTTTCATTCCCTAGTTCTTGTTTTCCTCATTTCTAGTAGGTTAAGGAATAGCCCAGCAGATGCACAAAAAGGCCCAAACCCTGTCATTATTTACACATCTCCACTCCCCAAAACCATTTCAAGCACTTAAAAGATGTGTGTGAGACCAAGGTGTTTTCAAAATAAAAAAAAATGAAATGATGAAATTTTTCAGAAATAGAAATAAATAGCAAACGACTTCTATGTCCTTTTTATTTGCTCCCTGGCTCTGCAGAACGTAAAGGTTATGTTTTCCAAATTTTCCCTGCTGCTGTAAAGATCAAACAGTCAAAAGGCAAGGAAGGCTGAGCCCCTCATTTTATGTCATGACTTCAGGAGCTGGACCCTTTGGAAAAGCAATAAATATCCTGGGCCTGATGCTCTAGAGTATTGGTGGGATTTGTGAGTAAGAACAGAATTTTATGGGCCTTGACTGTCCTTAAGATCCTTCAGGGGGACTTTTGGTTATCCTAAATATAACTTGCTTCTTTTCCAAAGTCGTTTCTCACCTGGCTTGTGCTAAAAGCTGTGCACGGGGTTGTGAGCTCTTCCACCCTGACTGCAGAGATTTCCCTCTCTGCTTTCCATGACTGTACCTGGACCCATGGGATGCTGCCTCGGCTCATTGTGCCTCTGTGTGTATCTCACAGCCTCAGCAGCCTCTCTGAGAGGCAGTTTCTTTTCCCTTTTTTCCTGCCACAGGCCAAGCACACAGAAGGAGGGCTCTGGCCCCAGGGGATCCTGCTCTTGAGATCATTCCAGCGGGAGCAGATGGCGATGGCACATGAGCATTTCAGGCATCGCTACCACCGTGGATGGGCTCACCTTAAGGAAACAGAGAAACCCATTTGTCCTACTATTCAAACCATGTCTCTATCCTTGGCTGACACAAGTCAGCCTTGCTGCATGCAGCCAGGGCACTGAATTCAGCTCCCTGCAAGCCGGGAAGGGGAGCAGGAAGGATCCCGAGCACCTCCTGTTACTACGGTAACACAGCAGCCCTGCTCGGTACCATGCTGGTGACTGCAGCAATACTTTCCTCTAACGGTCCCACTCAATCCTGCCTGGGAGAGAGATCAAGCCAAGGGGAGGAATACAAAGAGCCCCCCCTCAGCTGAGAGGGAAGCTCTCCCCACTGCCCACAGCCACCCCGGCAGCCACCCCAACCTTTTATTAAGTGTCAAGCCATTCCCCCTGCCTGTCGCTCTGTTTTATTTCCATTACCTTTCAGCAGGGAAAGATTTAGGATCCATCTCCCTGTTTAGCAACATCCATTTGTAACAGCAGGACCGCTGGGGAGCAGTCAATAAGTGCTACACCGGTCCATCCCTGGAAACTGTGCAGCAGTTAGTGCAGAATATGAAATATATATGGCTGCCTTCACCTAATCTAAAACTGTATCAAATGGCTCTTAACCTTGCCCGAATGAATTCAATTTGGCTACCGGATGCGGATCCAATCCTTGGGCTAGAACAGAAAAATCACTTACTAAAGCGATGCTCCCGAGGGACGAGCTTCTGAAAGAAAACTCGGAAAGATTTCCAGTTCGCTTGTGCTGTGATAGTTCACGCAAGACAAATCTGGAATGATGAGGTCTTTTCGTCAAACACAAGCAAACCCCAGGAAACACGGGAATAGCATTACAAGTGCATTGGAGGGGGGATTGTTAGGGAAGCTCAGGGGACTGCAGGAGAATACAAGGATGGGCAGAAGATGGAGATGTGAACCGGAGGGTCTTTGTGTATTTCTAGAGGTCTCATAAGAGAGGGGGTTTGTGAAGAGAAGCAGAGAGTGCTCAAAGCAAGGGGAACAAAAATATCTATCCCTGCCCTCTGGCAGTGGGAAGCCATTCCCTGTGTCCTGTCCCTCCATCCCTTGTCCCCAGTCCCTCTCCAGCTCTCCTGGAGCTCCTTTAGGTCCTGCAAGGGGCTCTGAGCTCTCCCTGGAGCCTTCTCATCTCCAGGTGAACACCCCCATCTCTCCCAGCCTGGCTCCAGAGCAGAGGGGCTCCAGCCCTGGAGCATCTCTGTGGCCTCTCTGGACTCTCTCAAACAGATCTGTGTCCTTCCTGCACTGTGACCCCTGAGCTGGACACAGTATTCCAGGTGAGCTCCCTTGAGAGCGGAGTAGAGGGGCAGAATCTGCACCCTCAAGCTACTGGCTGCACTTGCCCATTCCTGGGCTCTATCCCTAGAGTACAGATGGCTGTGGAGAAACCAGGCTGTTCTCACAGACAAGGCTGCCTGTTCCCTGTGGGGGATGCTCCAGGAGATGCTTGTCTCTGCAGCATGGCTCTCTGCCCCCATGGCAGCCCCTGGCCGCCAGGCAGCGGGATGATTTCCCCTGGCTCAGGCAGCGCCGCGCTCCCGGCCCCGCGCTATTGACTCCCGCTGCAGTTAATTGAATTGTCTTGTACTACACTTTGTTTAAGACGATGAGTGATGGCTCTCACTCCAGCAATCAGCTCCCGGTGAAATGAGGACAGAGACACATCCTCTGTGCCAAACCCCCCTGGCCACCAATACCATGCCCAAAAGCTGCTCCCCCTCGCTGGGACCCTCTGTGCTGGGCACTGGCAGGAGCTGATCTGCCTCGGAGCCCTTCTTGTGTGGAGCATCAAAGGATGGTGCTTTGGGGGAAATCAGGATGGCTGCCCCAGGGACGTGATGGGGCTGAGGAGGAGGGATGTGAGAAGGTGCTGCACAAGCCACGGCCAGAGGAGTGGGGAAGGGAGAAGGGTGTGAGGAGAAGGGAGGTGAGCAAGGCGAGCTCAACAACTTCATCTGGAGCCGGAGGCCGCCGGGCCCCTCGGCACAGCTGGGCTGCGGCGCACGCCGTGGCTAATGAGGCATCTGCTCGGGCTGACAGGCGGCATCTGCTGCTGCTCCCTCCTCCTGCCGAGCTCCTGGCAGCCGGGCTCGGCCTCCCACGCAGCCAGGTGTGCCCACCTGTGCTGCTCCCCAGCCCTGGGCACAGCCAGGTGTGCCCGGGGCAGGGACAGCTCTGCGAGGGATGGGAGCATCCGGGGATGCCTGCAAATGGAAAATCCTCTCTGCAGGGAGGGAGCAGGAACCTTTGCTCCAAAGCATACCCGTGTTCCCCTCTAATTGCTGGTATTGAGCCATAAAATTTTATGTTTGCCGTCTCTCCTTGTATGTCTGACTCCCTGTTTACAATCACTTAGGCCAAGCTGCCAGGCCTGGCATTAAAATACCCTGTTCAATTACTGTGGGAGCCCAGGGCAGCGGGGGCGGTGGGAGCAGAGCTGTGGGATGCACTTCCAGCCAGGAAATGGGAAAGGCTGACCAGGACTGGCTTTAACCGAGGTGGAACTTGGCAGCTCAGCCAGAGACGGCTCAAAAACAAACCCCAAAACTGGAACAATGTGAAGATGAGGAGAAAATCTGGATTTGGATTCGGCCTCTCTCTAAACTAGAAGTTCTGGGGATGGGAGGGTTTTATTTTCCTTGAGAAAAGGGTCAGTTTAGAAGCAGAGGAGTCTTTTGGCTTTGTTTAGGGGCTCTGTGGTGCAGGCCAACAAGGATCAGGGAGATTTGGCCAACAAACAGAGTTTTGCCATTATTTTTTAAGCAGGAGCATTTGTTGGTGCTGCTGGAAACCTCTGTCCTCTTCTGAGTTGCAGGTGCCTCTTGCCCAGGGCCGATGAATTATTAAGGGTTCTCTCAAGAAGAAATTCTTAATCAAAGTCTTGATCACTATTGGTCATCCCACACCCCACGCGGCTTTGCTAATCATGGAAGAGGAAATCCACTTTCTCAATCAAGTCCTGGTTAATTAGATTCCCGGCTGAAACTCAATATTTCCACCGTACTCATTTCCTGGCCTGTTCAGCTACACTGTTATACCACATGGGAAACATATGGGAAACCTTTCCAAAGGTGTGGGTCTGTGCACGTGGTAGCTGTGAAATCCATCTGTGAAGCTCCTGAAGCACTGAGAGATCCATCACAAGCAAGTGTGGAATGGGAGACATAAATCCAAAGGCAGTTTGAGCACCCCACCTGAATGACAGTGCTCCTGCTTTGATTTTGCCATCTTTAAGGGAGAAATATGTGTTTCAGGGAGACAGGAGCATATTAATAATAATAACAGAGGGACCAGTGCTGAAATAACTGGGGCAGGCAAGTGGTGGCTATAAAGCCCAACCTGATTTCCATATGGGGAACACAAGGCACCTAGGTTTTGCTCCATGCTCTGCTACAGAGGCTCTTGACCTTTGACAAGGAGCAGTTTTCCTTGCTCTGCCTCACTTTCCCCAACTAAAAACCAGGAACAACCTCACACTATCGACATTCAGTGATCAGTGATGATGAAGCCCTTTCACAGCCACCAAGAGGGGCTGAAAGGGCAGTTTGGCACTGCCTGAGCTCTCCTCAGCTGGGCAATTCTTGTTGAGTGCAGCAAGGATTCATTTCATTTCCACCTCCCACATATGAAATGAATGCAGCGCTCATGCAGAACAGGGAGGAAAAATGGGTCTTTTCCATGTCCAGCCCAGCCTCACCACCAGCTCTGCTGCACAGGGACTTTGCACCCTTCAGACCCCTTCAGCCACGTCCAGCATCACAGGTGAGGCCCTACGCAGAAGCTGACAGAACACACGGTCACTCAGGGGATGAAGCCTGGGTTTGCTGCATTTTAATCCAGCCCAACTCTTCCTCTTTGCCAGGATCCCAACAGCATCTCCTCTTTGCCTAGGACCCCATCTGGCTCCTGTCCTTCCGCCTTGCTGCAGCCACATCCCCCTGCTCCTCTCTGGCTCTGCACCAACCGCTATGAACGGAGCTCGCGACTCTCGGAAGCTGGGACTGTCTTAAATCCGAGGCCCTCCCTGGATATTTCCATATTTCGGCAGTTTAATGCATTGTATTTAATGTACTCAATTTGGAAGCCAGCAGGCAGCGCAATTTTCAGGTGCACACAATGTGAATAATGAAAGTCTCTGAGTCCCCAGTTCTCAATCCACCTGAGTCCCTGGAACTGGATTAGAGGAGGGAGAGAGGAGGGCTGGCCAAATGAAACTCAGCAGCTGAGGGATGAGGGACAGAAATGAGTAGAGGGCTGATGGATGTATTTTGGATGTCCCAGCCAAACTGGAGGACATGCTGTACCGAGCTCATGCTGGGCACACCATCTCCAGGAGACATTTAACTGGCCTTAATAATGTCAGTGTCTCTTAATGAAAATAGTCTGTTCCACTTAATAAGTACAGTGCAGGCTTGAGCCATTAATCCACCGAACCCGGGGTTTTCCAGCATGGGAAGTTTGTTAGTGCCACTGCAGCCTGGAGCTAAACCAGGAGATGGGCAGAGGAGAGCATCCTTTCCCTCAGCCATTTCCAGATTAATCCCAGCCTCTACAGAGTGACCACCAGCCCACCACCAGTGTGATTACTGGTGTTACTGATGTGTTTTCCCAGTGGGAGGGTGGGAGCCCTGCTGAGGCAGTGGGACACAGGTGGCACCAGAGGGGCACCAAAGGCTGGCGTGGTGGAAAGCTGCACTGGGTGTGCAGCTTCACATCCCATTAACCTCCAGCCTGCTCTGAGGGTGAAAGCAAAGCCACTTCCCTCAGTTACCTCACTCTACACAAAATGAAGATTAATTTTAGGCAGGTGTTAAACCCACCGAGACTGTTAACTCCTTTCAGTGGAGTGGCATAAACATCTCAAGGCACATTATCGGCACGGGAACATCATCCTCTGGTCCTCTGGAGACAGGGCAAGAAGCAGAGGAAAATACTCCCCCTGGGAACATGTGGACTGAAGCAAGAGAGAAATTCTGGGATGCAGAATTAGCCAATGATAAGGGACCTGCAGCTGATGGAAGAGGAGTTCTGTAGGAAATAGGCTCCCCAGCACAAAAGGCTCTCAGCCCATAATTGGGGCTGCCAGGCTCCAACTTAATAATGCCAGTTAGCAACAATATTAATAATGAATCCAGTCATGCGGGATTTGCCTGCACTGTGCCATCGGGGTCCTTCAGAAAGCAGCACCGAAGGGAAATTGAAACTACTGAGCAAAGTGATAGTCTAACCTCCCCCGTAACTCGCTCGGTTATCATGATGTAACTTAAAATCTGCTTTAGCAATTACATTCCTCACAAGATCTGAAGTGGTGGAAAGGAGAATGATAATGATAATATTAATATACAGCCTCTTCCTAGCGAGAGCAAGTCATTAGGCAGCACACGGGGAAGATGCACAGGCAGAAACAGATGGGAAAAGCGCTACATCAAGAGTTTAAAGGCAGGCTTACAAAGGGGAAAAAAAGCTGCAAATTCTAAGTGGATTATGGAAGGCAGACTGCAAAGGGAAAGCGAGAATTGCTCTGTGCCATGCCGGAAAAGGCTGTTCACACATGGCGTGTGAGAGGGGGATGGATGAGGGGAAAATGAGCACCGATGGCAGAATAAGTATTCTGGGGATGTGCTTTGCTCCCTGTAATTCCAGGTGCTGAATAGGTTTTTGTCTCATGGATTTGACCAGGCTGTTTCTCCTCAGCACAGACAGATCAGTACCTCTGCCAGGTGACACATCCTGCCTGTGACAGATGGGCAGCAAAATTTAGGTGGGATAAATCTCAGTGTGGTAGCAAAGTGCATGAGGCTGCACCAGGTTTGCTGGGGAGTCTAAAATCAGTGTTGTCAAACCCACAGCGCTCTGTGAGGTATTTTCATCCAGGACCAGTAAAAGCAGGAAATCAGAACTTAAAAAACACACAGGCTTTATCTCTCCTTCCCCCTAAAATTTGGGCACGTCTTCCCACTGCCTTGTGACTATCAGCCCTTGTGTGGGTTCATTAAACACAACACTGTCCCCACTTTTGTCTTCATCCAGCTCTTTGCACCTCTGCCTGCTGAGGAGAGGGAGCCCAGGCAGCTGCTGGGTGGCTTTTCCTCCTGTTCCTGGCTAGATGGAACTTCGATTTACACACACACACACACACACACACACACACACACACAAGCAGAAAGCTGGCAGCACCGGCTGTCCCTGGTGCCTGTGATGCTCCCCCACCCCAGGCTTTCAGAATGTCCGCAGGGACATCAAGCCACAAAAATAAACTCAGTGACCCCCTGCAGTTTCCCTGGGGTGAGGGGGGACAGCCCTACAGCCCACCTGGGGTGACCCCCTCAGCTGCTGGGCTGTCAGATGCCAGTTGGATCTTCCCTGACCCGGGCACTGCCCAGGCTGGCCAGGGAATGGGCACGGCCCCGAGGCTGCCAGAGCTCCAGGAGCCTTTGGGCAGCGCTGCCAGGGATGCCCAGGGTGGGATTGCTGGGGGTCTGGCCAGGGACAGGGGCTGGACTCAATGACCCTTGTGGGACCCTTCCAGCTCAGGATATTCCATGATCTGTGATTGCTTCTCTACATGCCAGTGCATGTGATATTAATGATTTTGGGGCTCCATCCCAGCCATTCCCCCCTCCCTGGCTGTCCTCGAGGAGCTGCAAGCCCAGCAGTTTCCTCAGCTGCTTACGAGAGCTGGGGTTACACTGAGCCCAGCTGGGGACACTTCAGCAAAGAGCAATTGGTGCAATTATTCTCAGTCTTTCACTCCTCACCAAAGCAGCAGAGATCCATCACACCCAATATTCCCCCCGAACCTGCAGCCTGCACCTGCCCAGGCCCCTCAGCTCAGCCAAGGCCTCTCCAAGGGATGCTCTCGGGGTTTGGCTCTCGTCTCACATCACCTGGCTGACAGCAGACATCCAGGCACTCCCTGGCTCAGCATCCCCAGGAACTCCAGGGCTCAAGGATGACACAAATCCCTCAAACCACCCCGACTCCTCAGCAGAGTGGGACCACACGGGACAATTTGGGATGAAGATGAAATCGCTGCCATCAGGAGAATTCACCAAGAATTCCTGCGGCTTTGGAGGAGGAGAAACTCCCAGCAGGAGGTGGTGAGGGATGTTTTTGTCGTGGGAGTGAGAGGACAGAGGCTCCTCTGCCGCACTGTCTTAATATTTCAGCCTGCTCTGCCATTAGCCAATTGAAATGCAATTATCTCCCAAACACTCAGCTATACATTACTCCCTTATTGTTATCTTACTGGATTTTTTTCGGCTGTTCCATGCCAGATAACCTTAATTTTTCCCCATTTGTTCCAGCATATAACTATTTGTTTGCAATCATTGCCTATTAGATAGACAGATCCTGCAAAGAAGCCAACATTTTCCCCCATAATGCAGTCCCTGCAAAAAAATGCAGTCCCATAAAAACTTCTAATAGTTTATTTGATCAAATAATCATTGCTATATCAAAGCAAAACTATTTTCTCTTCAAAACTATGCATTTATTAAAATGTAAAGTAGTATGATCATATTGGGAGCAAAAAATAAAAATAATATTATGGTATTTTGCAGGAAAATATTGCATATTTATTTTGGATGGCTTCCCTGGAATTTTAATTTAGGCCTTTATATATTTATTTCCCTTGCCAGCCAGCTGGAGAGTAACCCTAGAAGGTTTGATGCTCAATTTTTTTTTTTTAATAGAACTGTGTTCAGGGCTTCAAATTGTATTTTTAAGAATGGTTTTTGACTTAAGGCAGAGACCCTTTTTTTTTTCAAACTAAGATCCGTGGTTTTTGACTTAAGACAGAGACCCTTTTTTTTCAAACTAAGATCCATACAGGAAACAGAATGTCCTGCTGCTGGAAATGGAGAGGATCGAGCTGCTTGGAGAAATAAGGAAACTGGGAATTCAGCTGGGAGCTGGGCTCCAGGAACAGCTCTGTGCTAGATGAGAAGTCCATTTGAAGGGGCTTTACAAGCTCAGAGCATCCGTTGCTCTCTGGCTCCAAGGAGAAAGAGCTGCATTTCCCAGCCCAAGCGTTCAAATAAAGCCATGATTTATGTCCCCACCTCATGGGACCAGCTTAAAAAAAAAAGGAGGAAATCACAGGCATTTATAAAACAAGTAAATTTTAGTGGTTTCTTTCTATTTCCCTTCTGAGCCCCAAGCTTTTAAGGGGTTGTATTTTAAAGCCTTCTCTCTGCAACTGCATGAGACCAGAAGTTTTTTAGATGCTGTTTATCCCTCTTATTTACTCAGCTCCCGGGATTTTCAGACATCAGCACAAAGAGGGTGATGGGGCTTTTCCTGATGGGGAAAGGAGGATCCACTGATAGGAAGATGCAGCTTGACCCCATCCTTCTCCTGCAGGTGTGACCCTTGGGACAGATGGGCACAGTGGCACCAATGCCTCATTTTACAGATGTGGCACAAGTGGGGTCACATGGAGAAGCCCAAAGAGTCCCTGCTCCCATCTCCAAGGCCGTCCTGGGTTCCAGCACCCAGCAAGATTAACAGTTGCTTGCAGCAGGATTAAAATTTAAGGAGGATGCTAAAACCATAAGGTCTGGTATTCATAAATCTCCCTTTATTATGCCACTTCCAGGCAAATAAATGTTCTTAACAGCAGAATCGCCACACCAAATGTGTGCCAGCTCTCTTTGGAGAGTGGACATTCTCTGCTGGAGCAGTTCTGGTTCAGGACAGAGTTCTGGTGCCTCTCTTCAGACTGGCCAAGCAGCAAGTGCTGCTCCAGCTCAGCTGAACAGGAGGGAGAATTGAGGTGTGGAGACGCTCAAAGATTTTGTAATCCCACTTTAGCCTGACACAAATTTCCCTGGGGCCACATCAGAGCTGGGTCTGCTGCACACATATGTTGGGTCTTAAATTCAGCCTCCCCCCGCTGTGACCTTGGCAAAGCCCTGGCACAGCTGGGTACGTGTAGCTCCACACTTCATAATAAATCAAAAGGGATGTTTGTAGCAAAAAGCTGCTTGCTTTACACCAAATGGCATTTTTGGGGTTGTCTTGTGCCAGGCCAGTAGTTGGACTCTATGGTGCTTGTGGATCCCTTCCAGCTCAGGAGGTTCTATGATTCTATGAAGGAACCCCCTGTTGCTTTACAGCAGCACTTGGGGTGAGCTCCTGGCTGATTTACCAGCCTCCACTGCATGGGTTCCCCCACTACAAATCCCTGTCATGCTGGTGGAACTGGTGTGCATCTCCTGGGAGCACTGATGGATCCAGGAGGATTAAATCTGTGCACAGCACAGGGATCAGCTCTCCAAGTGACACTGAACGAGTCAGAGGGGTGAACCAGTGGCTGGTTTCCTGATGAACAGCACCCTCAGTTTCTCACCACGATGCTCTTTCACAGTTTTCCTGCATTAATTAGATTGCTTAGGAAGTATGGTGGTGGGGCTTTGATCCCAGCTCCTGGCAAAGCCTTGAGTGCTGAGGGGATGTGAAGACTCCAGCATGAATGTTTAGCCCCTGAAGGCATTGTCCTGCTGGGAGGGATGTGATATTTTCAAAGGCAAAAGCCCCAGCCCTGCCCAGGTGCCCCTGGTGCCTCAAAGGTGATGTCCCCTCTGCTGGGGAAGGGGTCACATCAGAGCCCCACGAGCTCATGAGACCATGAGTGAGGAGTTTAGAATCACAGAATCAACAAAGCTGGAAAACTGGACCTCCAAGTCCAATCTTTGACCAAACACCACCACAACCACTGAACCCTGTTGCCAAGTGCCACATGTGCCACCACTCTGTTTTGGATGGTGACCCCACCAGTTCCCTGTGCAGCCTCTGCCAGTGCTGGCTGCTGCCCTGGACAGGCAGTTTTTGCTCAGGGTTGGAACCAGCTGGGCTGGTACTGATGATGGGGCAGGGTCAGGATTTGGGCACCTCCTCCCCCACCTCCTTAAAAATTAAACTGAGAGCTGGGATTCATTCAGCTGCATGGGGGTGGTTGTGAAAAAAGGAGAGGATATTAAATTAAAGTATTTTCATTTTAACAGAATGCACCATAACTTAGGGGGGGTGGTAGAACAGGGACTCTTTAGATTCCAGCTATTTAATAGGTAAAGAAAAAGCTATACAAAATGTGCTTCTATTTCCTAAAACACCCATATAATATCTTCAATTAGGGTCCAAGCACAAAAAAGATCATTATTAAAAATGAGACCCTCCAGGAGTTTTCCAAAGTGTTTGCTTTTTGCTGTGGTGGGGAAGATTGCTTGGAATAATATAATTTTGTGTGCTCAAAGACTCAAGAGTACGCTGAGTGGGGAACAGGAGAAAAACCCAGCTAATGGTAAATGATCTCTTAAAAGCAAGGGAGAGGTTGGAAAAGTGGATCCATGCAGAAAATAATACACTATTATTTAAAAAAGTGAATTGCTGAAATGACACTCTTCCCTGATTCTGTCTCCAGAAAAAACATCTTGGCTGAATCCTTAATGTACAAGGGGTTGGGATTTTTTTTTTTTTTTTAGTGACAGTGTAAAACCTGCAGAAATATCTTAGTTATTTACCAAGTGATTAAACCCCAGTCATTTATTACAGTTTTACTGGAACATTTTTTCCCTAGTTCTTCCAGGGTTTATTGCTTCCAATATAACACGCCTCCCCCTTTAATAATCCCCATTGCTTTGCCTCTATTGCCTTATATTTTTAGATTTCTTTTAGCGTTTTGCATAAAATTCTAACTCTAATGGGCTTTATAAAATGAGATGTATTGTCATGGATCCAAGCCCTTATGAAGATAATTATCTTGTCCATTTGTGTTTTCATTACATTGAGAAATACTTTTTCTCTCTCCCCCCAACATTTTATCTCCCATCCCAAAACACAAGGGTCCTTTATTTTTTAATTTTCAATCCATTGGCAATGGAAGAAGAAAATCCAAGCAACTGCCATCCTCTGTTTTTGGCTGATGGAAATTCATGAATCCTGGAGCAGAGAGGAGGGGAATGGTGATGTTTGTAGGATGTGAATGACACCATGGTGGGGCACAGGACAAGGTGAAGAGGAGGATTGGGGACAGAGGTGACACAGAGCCAGGTGTACTCCAAAATGGAATACAGAGCCAAAATACTCCAGTAGGTGATGGGAACACCAGAAAGTGGAAGCAGCTCAAGGGGGAAATACAGAAAGGACACATCAGGTCCAAAGCACCAAACACCTCTTGCAGTTTTGGAAGGAATCAAAGCAATCAGGGAGGTCCAAGGCCAACAAGGGGAAAGTGGAGCCCAGAGATTCCTGGGGCACCAAGGGTGGGGCACTGGGCCAAGATGGATTGAGCCAAGGGGTCAGTGAGAAGGATGGGACAGGCTCTCAAGGAGAAACCTCCCCCTTTGGAGCTTCCAAATTGGCTCCAACACAAGGTTTAACCACTGGGAAAGCAACTCCAAACTGCCTGAGGCTGTGTTTTCCACTAGGGTCATTAACTCCATAAGACAGAGCCTGTGCTTCCCTGTGGATATGCATGGATCCTGACCCAGTCATGGCAGACCCTGGTCTCTTCTGGGGTCTTTACTTCCATATCAACATGGATTATCACCTGCAATCTGAGTACACCTTCCAAGGGCCTCATGGCTCTGGAGAGCCAACACCAGACACAGAAGACAAGGCAAGGGTGCACCTTGCAGAGAGTCCTCCTGCTGAGGCTTCACTGACAACTCTGAAAACCTTTTGTCTTTTCCCTGAGGCCTGTTGTACGGAAATGGGAATATGTGCCATTTGCTCAAGAAAAGCTCCCCTGGAGCCACGGAGAGCAATCACAACTGGTGCGTGGGGGAGGTGGCTCTGCCCTTGTATGGAGTTAGGCTGGGTATATATTTCCACATTCCCATAAAAAAGGGGTTATTATTTCCACTTGAGATACATCCAGAGCTCCTTGTAGAGCAATGACAATTAGAGAGCAACAATGACGTGTGAGCTGCACCATTCACCTGCCTAACAGGGCCCGTGTGCATAGTCCAGAGTGTACTGGGAAATAACTTCCATTGATCCAGCAGCACAACACTGCCAGGAGCCATGGAGACAAAGATTGCATCAGGACCAGGCCCAGGGTATCATGGCTGCACCAAGGAAGAGGCAGATCCTTCCCTGGTTTATGTGGGTGTGGTTATGCAAAAAATAAACACACTTCTGGTGTAAAGTCAGAAACGACTTGGCCTGAAATCTGGAAAAGGTGGCCCAAGCCCAGGGCTAAGGCAATGCTGCAGATATTACTTCAGTCACCCTTGGAGCTTTGCTGGTCCCATTAATCTTAATGAGGTTGTGAGTAACGAGGTGACCCACCCCAAACACACATGGCACAGAGGCCCTTGCAAGTGTCACACCCCAGCCCTGTAGGACACTCATGGCTTGGGTTCCTGGCATCCTCCCTGCCATGGGGGACATGACCCCAACATCCCAACAGGACACTGGGGTCATCCTGCACAGCCAGAGAGGAATGGGACAGAGGGCAGGAGCTGTGAGTAGATGTACTGCTGGAACTACAACCCAGGTTTTCTCCCTGGGCACTTCCAGGTCAGTCAGGCTCCACCTCAGCACAAGGGAGAGGATCCCAGGACAGCCAGAATCACTGCCTGTGTGAAGGCAGAGGATGAGAGTGGGTTTAAGTCAAACCCTCCCACCTCAACAGACCCTGCACCTAAATGAGGTACCCACATCTGAGTGGTAGCACAGTCCCCTATCAGCTGGTGTCCTGGCTTTGCCCTTCCTTCAGGAAAGACAGAAAGCAGAAACTGCTGGCTGAGTTTGCTCCCAGGCAGTGATGGTCCCTCTGGACCAGCTCGAGGGTAACAGGACTGGAGCCACAGACATGCCAGGCCCTCTCTGGAGTGAGCAGGGTCCCTGTGCTGGCACGGCCACCTCGCTGTCAGCCCTGCTTCCCTTTAATTAGAGGAGGCGTTGTGGCCCCGCTGCCCGCCGTGAGTGACGCTGCCAGTTGTGCTGTGCTTTAGCAGTGTCACATCGAGGAACATCACATCCCAATTAACACATCTTGTCAGGTCCGGTGGCTGGCTGCGGAGCACGCTCCCAGCAGCTGCCACTGGGACCCAGCCGAGGGACTGGGGCCACCTGGCTAGGTGGCAATTCATTGTAGTCAAGGTTTTATTTTAGGAGAAAAGGTCCTAAATTCAGGATTGTAAGGTGATGGTGGCTTTGTCCTGGTGGCAAGCTGGGCTTTTCATCTGGGAGCTGGGTGGAAAGAGGGAAGCAAGTTTTCCCATCTCTTCCTCATCTTGTAACAGGACAAAAGCAGCATCCAACATTCATTCACGCCTTGAAAACAGAAATGAGTTCAGGTTCCCCAGTGACCCTGCAGAAGGATTGGAGAAACCATTCATCTCCAGGACAGACAACCTTGCTCAAGGTCACTTGCCACATTGGATACTCCGATTTTTCAGTCCCCAGCATCAGGCATGAAAGGGAAACGGACTTGACACATGCAGGGACTGAACTTGTGCACCCTGGCTGCTGCTGCTCTGCTAATGATTAGGCAAGACAGCTTGGCACGGGTGAGTGCCAGGCCCAGGTGTCCCGGCCTCTCGGCTCTTCCCAAGGATTAAACATTTAACACTGCTGCAGAGCGGGCTCGGACACAGCCTGGCTGTGACCCCAGCTCGAGCTGCCATGTTCTCCTTCCCAGCCCAGCACCACAGCCAGAGGCCTGAAAAAGCACCAACAAGAGGGACACACAGGAAATGAGGGATTTTATAAGGGATTCTTTATTCACATTATAGACTCTCTTTTAATTCTGGATCCTGAAGTGCATCTGAGGGATGAGGACGGTGTTCTTCAGCAGACCAATTTGGAAGGGGTTATTAGTGCTTTAATTGAAAATAAGGCACAGACCAGTGGCTGTGAAAGGTCCTGTGGCACTTTGGACAAGAAGAGGGTTTGGGGGCCATGGCACTGGCCAAACCCCACTCTGATGCAGCTTGCAGGGATCAGGCATGGAACTCCCTTCAGTTCCAGGAGCATGGATAGCGATATTCATGGCAAGATGCTCAGCAAAATCTCTGCAGACCTAAAGTTCCTCTGGAAATATTCCTGCTGGGTCAGACAAGATGTGGTGGGAGCTGCAGGCCCTAGCAGGCCCTCTTGAGCCCCCAGCAGCCAAAGTAGCTCTTTCCAACACACCTGGCTTCTCCTTTAGCCTCGTGCAAGGTTATGAGCAGCCTCACACGAGGTGGCCTGGCTGGAGCTGGCCATTAGCCAGCCTGGCAGTGAGACCAATGGAAGAAAATCCCTGGAGCCAGGATGCTTCTCCCTGAGACAACAATTTCTGCTCCTTCCCTCTGGTGCTGGCCCATCCGTGCCCCATCAGCAATCCAACCTGCAGAAAAAAAGGGCTTTTCCAAGCAAACGCACATCCCAAGTCAGTGGAATTTGTACAACTTTGATAACGAGCATTTAAAGGGTAAAGCCTAATGAAGGGATCCGGAAACAAGCTGCAAACGAAGGCAGGATGCAGCTTTTTAATTAAAACTCTGATGCTTTTTTATCTCTTTCCCTCTCCCTTGCTCTTCCCTCTGCCGACGGAGGGGATTTCTCCATCTGAGGCCTGTTGCTGTACAAAAAGCTCAGCTCTAATATTCTCTTTGATTAAATGAGATTTTTTTTTCTTCCTCATCTTCTGGTGGTGCTGCTGTCGTGTTCCTTGGTGAGGATTTAAAGGAAGAAGGGCCCTGCCAGGAGCCAGGCAGTACCTGCAGATGGGGAAGGAGACACGGATGCAGCCGTGCTCCAGAGAGGATCAAAGCACTGGGGTGCCCACCTGCCTTTGGAGCCCCAAATGCTGCCTTGTCCCACAACGTGTCTCTGCAGCACCTTCTCCTAACACCAACCAAAATATGCTGGTACAAAGGGTTAAGCAGCAAGACAGAGGGAGAAGATCAAGCCCATTTGAGGGGATGATGAGACGCTCTAATTTGATTGATTTTCAGTGAATTCATGGCACTTCTCATTTGCAATTCCCCTCCTTTTAATTAGCTGATGCTTGTAGCTATCACATTTGATTCTCATTACTTGATTAAATAGGGTCCTGCACCTTTAGGCAGTGCTGGGAGGTAGTGGAAGGAACCAGATGGACAGAGGGTTGGACAGGAACAGGAGCATCCTCCAGTATTGCTCCAATGTGGTTGTGAAAGCAACATGGACCTTGGCTTTGTCTTGGCTAGCCCAAGCTCCTGTCCTGGCTGCATCCTGCTTGGCAGTAAAACATCCCTAGACTGAAAGGGAGCAGAGCCTGAGCTCTCCTTTCAGCCTCTGGAGGGTTTCTATCTGCTCCAGGTGATCTGTGTTCAGGAGCTGCTTGAGAATTGTACTGGCACCAGTGGGATTCAGATCACAACTGGGTGGGCAAAGATGTCTTTACCACTCTGAATGCTCAGCTAAAGAGGCATCAGAAGCTGTTCTGGCCCCCAACCTACTGCAGCAGTTTATCTCTGCAGGAAAAGCTACTAAAAAGATATGCAATTTAAAATCCACCAAAAAACCCAGCAAACTGCCTGTAAACCGTACCATTAATTGGTGCCACAGTGAAATCCAGACCTCTGGAATGCTGACAGTATTTGGCTGAGTGGCTTGTGACAAGGATGGTGCTGGCACTGGGACCTTGTTGTGTCTCCTTGGTGGGAGGTAACTGGGACAGATGTGCTGGCAGTCACACCAGTTGTATTTCTCCTTCTCCGCTGTCATTTCCCTGCCTGTGCTCCTCTGTTTTATCTGTCCAGCTTCTGGCACGTTTGTGCTTGTGTTTTCACACCATCCCAGCTGAAATGTGCAGCCTGTATAAAGGGTTTACCTCTGATGCAGCAGGTCTGACTGATTTTGGGGTGCTTGCACCCTAAAGAAACTTCTCTCTGTGCACAGGAATGGTGCTCCAGAGATTAACTGCTCCAAAGTCACATGCAAGTGCCCCAGTCCTACAGACCTGCAGCTCTTTAATGGCACATCCTGGAAACCCTACTCAAAATACCCCAGACCAGTGTGGCCAGGCATTTGGGCTGCTTTAGCCCATGTCCATGGCTGTGTTGGCACCTAAAGCATCCTCTCACTTCAATTCCAACCTATTTACACCAACAGAATGATTTATTAAAAGTTATCCATGTTCCCACCCTCCAAGGGTTTGGGGTGCTGATGGTGCTGAGATGAAGGGACACCCCTCAAATTACAGCTCCTTTGATTTGTGACAAAGGCAAAGGTTGTGATAGTGACATCCTGGCTTGATGAGTTTTTCTGTGGGTCTTGGTTAATTGTCTCAAAAGCACTTTGAGATCTGGAGATTGGATGGGTGACTGAAGCACACTGAGTTGTTATTATTATTTTTATTATTATTATCATCATCATCATCATTGATTTACATTTGGACCTTCCCTGTTGGAGCATAATATATTCCATCAATTATAGGAGAGCAGCACGGGGCTTAACAGCACCTTGATAATGAAGGGCTCTTTCATTTCCCCTGCACATGCACAGACCAGTTCAGAGGCTGGGAAATGGAGGTCTCCCCCCTCCACCGATGGCATTTGAGAATGTTTTCAACAGAATAATTTTATGGTTCTTGACTCAGGAAGTCAGTTTGAACTTTGGTTTTAGAGATAAAAGGACTGACAAAGCATCCCCACAGGACGCCCGGACTCGTTTGCATTCATAAATGTGGAGCCAGCACCAGAGCCCTCTTCCACACACCAGGAATTACCTTTGCTCAAAGGTTTTTCTGTATTCACTTATCATCTAATGAGCAGTGCAAGAAACTTCATTTTAAGGAGGAGAGAAGGGGAAGGAGGATTAAAAAAAAATCCTCTCTTGGTGGATGCCTTTAAATGGAATTCGATTTCTGTGGCTTTTTCATATCCTGGCAGTGAGGAAGACAAGGCAAAAGAATGGAAAGTTAAAGAGATGCAGAGATGAAAGGAGCACGAGTCCCTTTAGGCGGGGACAGGCTGGCAGAGATGGCAAACACTGCGGAGCATGAGAGAGCTGGGAGAGGGCAGGACAGGCAGGAGGGACCCGTCCTGGGGTCCTGCCGAACTGGGGAGGAGCAGGAGGGTAGGGGAAGGAAAGTACCACTGGAAGCTGGATGGGTAATTGTTCCCTGGAAAGGCAGCTCCATGATGTGTTCCATCCCTGCTGGAGAAGTGCAAATCTGGGACACCTCTAACAATGCCTGACAGCTCATGCCTTTTGTCCCAGGGCCATCCCAACCCTTGCCCGGAGGCAGGACATGCAGAGGGAGGAGAAGTGGGACAACAGTGACACAGGCACCACTCCACACATGAATCCAAGGCCCTGTGGCAGCTGAAGGCTGGTGATGAAGGAGCTGGTGAAGGAATAAAGCAGCTCCTGTGCACTGGCAGCCACCACGCTGATGCTGCTGCTCAGCAAGGCCTACGGGCTGTGGGGCCACAATGAGGGGTTTGAGGGTGGGGACAGACAGACACAGCTCAGAGGGACACTGCTCATAGCTCAGGAACACCAGCCAGGCACTTGGCAAGGGAGAGGAGAGGTGCAACAGCCTGGGGAAGAGAGGAAGCTCCATCCCTCTGTTCCTGCATCCTCCACAGTGATCCCTGCCTGGCCTCCCTGCTTCTGCTGCTCCAGCGGGTCTTGGGCAGGACAGCACAGGGAAACAAAGAGGTTTCCAAACAACAAAATGTCCAGGGAAATGTCATATTGTCTGTGGCATCTCCACACCTCCTCATGGTGGCTGTGTAGTGCCCTTTGCTGCTTTATCAAGGGAGCCAGGCCGGAGCCCTGACCTTCCCTGCATGCATCCGAGGTCATCAGCTGGTAAAGCAAGGAATGGCAGGGATCTCACAGAGCCTTCAAACTTTAACACTCCCACACTGCACACCATTAAGCTAACAAACCAGAAAATACCCAGGGAAAAGGCTCCTGACTCTGCTCCTCAAGGTGAAGAATCACCAGCATTTAATTTTGGCCTTGCAACAAAGCAACTAAACCATGATTTTTGTCTGAGATGTCTCTGCACCAAAAGTGGGGAAATGTGGATTTTCCTGTTTACCCACCCTACCATTGCCATTTGGCCCTTTCCAGCCCCCAGGGAACAGAAAGCTTTGCTTTTGTTGCTCCACCTTGATTTCCCAGAGCTTTCTTTTCCCAAGCCTGGTGACCTGGTGAGGGTGCCAGCCCCTGAGAACCTGGGGACCAGAGGCTTGGCCACCACAGGTTGGATGCAGCTCCAGGTACCAAGACACAGTTCCATGTCCTACTACTGAAAAGGACCTCGGTGGTAACCCTGGAATTTGTCTCTCTGCCATTTAATGGCTCAGCAAAAGGCTGCCCAGGACAAGGGTGTGGAAAGCTGCTCTTCTGCACCAGTCTCTGTGAACCTCTTGAGCGTGTAGGCCCCACTGCTTCCAGCCTTCCAGCCTGAGCTTAACTTCCCAGTCCTGCCTCTGGCCTGATTTAGCCCAGTCCTCAGCTGTTGCTGATGTTTTGAGGCAGATAACACCAAGATCAGCCCAATTACTCGTGAGCTCAAATGTAAGTGTGTGCTGAAATACCTGGCGGCATTGAGACCTGAAGAGTGAAACCATGGCTCAACACAAATAAAACACCACAGATCAGGCTGTAGGAATCCTTAAAATCAGAGGGTTTTGGGAAAGTTGCAAAAGGCCTCAGAAACAGCAGAACTGCAATCAGAGCTAAGTGGTAGCCATAAGATTTGTCAGCAGAAAAGTTATACAAGAAGAAGAAGGGAAGGACAAATAAAACAGTGGTTTGTGTATTAATGCTTGGCTAGAATAATTCCCTAAGCTACAGAAAAGTATATCTAGCAAGATATTAGGAAGTTCTAAACTTAATAATGGAGCTCTGTGCATTGTGTTTTAAGGCTTAGAAGCAGATATTGTATTCGAAATAAGCAAGCATTGTTTTATCCAAAGGTACGTGTGCTCATAGTGGTTGGGTGGAACTACTGTCAGTATGCTTTTGCTTTGTGTGATTGGTCAAAAAACGTTTCAAGTAAGTTGTAACATTGAGTTCTTTGTCTGCTGCCTGGGATGTGAGCTGCTGGCATCTTCCCATTGTCATAACCATGTAAAGAGACTGATGTTGGAAAATAAAACAGCTCAAGGCACGTTCCTCAGCAGTCCTGTCCCGTTTGTGATTTGTACATAAACCCTTGGCCAGCATTACAGGCAGCTCCTGATCCTTCACTGCTTCCGAGGCAGGAGAAAGCAGAAGCCCAAGGCGATGGTTGGGGCACCATCTACTCACCCAAAGTGTGTTTGAGCAGCAGCTCTGAGCTGCTAAAGGCTGTCAGATTAGTATTCTGGGCCAGGCTGATTGCGTTCAGATATATTGCTGACATCAATCACCTCTTCCCAAACTCATCTGTCTGGATCAGTCAATTACAAACTTATTTTCAAGCTGTGGGTACTCATCTGAGATAGACCCAGGGAAGGAGCTAAACTCATTTAGGGGGCTGACCTCTCTGCCTGGCTGATCTGTGGCATGGTTTAATAACTCCTCTGCTCCATCCACTCCAGTCTGGGCTCAGACCAGCCCCCAAATGGCCACCCTGGGGCAACACAGGTGTTGCCCACACTGATGGAAGGAAAGTGCCACGATGGCCCCGTGAATACGAAATAAATTCATTATGATCTCTGCTAAGGCCACGGATACAAAGTGAATTCATAATTATAAGATAATTAACCTGCTACCTTTCTCAGCCCTTAGATGGCTTGCAGCATCTTTTATTACCTCTGCCATGCAAATTGCAAGTACAAAGAATGTTTTTTTTTCCCCCATAAAATTGTTCCTATCCTTCTCCCGTCACATTCCCCCAAGTTAAAAGCTGCAATCAGTGAGACTGGCCTTGGTTTGTCCGCTTTTTCTTAGTAAGAGGTACATAAATAAAATAATAACAGATGATTAATAACCCTCAGAGCTTTCCAAATATTAATGAATTGATCTTGTTGCTTGAGAAGAATGGGAGAGTTTTAGATTTAAAGCTTTGATAGATTTTCTCCAGAGAAGGCACAGTGATAAATACTGCGTTAAAATGCTATTTGTATCTGTGTTGCTAATATTAAGTTTGTGTGTTCATAGATTTGAAAGCACAGAAGGAGAATTATGTCACCTGCTCTGACTCGTAATGAAGGCCATCGACTTTCCCCCGGCAAAATGAGTAGAATTGAGTAAAACTGAAAAGATACATTTCCAGGGAAGTTCTCTTTGAGGACCCTCCTGAGCTTTTCCTTCGGATCCACCTGCCAACCACCCTTTGTTCAGACAACTAGAGCAGGGATGGGGAACGTTGGAGCATCAAATCCATCTCCAAACCCACATTTCTCGCCTTACAGCTACCCCAGTCTCATCCATCCTTAATTAGAAACAACACCACAAATCATTTGGGCTGCTTCTAAGAGAAGAAAAAGCCCAACAGCCCTCCTGTGCAAATCACAGAATCACAGAATCTCCTGAGCTGGGAGACACCCACCAGAATCATTCAGGGCAGCCCCTGGCCCTGCACAGACACCCCAACGATCCCACCCTGGGCATCCCAAACACTCCTGGAGCTCTGGCAGCCTCGGGCCGTGCCCATTCTCTGGGCAGCCTGGGCAGTGCCAGCACCCTCTGGGGAAGAACCTTTCCCTGATCTCCAGCCTGACCCTCCCTGGACCAGCTCCAGCTGTTCCCTTGGGTCTGTCCATGGCCACAGAGAGAAGAGATTGACACCCACCCCTCGGAAAAAAGCTGCAGATGGTGGTGTCTCCCCTGAACAAACCAAATCCTCACTGTTGGTGGGATTTTGGGAGAATCAGCTCTGCCCCTGCAGCTGTTTTGTGCAATAACTGACAACCTGTCCCAGGTGAAAGCACCCAAAGGCACCCCCAAAATCCGGGTGCAACAAGATCAATTAATGAATATTTGCAAAGCTCTCAGGGCTATTAATGGGGCAGAAAGTACCATAGTCCCTCAATTCCACAGAACCTAGAGCAAACATTTGGGTGAAAAAGAACTAAAAGACAATCTAGACACGAAGAAGATCCCGGGTCTAACCCTGTCAAAGACTTTTTTGTGTCCTTGCCAGGCAGAGAGACAATGCAAAGCAGGGTCCTGGCTGCATGAACTTGGCCCTTTCGTGGTGGTGCTAATGCTCGTGCACACAGTAATTAAGGCTGGATGGATGAAGGCTGAATATTGAACTCTGAAGTCTGTGAAGGTCAGGGATGTGCTACCGGAGAGGCAATTTATCCCCGATCTGTAATAAGGTCTCACATCTGACCTATTAACTGAATGTTACATGATATTAATAATCTCCCTACAGATCGGGGAGAGACAAACAAAAGTCGAGTTTGGAGGTTGATTTGCTGGAGTTAATCCATCAAACACTCTCAAAATCTACAGTCAAACTGCTTATTTTTAACTGAATATGCCTTTCTTTGATGAGACTGTGTGTGCATCACACTCCACACATACCTTTCGATGTAATAAAGATCGATGAATTATTCATGCCAGCATTATTAGTCCTCTATATAGGACACTCTCCTACAGATGGGTGAGCTCCTTCCAATCAGAAACCTCGTTTGCTGAAAACTGAAGAGTCAGATAATGTCCCAAAATTCTTGACAACCAGCTTGAAACGCTTCTAATTGGAAATACTCTTCTTCTATGGGAAAATTGGGAAGTTTTTATCTCTGCCTTCTCAAAGCACAGCATTAGGATTTTTTTCTTCTTTGAAATGATGGTTTGTTTTAAAATTTACCTAAATTTAATGTAAAGCTTTTTTTTTTTTAGAAGCACCACAAGGCAGTCCTAAAAATCCAAGCACTTCAGTGCAGCTCCAGCAATATAATTCATTTTAGCCAAACCCCAAATGTTTTGTTTTCATGCTATCAAAGGGCTTTGATTTGCTTTTATTGTTTCAACTTTATAATCATATGATACCATAAACCAGAAAGGAAAAACATAGACCTCATCAAAGCAATGGCTTGCTATAAGGTTATGTTGACACAGCAGGAAAAGAATGGGGAAGTTGGGTTTTTTTGGTCTTTAAAAAAAAATATTCCTCTAGAAAACATTTGATTTTAAAAGAAATTTCGTCTTTTATTGTGCTTCAGGTGAACTGTGCTGTGTTGGAGCCTCCTATAGAAAGAGAAATCGTATAATCAGAGAATCATGAAAAATTCTGAGTTGGAAGGAATCCACAAGGATCATTGAATTCAAATCCTGGCCCTGCACAGACACCCCAACAATGACACCCTGTCCCTGAGAAAGTTGTTTAAACATTCCTGGAGCTCTGGCAGCCCTGGGGCTGTGCCCATTCCCTGGGGGGCTGTTCTGGTGCTGGGGAAAGAACCTTTCCATAATAACCAACCTAGACCTAACACATCCTCTTGCCATTCTCTTGGGGTGCCAGCTGCCATTCTTAGCTCTGAGAACAAGATGAGTGGTTTATCGGAAGAAGTTGTGGCATCTCACCAGCAGGGACAGGCAATGGGCTGGTCCCCAACCAACCAGTAAGGCTGGAGAAAAATCTGGTGAATCCAGAATGGTTTGGGTTGGAAGTGATCCTGAAGCCCATCCCAGTCCCACCCCCTGCCATGGGCACTTCCCACTATCCCAGGTTGCCCCAAGCCCTGGCCCTGGACACTTGCAGGGATCCAGGGGCAGCCACAGCTTCTCTGAACAATGCCAGGGAATGGTTGCACCCTGCTGGCACCATCCATCCTACAAGGGGGAAAAGTCCTCAAGGGACCACCAAAGTTTGTCAGCTGAGAGACTTTGGGAGCCAAGTGCCAGCCCTGCGGGGTCACGCCAGGTTGAGCTGAGCATCTTTGAGTCAGGATGGGATGGAGGAGCTCACAACTGGCCCTGTCTGCTGGCAGGAGGCCACGTGGGGATCTGTGAGTGCCAGCCATGCCCAAACCTGCCCCGTGTGACACCAACCACTGCAGAACTGCACTGCTGGCACTGGACCAGCCCAGGTGCCACACAGTGACATGTACAGCTCAGCAAATGTCCCTGAGCTGCTCTCACCTCTGCTTCAGCACTCCCTGCAAAGCCCCTGCTGGGATCTCCACCCTCCCTGCAATTACTGCAATGCAGATCTGTGCTTCATTAGCCAAAAATGCCATAAACTCACACAACCCCTTCCTGGCTGCTGTGCTGTGGAAATGTGCACGGGCAGGGCAGGCACATCCTTTCATTCCTGTTTTGTGTCCCTAATTCCAGCAATGCTTGTGCTGGAGGGTAAGTGACAAAACCACAGCTCAGATCCACGGCAGCTGGAGCTGAACAAAGTTTTTCCAAGCTATTTGATTCTCCCAAGTACCTGCCCCCAAAGATCTTCAGAACAACCCAAACCACCCAGCTTGCAGCTGGAAGTGGAGAGAGGAGATCAGCACCTTGTAAAACACGATGGACTCCCCCCAGCCATGGCATGGAATTAACACCCTTCAAAAATAAAAACCCCAAAATGATGATGCTTTTAAGAAAAGGGAAAAATCAGAGCTGTTGGGGACCATTCTGCTTGGGAGAAAGGGGATGAAGCACCGGGCAGGCAGACGGAGGGAAAACACTCCTGCACACTGCAGCTGGCCACTGCCACTTCTCACTCCATTTCTCCAGCTGTCAGTCTTCAGCTTCTACAGGAAAATGGAGTTTTCCACAAAATGCCAGAGTTTCTCAGTCAAATAATAGTCCTCTCCCTGAAACATTACTAAAATTATTTTACAGCAGCTGGAGAGGTCATCTGCTCCCCACCAAGGTCACAGAGGCAGATTTCCATACTCTCCCAGGCTCCTGTGGTGTGATGGATGTGAAGAGTGTGGTTCAGTCCCTGTACCTGGGGTCTGGCTGGACCTCAGAACCTTTCAGTGCAGGGGTTTCCAGACTCAGAGCCCACCACCACGTCCATGCACACCCAGCCCATCTCCTGCCTCTGTCCACTGAATCCCTGGACAATTTCCAACCACGGGATAGAGGAGCTCAGCACTGCAGAGGCTGGAAGGGCTCCTAGGCCCACATCACCTGCTTTGAACATTCTCTGTGCAGACAGAAGGGCAAAGTCTAGGAGGGCAAGTTACAAAATAAATGGGGTGATCTCATGTCCTCATGAGAAATGGAATGTTCATCTTGTCATTGCACCAGCACAAGGTACTGGAATCACCTGTGTCAGAGCAGCAGGAGGATTTTCATGGGACAAGCCAAACCCCCTCTCCTAATCACTCTGCTCCCTATCCTTATCTTCAGGGGAGGCCACAGAACTGTTCCAGGGCTGGAGCCCCTCTGCTCTGGAGCCAGGCTGGCAGAGCTGGGGGTGCTCACCTGGAGAGGAGAAGGCTCCAGGGAGAGCTCAGAGCCCCTTGCAGGGCCTGAAGGGGCTCCAGGAGAGCTGGAGAGGGACTGGGGACAAGGGATGGAGGGAAATGACAAGAGGAAAGAGGTTTAGACTGGCTATTTGGAAGAAATTCTTAGTTGAGAGGGTGGTGAGGCACTGGCATGGGGTGCCCAGAGAAGCTGTGGCTGCCCCATCCCTGGAAGTGTCCCAGGCAAGTTTGGATGGTGCTTGGAGCAGCCTGGGATAGTTGAAGGTATCCCTGCCCATGGCAGGAGGATTGGAACAAGATGAGGTTTAAGATCCCTTTCAACCTAAACCATTCCACAGTTCCATGACTCTGTGATTCCTCATTGGGAGAGTCCTTTGAGCACAGGATGAGGGATCTTGTCCCACCTGCTGCCCCGTGCCCTCCCTGATGGTCCTTCCAAACTGGGGCATGCTCTGGGGAGGAGGGGGTTTGGATGTATGAAATCCTGTGGGGGCCTGGTGGGGGAGTTGTGTGCCTGAGCTGGATTTCAGAAAAGGGAAAGAAATTGCAGAGAGAGGTGAGCCACACGCAGCGAGACAGCTGCACTGGTGCACGCACATCAATAGCGCTGCTTTTCCAGCAAATGAGGTTTTGATTCCTTTTCAATTTTGTTAAAAAATGACAAATAAATGTCTTAATATTAATAAAGAAAAAAATAGATCCTCTGTCGGGTGAATATATAATGTGATTTGACATACAGAATGGAATTAAATTAGCGAAATACAATGGGCTGGAAAGAAGAGCTGCTTTCCCTTAGAAGATTGGCATCGGTGTGGAACCAAAGCCCGGCATTTCACGCTGGCATGCAGCTACTGCTCCTCACAAATCTCAGCTGGCTGGGTGCAGCAGCCAAATCCTCAGGTGGTGGAATTTGGCACCATCCCCTCCAACTCCGGCGTGGCGATGCCAGACCCTGCCAGCTGAGGATCCAGCTGGAGGAACACTGATAGTGCTCGTTTCCCATGGGATGCATGTGAGGGGACAGCGCTGTCCTGCTTGTCCTTGTGTCTCATGTGGAGAGGGACATTAGGATCTTCAGAGGCTGGAGTCTCTGGGTGCAGAAGGGTTGTGAGCTCAGATGGCCTTGAGAAGTGGCACTTCCTTGTTGTGACTGGAGGACATCAGGGATGGGGAACAGACCTCAAGGCTTAGTACAAAGGAACACCAAGAAATACAAGACTCTTTCTCTTGTCTGGAAGGTCACCCAAAGCAGGGGACAGACTGGAGAGCTCCAAAGACCCTGAGAGCATTTTGATGGTGAAGGCTGGCATTACACCATCCCAGGCAGTTTTGCATGGGTACACCATGCTGAGCTGCGCTCTGGGGAAGGGTTTTACACACGTATTTGCAGGTGGCAGTTCCTCGCTGCTCTCAGTGCCTACCTCCCTCATTTTCCTCATTTCCAGAAAGTTCAGTTTAAATGTCAAATTTAAATGTCAAAGTGCTGAAAACTTGTGAATCAAAAAAAAAAAAAAAAACACATCAAGGGATCAGAGAAAGCACCTAATGTTCCTTCCTTCTACAACTCCAACCCTCTGGAATTTAGTCAGGCACTGACACTGGCACTGGCTGCCCATGGCAATGGTGGAATCACCATCCCTTGAGGTGTTCAAAAGCTGTAGATGTGGCACTTGGGGACAGCTGTGGCCTTGGCAGTGCTCAGGGAACAGTTGGACTCGATGATCTCAGAGAGGTTTTCCAGCCTCAATGGTTCTGTGTTTCTACCTCTGCTCCCATGGGTACCCCTGAATGCTAACAATGCTTCCCAGACATCCCAGCTCCAGGGATCTGCCAGGCTCTGGCACTGCTGGTTCCCACCACCCCAACTGGCAACTCACTCTGATTTCTGAGTATCCATTTCCTACCAGCTCCCAGGCAGGTTGCATTGTTGCATTGTGTAATAATGTATTGATTAGCCAATCACTCCAAATTTTAGTACTGTGCCTACAAGATAATTAAATTATCTGCCTTTGTTTAAATTGTAATTTTATTTACTCTTGATTCTACTCTATAAAATTCACAGGCTTACGGTGTGTTGCGTGTCTTATTAGCGCTTAACTCCGGCGCTAATTTTCAATACTCCATCACCACAAGTATTAAGTAATTGCTACTGTTTATTCTTTGTGATTGCACCACTCGGATCCGCGCGCGGCATCGCAAGTACCCGGTGGGAGCTGAGCGGGCCAGACCCTCCTGGTGATCCAGGCGTGCATGGAATGTGATTTCCCACTTTATACTCCTTCTCTTAGGTAAGGAAAGATCCTATTGTCACGCACGTGCTCGGAGAAGTGGAGCCAAAGCTCCCAATTTATGCAGCCTGCTCCCTGGATTTTGTTAGGGATGGAATGTCGGGGGTGCAGAGCTCTGTCCGTCTCTAGGGCTGGGAATCATCGAGCTCCTACAGGAACATGCCCAGAGCAGGGGAAATCCATCCTCTCCCACTGCTGCAGGCCAGGGGCAGCTCGGGTGCACAGAGAGAAGGTGACTGCAGGGAGGCGCGTGGGTGGAGAGATCAAAGATGATTCCCCAGGTGCATTCCTGGCTCTGAAAGCCACCAGGGCTCTCAGCAGCAGCGGTTCCTGCAAAAAGGAGGATTAAGCTGTGGAAGAGTGCTGCTGCCAGGCCTTCCCACCTCGGTTTTCTGGAGAAGGTGTGGGAAGAAATGGTATTCAAGACATTCTGCTGGCCCTGGGGCAAGTGCAGGAATGATCCAGCTGCCTCTGGGATGAAGGCAGAAGAGATTTTAGTGGGTTTAGATTGGTGTGACATGAATTATTTTTCATAATTAACAAGACTGTTGATTTTACATGGTAGGTGTTCAGGTACTCTGGTGATCCGTGGCTGTTAAACACCCAAAGGTAATTCTAAATGCTGTTGATCTATGTCTGTTCTCAAGGGATGACTAATCTACATTTCTCTTCTCCCTCTACAATTAATCCCTGGATAATCTTATCTGCAAACACAAATTTGGTACCTGGAGGCAGATGAGTCACAGATCTGCAGCGGAGGTTCCGTTCAGCGACAGAAGATCTCTGGCACAGAGGGAGCCGTGGGTGCTTCCCACCTGGCCCCAGCTGCCACCCTGCCCCTCCTCAGGGATGCCTCTCCATCAGACCAAGCCCAACCCAGCTGCTCCAGAGCTCTTCAGGCTGTCCCCTAAACCACAATGTGACCTCAGCCTCGGGATCCTGCTCCTCTCCCCACAAAGCCTTCCTGCATCATCCTCCCCCTCCCTGAGCCTTCCTCTCTGGGTACCACAGTCCTTTCCTCTGACCTTTGCAATGCAAACTCTCCCTGCTGTGTCCTGCCTGAATCCCAGCTCAAAGATCACCCTCATTGTGCTCTGCCCTCCTTGTGACACGGCCACTCCTCCCATCCTTTATGCCAGCTGATTCCACTCCTGTCACACCCTTGGTGCTTTTTTCCACCCCTCCCAACCCCCGTGACTCTCAGCAGGGTCTCCTCCAGCTCTTCCTTTTGCCTCAACACCTCCAAAACCCTGTGGCTGGCTGGGACTGTGTCCCCACATCACCTCTGTTTCCCTGAGTGCCTGATCCCCTCTCCAAGGCTGGGCCAGGGGCCTGGATCAGCCCCACATTCCGTGAGATGCTGGAGAACGCGCTGCACTGCACGAGCCATAATGATAATAGAAAAAGTAAATAATTACAAGGATTGCTAATGCATCAGCTGCCAAGGAGTGAAAAATGAGCTTGTTCCAGGGGTAGCAATGGCACTGTGAATTCCAGGAAAGGGGACATGGATACCTCCCAGTGGAGCTGCTGGGCTGGAAGCGTGGACACCCTCACACCTGATCTCTGGAGCACAGCCACAATCCCAGAGGGTCTCACTGTGTCACCCTGGCAGGTTTCACAGGGAGCACAGCAGTGCTGCCTTGCAGACTGTAATTGAGTCCTTAGGATAGAGCCAAGTAGTTTGGTCGCACTTTAAAATAAGTGTCAGTGGTTCATGCCTAATTACTCCTGAATTAGCTAGGTGATTCATCAGGTCTGATTATGAATGCATAATGAATTTACCAAATCCACATGTATTAGTGAGATATTAATTCCATATGAAATCCCACAATTCATTCATGTGCCATTTGTTTTCATTCCCTTCTTTTAATAAGCTAATTAGTTCAAATTATTTGTACTTCACTAAAGGCTTGAAACACATATAAGGAATGATTAGCTTAAAACTCAGTAAATGGACAAGTATGGAGCTCACATTAATTGTGACGGGATGTTCATAAAGAATTATTATCTCTCAGCCATCTCTGTTTGCAGCAATAATAATAATGTCTAATCGTGACAAGTGGATAAAACATGTGAAGCCCCGAACTAATGCAGCTGTACATGAATTTCTAAAATGAATATCTCCAGGCTCGGCGCTTGCCTTTGAAGTCGAGCTCAGCAGAAAGTTTTGTCTCTCTCTGACAGAAAACAAGACCACAGCTTTGGGGTGGATCCACCCTTTTCCTTTGCCGATTCCTTCCCCAGCATGCAAAGAGGGAAGAGGAAGGGATGTGGAATTAACCCCCCCATGCCCACACCATTCAGCTGTTCCCCTGCTGGGGCAGGGCTGTGGCATTCCAGGTATGCCCTGCCCCCCTCACAGCAATGCAGATCTGGGGTTTGCTTGCACCCAGACTTCCCTGCTCCCCACAGCAAATGCCCCAGACCCTCAGAGCTCTCCAGGATTTGCATGAAGAAGAAGAAGACCTGCATTTTTTCTATGTGCAGGAGGAATGGAGACAGAACAACAATGCCAGAGGCAGGTGCAAACATCCCCCTTTGGAGCAGTGCTGGGATGAGGAAGTTTTTTAGAAAGAAGAGGGGGGGAAAAGACAGGATTTGTCCCTTTAAAGCAAATGTTCTTTCCCAGTGTCAAAATTCTCTCCCAAGCACTGTTGCCTCTTTCTTCTGTTTTTGTTTTCCTTCTCCCATTTATTTCTGTTCAAAGAGGGGGAAAAGTCTCCTGCTGGCTCCTGCTCTCCAAAGTGGGTCATTCCAAGGCATCCAAAGGAGCCTTGCCAAGGAGCTAAATGCCTCCCTTCACTGGAGGCTCAGGGTCTGGAAAGGGCTTTGTTTGTTTTCCTGCAAACTTTGGCTGGCTGAGAAATGCCACCCTTCTGCCCCCCTCAACACCACCCTGCTCCCCTGCATTCCCTTCCCTTCTTTCCCAAGCCAGACATTCCTGGCCCCTTCCTTCCTCCTCTCCCTGCTGCTTTCTCCACTTGGCTTTTAGCAAGGAGCTGAAGATCATGGAATTTTTTAGGCTGGCAAAAGTCTCTGAGATCATTGAGTGCAACCATTAGTGCAGTTGGATGCAAAGGATCCAAAAGGGGTTGCAAAGGATCACATCTGAGCCTGAGGCTCAGGATCACCCTCAGGAAGGATGATGGCAGGGATACACATGGCTTTGTGCATGCAGGGGATGTGATATTTGGGAGTCTGTGTAAATGTCTACAGGGAATTCTGTGTGACTGGGACAACACACAAGCTCCTTTACATTAAAACTGCATCATCCACCAGTAGCCAACACCCTCCCCCTAGTGAAAGCACATCCTCTCCCCGTGCCATCTCTTCCACCAAACCCAAAGGCACTCAGTGTTTTGGGGGGAATAATTATTTTTATGGGATCTCTGACCTTTGGGGGTGATCTCGCCCCTTTGCTTTGGGAAATTGCGAGGAACACGTGGCCCCTGTCCTGCTTCCCTTCAACATTATTCCCTTCAGGATTACATATTTTACAGGCAAATGTACATATTTTATCACTCACACACTCACATTTAAATCCAGTGCCTTGGAGGAGAAGAAAATGGAAGAGAAGGCTGCTGGGGAGGTGGGAAATACAAATAATTGCTGGATTGACTTTCCAGGGATTTGTTCTGGAGCCCTGGAGTTGAATCTCCCTTTGCCTCTCAGGTTCAACACCATCAATCTCCTCTTAAACCTCATCCTCTGCACACACAGCATAGGTAGGGATTGATTAAAGATGCCCAGTGCTGTCACCAAAGAGTTCTCCTGTCCACCACACCCCAAAAAAGTGCCTGGCACTGTGGGATCAGGGATGAAAGTTTCCCATAGGGCCCTGTCCTATGTGGCCCAGAGGAGGCAGTGAGGACAGACATGTTCCACAAACACGAGGGATGTAGCAGCTCCTGGGTCAAAGTGGATCCTGTGCTTACTCTTTCATGGAACCCGAATTACTATCAAATCACAAAAGAAAGGGGTTTGGGGCCTATTTCCAGCCCAGGAACTCTGTTACTCTCGCCTCTTCCTTGAACCCTGTTACAAACTGGGTTAAACACAGTGAAACACATGCAAATATAAGCACAGATCCACAGCCTGTGTCCTATAAACATCAGGCACTGCCAGCAAGAGCAGCATTCAGACCCTGACCTGCTCTCCAAAACAGGCAGTTAGCAAGGAGAGAGCTCTCAGAGAAGGGGATCATGGAATTTCAGGTGATGATGGGGCAACTTTGGGCAGAGAGGTGCAAAGCATCCCGTGGCAGGGCCCACCACATCCAGCCAAGTGGGTAAACCTGCAGGATCTGTGCTCCAACATATTCTGCAGGTGCCACTTTGGGTGCAGGTGTGTGAGCCAGGGCAGGAGGAGGGCATGGCCAGAGCTGGGGACACCCAGCAGAGCCCCTGGCCAGCCTGCAGCAGAATCCAAGGGTGGCCTCCTTTCCTCAGTGAGTTTTCCATGCCTGACTTGGTTGTTTGGGGTGACCCCAACCAGCTCCTGCAGCCCTGGGAAGCTGCTCCTCACAGAGCTGCTCTTTCCAAGCACCTGGAGCTTCCCCCTGTGCCTGCTCCCCCGCAGCCCCGTGTGCCTGACGTGAGGAGACACCAGTTTGGAAGTGTTTTCTCAGAGCCTTTTCCCCTCTTCTGAAGGAGCAATAAAAACCTGAGCAGCCGGGAAGGATTAAGGGATTTGAGGAGTGTTCCCTGAGGCAAACCCACAATGACACAAGCTCCATCACCAAATACAGGTCCTGCCACCTTGCCCCAAATTGTCCCCACGGCAGTGCCAACCACAAGTGTTTGTGCAGTGACCCCACAGCTCTGGGTGGGGAAAACAGCAAGAGAATAGTGAGATAAGATAATCTGACTTGTCATAGAATCCCATAATTATTTGGGTTGGAAGGCACCTCAAAGCTCCTCTCATCCCAGTCCCTGCCACGGGCAGGGACACTTCCCACTGTCCCAGGCTGCTCCAAGCTCTGTCCCACCTGGCCCTGGACACTTCCAGGGTGGGGCAGCCACAGCTGCTCTGGGAACCCTGCATCTTCTCTTACCTATTCCAACAAAACCAGCATGTGGAGCAAAACCCAGCAGTGCTGTCTGATTCCTCAGTTTGGGGCTGATTTAACTCCCTGAAACCCCCGGCACAGAATGCATCCAGCACTGATGTATATAAAATATTCCAAGCAAATCAAATATACAATAGGTTAGGAGGAATAAAAGCAATCAGCCAGTCTGCTACTAATGAATTCAATAGCAACAAAGCCCATTTCCTTCTGTTGGTTTTCTATAAACAATTTACAGAATAAATGTATTTTTGAGGTGTACAAATTGGTCGGTATTAAGATGCTTGATAAACAGTTTCTGGGGAAAGACAGGCTGTGAAAGCCTTCAAGTACTTCCTGAAATGCTAATTTATTTGCTCGCACCCTCACTTTTAACGGAGATGAAGCGTTTTGTGCCGGGAGTGAGTTAAAATCCTGCGGAAGAGAATTATGGCGGAGCTGGAATGAAACCCAAAGGACTGTGTATAATTAGATGGAGACACACAGTGCCAGCTGGTTCAACAGCACCTCGGATTTGCAACATATCCATGTTTTATTATGCGTAAGAGAAGACATCAATAATAAACCAGTGGGATATCCAGGTGAGAAGTTTTTCCAGTGCAACCTGGCAAGGCTGCAGTGATTTTGTTGCAGTTTTCCCCAGTTATGAATGGTGAAACACCCCAATTCACCATCATTTTAACCCCCAAATCCCACTGAAACTACACACTATGCTGTTAAAACTGCAAAAAGCCCCTAAATTGTGTTTTTGGCTCTTTGGTGCCTGTCACCCTTGCAGGGCTGACTGGGGTCTTTGACTGCTGGGTTTGTGCCTCAGCACGGCAGCCCATGGGCCATGGATGTGCAGGATGATCCCAGCACTGAGACCACATCCAGGGTGGAATAGGAATTCTCTGGCTGAAGAGCTCTGGAGAAAGAGTGAGAGGTGAAATCCAGCTCCCAGTCAACAGGATTTTACCCTGCAATGTCTGAGAGGCAAGAAAAATTACCCATCATATAGGAACGGCTTGGTCTGATGTTCTTCCTGTCCCTTAGAGAGGTTTTGAGAAGTCTATAAAGCAGAAAGCAGCGAGGAAAGCAGCCCAGGAAGATAATGAAATTCTAATATCAGAGCCATCGTGGTGAGAAGAGCAAAGGATGTTGCTTAATGCAAGAAATATGTGCTGAGCTGGCAAAATTCCAGCTGTCACCATCTCCTGGAATGGCTGGTGGGGCAGGGAATGAGCTACTGGCACCAGTAACATTTACCAGGGCATGGAAAAGGAGGGTACAGAGGCACCTTTGGCAACCTTTAATTCCTAAATCCATCAGTTCTTGAAAATAAGAGAGAGACTCCTCATGTTTTGATAACTCCACAAGAGCCTGTAGACATTATGCAAATGCTCAGGGAGCGCTGTGAAGAATAAGGCCAGGACACCGAAGGCAGGGAGTTTATAATTGCTTTTTAATATATTTTCTAAATTCATTGTGCATGCGCTATCTGTCCCAGGGGCTGAGCTGGCAGAGGGGACAGTGTCAGGTGGAATAAATAGGATCTCATAACTTTAGTCATTCTGTATTAAATAGCATCGAGCAGCACAATAAACAGAGGGACTAGGAAGCACATGCAATAACGAAATAATTCAAGCACTGTGCATGCAAATCTTTCTCTCTCAGATCACCCTCATTAATCACCTTGTGCTCATTTATACACTTAAAGAAGCCATAAACAAAGGCAGAGATGGTTCCTCTCATTATTAGTTTTTTTATTGAGTTAACTTCCAGAATATTTTATAATAATAGTCATGGCTGGTGATGGAGTTGCCTGCTCTAACCAGCTCATAAAGTTCCCCCTGCTCCTCCTGTCTTGGAGTGATATAGGTGGTTATACAGAGATTATGAAGCTTATTGAGTCAAAAGAGGGAGATGTGATGGCAGTTCCATAATTTCTCCTGCCTTTGGCTTATTCCAGGCTCCAGAAGGCACCAGGGGTTCAGCACTTTGCTATGGAGACACAGATCCTGGGGGGAAGGGAGGAGGGAGATGGATGAAACCCCAAATCCAAATCAAAACAAGTTGTTAAATTGTGACAATTCCCTGCAACCTCTGTGCGTCTTCAGCCTCCCTGGAAAATTAAGTGGAAAATAAGGAAGAAAACAACACTCATTTTTCTCTGGGCTGGAAGAACCTGGGGCCAGTCCAGGACCAGAAAGCTGCTGGGAGCGGGTGATGATGTTCCCAGGGGTAGTTTTTGGACCTGATGAACACTACTCTGCAGCCTACATCATTAGAGGATTTTTGATTTTTAGTGACACTCTGCTTGTGCCCAACAACACTCCATGCTCTCCTCCCCCCTCAAAGAGGTTATGGCTTCTCTCTTAATTACTGACTGCTGCTGTTCTCTGCATAGAGCTAGGCAAAACCAGCCTGAAGTTTAGTTAAAGAATAAGGAGAGGGTGCAGGGGATACTCTGTCCCTTTGGGATATCAGCAGAAATAAGGGGATGGGGAAACAAGTGCATCCTGATCACCTTCAGAGCACCCCACCCCCCTTGCACCCACCTCTATCCCCCTGGCACAGCCCTCCCCTTCAGAGTCTCTAAATCCTGGCCAATATATCCTGAGTGCCTCATGCATAACTCTGTCGAGTAAGAAGATTAAGTGATGTTAACTTAAGTCTAATATGAGGCTGGGTAATAAATTTCCCTGGGAGCTGCGGGAAGTGGGCGCCGTGGCGGAGCGTCAGGTGCCTGGCAGCACTAACACACATCTTAGGGAACTTATCATCTAATTAGAAGGGATAAAGCTGATTTTTCCAGTGTGGTTACATGTGGTAATGAAGCATGCAGAAAGCCACCCAAGATAGATGGCCACTCTCATTGCTGAAGCTGAAAACTTGCTTAACTTAACAGTCTATTTATTACATTTACTCCCAAGCATCCCTGCTTAATAATGCCAGCTCATCCTGTGCCCTGCAATTAAAACCACTCTGTGTGTTTGGAGGGATTGGGAGTGGGATTTAACACCCTGGGAATAGGCAGGGTTTAAAGGCTGGTGCCTTCCCTTCCTAAAAATGCTTCTTGGGAAATCAGGTGTGTCCATGGCTGGTTTTGTCCACCGTACAGAGGTGACAGGAATTTGGTGCTACTGCCCTGGAAGTGCTCAAAAGCCATGTGGATGTGGCACTTGGGGACAAGGCAGTGCTGGATTAATGGCTGGACTCGATCTCAGAGGGCTTTTGCAAAATGATCCCATGATTCCACAATTCTTTATCACCCGCCCACAGTTCCCAGGGCATTGCATCCCCACCCAGTGACTGATCCAGTGGGACACGTTGGCATCCTGCTGCTCTCCACCCCAAAATGGGAAATTGCACTGCCAGCTCGGGGAGAAAATTCTGCTAAAAACCAGTTTGAATGCAAATTTTGCATCCAGCCCTGTTTATCCACTCTTAATCCATTTGTCACAACAATCGTCAGAAAACTTTTCTCTCCAGCGCCTCCAGAGCCGAGAGCGAGGGATGAAAAGTAAACTCATGCAAGGACAGGGGTTTAAGCATCCCATTAAGATTAACTTATCTGTAGTAATTGACTTAACTAGGGGATTTTTAATGCTTTTCAAGGTTTTTTGGAAGACGGTTTTGCAGCAGCCAGCAGTAGAGATGCTCCTAAAAAAAAATAAGTATCTAGCACAAGAAGTCCATAGCTAAGACTTTCTAAGGCAGTGATTCCACGGGATTTAATAAGAATGTAATTTGTATAATTAACCATTCATCACTGTCAATTTCATTAAATGAATGCCAGAAATATTACCTTCACCAGCACGACCTAACAGGATTGGAATATATTATGTGAGCAATGAATGCTTAGTGGGTTTTTTTTCCTCTCTCTCCCTTTCCGTGCCTGGGCTCTGGCTGTCAGGAGGAGCTGTGAAATAATTTAAAACAGTAGTAAATGAAAATGACTAAAGAAAATGTGTGGATTTGGGTAACCAACCCTCATCATTATGTATGAAAGTTCGAGTCAAAATGTTTTCCCTTGTTCAAAGAGGAGCAGAGTGGAAGAGCTCCTGTTGGAAGGCTGCGGTGCCAGGAGCCATCTGCTGAGGTCCTCAAGGATCTCCTGCAGGGTGGAGGCAGCCAAGAAGGGGCTTGTGGGGGAAAAAATGCCATCCTAAACTTCTAATTTTTGTTCTTTCTATTTTGGGGTAGAGGAATGAGTGACAAGGGGGTTGGAGAGGCAACACATCGAGAGTTTCATGTGCATTTCCCACTCCTCTGTTGGGTACAGAGAAACCCCCAGACCCTTTAGCTCCAAACTCCCACCATTTCTCACAAGAAAATAAAGGAGGATTTCTTGGGCAGGGTTCCTAAAATTCCTGTTGATCAGCCATTAGAGGGCAACATCACACAAATTCATCATGACAGCACAAAAGCCCATGCAAAGTGTACCAGAAGAGGCTGAGGGGAAAAGAACACTCAAGGAAAACCATTTCCATTGGAGGCACGTAGGGAAGAGTTGAGATTTTACCTTTAGACATGTTTAATAATCTCCTCAGATGTGAGAAATGAGGAGGAACCGAGAAAGCAAAGTTGGTTTTTGTGCTTTTTTCTCCTTTCCTGTGGGTTTCTGTGCCTCTGCCTCGTTTGAAATGCAAACGAAGATTTTATGAAAATGTTCATTTCACAGGTCGTGGTGGCTGCGATCACAGGGAAGAGGAAGGAAGTGGTGGAGGAGCAGCTAGACAGACAGATGGGATGCTGGAGAGATGAAAGGATGTTTGCAGACCACGAAACAAACGTTTCTAGATGCTTTTTTGGGATAAATTCCCCACCAGGGCACAGAGGAGACTTCAGCTTCGTTAGAATTAAGAGCGAGTAATGAAAATAAATACCAGTGATATTTAAAGAAGGCAAAACCTCAACACATCAACAGTATCACCCTCCAACGGTGGTGGAGAACAGCAGATGGAAAAATCGATTTTCACTCTCTGAGCCTCACAGAAATTTCTGCCTTTCTCATGAAAACAGAAAACTGCCCTTTTTTTGCTTGTTTCAAATCAGATGCAAAGGTGGGTTGGTGCAGAAGCTGAGTCTGGCTCCTGTGTCCTTCCCTACAGAGCTCCCCAGGAGCCAAGTGTCCCCTTTCTGACCCTGACATGTCCTGAGAGAGTTCATGGCTATTTTTCATATATTCCTCCTTTTTTTTTTTGTCATTTACAATGACCGTGCATTGCTGCTCTCTGGCTTAAAAATCTGGAACAAATCAGCATTTCAAGTCAAAATGTCAATTCAAAATAAATGTTTTCATTTAATTTCCTGTTAAAATGTCATTGCTGCCAGGTTATTTTGGGTTGGGAAAGAAAGAGAAGGCTTTGGAAAACATGGACTCTAAATTAAAAACAAAACCAAAATCAGTGCAGATAAGGGTCCTGTTGCCTGTTGCAGTTCTATCTGCGAGACAAACTGCTCATGCCAAACCCCTTTGGACTTCCAAGGGTAAGAGCAAAATCTTCCTGACAAAAGATATCCTGAGATTCAGGGTTTTCTGCTTGAATTTCATTCCGAGGAATTTCCAGCAGGATTTTCTTTGCCTGCTAGGTAGGATGGAGCCAATGGGACCTGTCTACTCTTGGTTCAGGGCTGAGCCCTTCCTTGTAGGAACAAGAGGGATTGGAATGAAATGATCTTCCAGGTCCCTTCCAAGCCAAACTATTCTATGATTCCATGAACCAATTTCACCTTGTCCCACCTGAAAGCAGCAGTTTGGAATTTATGGTTTCACCATGACAAGGATCCACGTGGGTTTCCAAGACAATGACTATTTTTAATGTCCTATCTTCATTTTAAATCCAGGAGAGAAAGCACAGCCAAGCAGAGCTGGTCATGTCAGATCAAGCAACAAGAGGAGAGGGAAGAAAAAATGAAATGTTTCTGAGCTCTGTCCATTTGTGTGTGCTCCCAGCTCCCCGTGCCTCTCCACTGCCACTCCTGGCATGGCACAAACCTTGGGATTTAAGTGGTGACAGCAGCCCAGGAGCACCCACAGCATCAGCAGGGTTGTCCCAGCCCCATCCCACATCACCACCTGCCACCCCAGGCAGGAATTAACACCCAAATGATGCAAAATTGGGGCTGACCCATCATCTGGGGAAGGGATCAGCCCTGCCAGCCCCAGTGGGGGAAAGGTGAGGCTGGATTTGGGAAGGACCAGACATTGCTCTGTCCCACCCGAGAAAACATGAGTGGCAGGATGGAGAAACTTTGGGGTCCTTCCCCCACTGAGAGCAGGGAGGGAAGCTGCAGTTTCATATCTAGAGGTGAAGGATGGAGCAAGAAATAAATACATAAAGGGGCAGGAGAGAAGAATTTATGGCCTGCTAAAGGTGCAGAGCATTTAAATCCGAGAGATAAGTAATTTTATTTATGTTGATGCCAAAGTAAGGAAGATACACGACTTTCTTAAGAATAACTCGCGTCTCCTCAGGCTGGTCAATGCTGAAAGGCATGTAATGATTTTTTTTTTATTATTTTCATTTTTTCTCCCCCCCTTTATACACGAAGATGGATGCTCACTAATGGCATCGTATTGTCAGGGCTGTAAATTAGGGAGCAGGGAGAGATCGTTCCCTATCCATCTCTCTGCCTTGGGGAGTGCTTGGCAAACTTCTTTCAAATGTGGGCTGCAAACTGCACTTTCTCAGAGAAAATCCCTCCTCCCATTTCAAGACTATCCCTAAATTCTCCTTTCCCTACTTCTAATGGGACATGGTGTAAAGTGTATTGACTGCTAAAGATGGGCACCAATCAGGTGGAGTGAAAAAAGTAGGGAAAAAATAAAAGGTTGGAGCAGAACCAGGGGCAAGGGAAGGGAAAAAATACTCAGAAAAAGGAAAACAAAGACTCTCATGGATTTATCTGACTGGAAGGAGCAATGTTGTGGGGATTTTCTTCCTGCTTGGGGGAGTTGGGGGAAATGACAATTGCCAAACCAGCGAGGGTGGAAAAAAAATACAGGGGAAGAGGAAACAAGCAAAACCAGGGAAATAAGCTGTGGTGGATATGATCAGAGGGGTGAACACATCCCTGACTGCCTCTCCAGCCTTTTCGAGCAGCACCGCTCATGCATCTAATCCCAGTTAAATTGCAGGGAGAAGCTGGAATCCAGCCCTGAAAGAAAGAGGGAAACTCCACGCTCCCTGAGCCGCCGGCAGCGCTGGCAGCGGGAGGGAGAAGCCGGGAGGTGAGGGGGCATCGCTGCCAGAGGAGCTCCTGCCAGGGATCCCACGGCCAGACGAGCAGCAGGACAGCCACAAAGGGCACTTAAATCCCTCTCACAGCCCCTGGAGCCCCTTGTTTCCATCAAGGAGCACTGCAGGAGCAGCGGGGTTGGTACCTGAGCTGCTCCTTCCCAGCACAGCAGTGTGACAGCAGAGGGACACTCACAGCCTCGAGTGTCCTCCCACAAGGCTTGGTGGGAGCCAAGGAGCCAGAGCACACCGTGCCAAAAGCAGCCCCAGCTGAAACCAGGTCCCAGGGGCTGTGTCTCTGCACGGCATCTTTCAGGAGAGGAGATGTGAGTGGTTCTTCAGGTCTGAGAACTGTCCATGCCCAGGGTGCTGCCCCAGGATGTCAGAGAGATGGGTGTGAGCTCAGCACGGCCCCAAAATGTGCCTAACTGCCACAACAAAGCAGGGAAGGGACCATGGGAGAGGCCTTGGGAATCTGAACTCTGATGAAGAAGGGCAGGGACCATGGAAAAGGTTTTGGGAGACTGAGTCCCATGGAAGCAGGCAGGGTGGATGGAAGAGGTTTCAGGGGCTGAGCCCTGCTGGAGCAGGGTAGGGAGGATGGGAAAAGTTTTGGGGGGTTGAGCTCCTTGGAAGCAGGGAAGGGACCACGGAAGAGATTTTGGGAGGCTGAGTGCCACTGTAGAAGGACAGGGACTATGGGAGAGGTTGTGGGAAGGTGGACAACAAGTGGAGAGACGTCAGTTTTTGGTACCCATGTGCAAACAGGCAGAGACACTCAGACTCCAGGAGCTAGAGCACTTCCAAACAGCAAAACCACCCAAAAAGAGCATTTTTGGGTTCACAGCTCCATAGAGAAGGAACAAAAGAGACATGAGGGTCCCTTGCAGCAGCAGCAGCAGCTAAGGGTGAAGGGCAAAAGGCTGCTCCTACCCTTCAAACACCAATTTCATCATAAATAATAAACACCCTTCCCATCTCCCACTTCCCACATTTTGCTTGCAGCCATTTATTTTGATTCCAGCTTATTCATTTTGCTGAATCCTTATTTTATTTCTGTGTTTCCCCATGTATATCGATTTACAGGACACAAAGGAGTCCTCAGACTTCAGGTAGCCTCAAGGTCTGGCTGGAAGACTTTGAAGCAAAGGATTCTGACAGGGCTTTTAAGACATGGCAAGAGGGAAAATAAATGTATTACACACAAATAAATACCCAGGTTTGTGTGTCAGAGTGGTTTCCATCCCAAAGGAGCTGCTGTCACCCCTTGATACGAGTTTGGTGGGAGCCAGGGACAATGTGGGACATCAGGAAATAGTTACAGGTTCACCACAAATACCATCCCCAGTGTTATCATGGGAGCTGGGAAAAAGTTTGCACCCAATTTATCATCTTCTTTCTAAGAGAAAGAAAAGCTGACAAAGGACATTGTGAATCATCCAAGTATTCTCTTTTATTACTATTATTATTTTCCTGATTCAGAAAACTCAACAAATGGCCAGTGGCAATGTTTTCAAACTGAAGTGACCATAATGTGAAAAATAAACTGTTGAGAAATAACCCTTCAGTGCTGAAATCAAATGTCCTGACTTGGGTTTAGAAAAAAAATAAAGCAGAAAAAGAGTGTTGAGCCATCCAAAATAATTCCTGTTTAACTCCTCAGCACATCAAATACTGAAAATAAATACACAATTAACACAAAAATAGTGATTTGGGTTGAAATGGGGCTGTAATTAGCTGTTCCCTTTGCTGCTGGCCTTGAGAGCTGCCTGCCTCCCTGCTGCTTGCACACATGGAACCATGGAATAGCTGGCGTGGGAAGGGACCTTTTAAAGGTCACGTAGATCTAAACATGCTAGAAAATGTCCCTGGCGAGCTGGAGAAACCCAGAAATCACCAAACCTACCCCAAATCAGCCCCTTGAGGGTTGATTTCCCAGGGGAACCCTGCCATGCATCCCATGGCATCCTCACCCACGATGGGGGCTTTGAACTCCCAGCAAAGCTTCTCCCAAAGCCCCATCAGAGCCTTTCCCTCCTCCTGAAATCCGGGGGATGCTCCACGGGGTCCGAAGGAGCGCGGAACCGCGATTTGGGCAAAGCAGCACACGGCTGAGGACAGAAACAGCAAACTCCTCCCTGGAGCACAGATGGGAGGGAGAGGGTAATCTTCTGGAAAAGCCTCTAATTGTCTGCCCACACCAATAATTCCAGCGTGCTCGTCCCCCTCCCCGTGTGTAATTACAGCGCTCCATCTGTCTATCAGCAGGTTTTTACAGCTCCTGACGGCAGCCCGGCACTCAGCCCCGCAGCCAGGCGAGGGCTGGGTGGGTTTTTCTGAAGATTTAAGGATGTTTCTGACACACGTCCCAAAGACAAGGCTCTGGGGACAGCAAATCCGTGTCGTGGGCTGGTGAAGGCGCTGTTAAAAATTCTGGGATAATGGCTACGAGCTGCATTCCAGTGCAGAGCAGGAGGGGATGAGCGGGCTGGTTTGTTTGCAGCAGTTTGCTGTTGTTTAGGGATGGGTTGAATTTTTTTCTTTAGGAAACCCTCCTATTTTAATTCGTAAGTGAGTCTGGCTGCTCTGCAGCAGCTCAGTGCTGCTAGCTCTTGAGTGAGCCAAGAAAAAACCCAGCTGGGAGTGCTGGTGCTTCTAGGTGTGAGAGAGAGCCCAGGAGGGTGGTTTTGCTGATTTTACCCTCTTCTCCCATCCCTTCCCAATGACAAGCAGGTGAGGATGCTCTGTCCAGGGAGGTTTGGCATTGTGGGGTTGCCTCCAGCCCCTTCTCATGGGAAATCCAGGTAAGGTGCAAAACTGGGGGCTTGACACAACTTTGCAACCCACAAATTTCAAATGAATCCAGCAGGGAGGGTTGAAGTGCACCACAGTTAGAGAGAAACCATCAAAGGCCACATTCATCCCAACAGAGCCTTGGAAGGGTGTAGCAGGGTGTGTCTTTGAAGAAAAAAACCCCAAAAATATAAAAAATATAAAATAAATAAACTCTCACAATACTGTTTGAACAAGGCAGCTCCAGCTAAATGATGTCCATGCACTTCCATCATTTCACAACATCAAGGCTCATTTTTCAATGGCAAGGTCCTTTAGATGATAAATGAGTCGCAGGATTTGTGGTGGGGTGATTTTTCAGACTCCTTTCCAAGAGGAATTTTGGGATAAGGCATGTCCAAAGCTATCCATCCACTACCCCAGACATCAGGATCATGGAATCCCAGAATGGTTTGGGTTCAGTGGGACCTTAAAGCTCATCTTGTTCAATTCCCTGCCATGGGCAGGGACACCTTCCACTATCCCAGGCTGCTCCAATCCCTGTCCAACCTGGCCTTGGACACTTCCAGGGGTGGGGCAGCCACAGCTACTCTGGGCAACCAATTACTCACCAAGCTCTGAGAGAGCTTTTAAGCTCAAAGAACTTTTTATCACAGAATCCCAGAATGGTTCAGACTGGAAGGGACCTTAAGCATCATCACATTCCAGTTGGGTTTTTTTAATCCAAATCACACTTTTTTCTGCCTTTTTTTCCTTTCCCCCCCCTTCTTGGGACATTAAACTTCAGAAGGGTTTCCCTTAATCCATAAACTAATTGGATGCAGCAGCTCTCGCTGCCTATTGATGATAATCCAGGCACAGCCTTGTGATCTAATGATATCGTGATCCAATTCCTACTGACACAAACACCCAGGAGCTCCCCAAGTTTCAGGAATGCTCGAGACTACCCAGGAAGAACAAAGAGCTCTCCTTGGTTTGCTTGGTTTTATTGCTCTCCTTGGTTTGAAGTGGGTTAGGCCCATTTCTTGTTTTTTTGGATAAACTCAGAGATCCCTGTGTGTGGCTCTCGTTGCTGCCCAAGAAAGGCAAAGTGGACATTAAATGACCTGAGTGCTTCCAGCCTCCAGGAGAGGCCCCTGTGGAAAGGTCACACACGCTGCCTTGGCACACAGAGCTGGGCTGGGAAGTGAAGTGTGCTTTACACCAGGGAGGCAGGAGATACCTCCCCTCGGGCTGCATTGCAGCACTCCCTGCCTCAAGAGCAATCCTGCCCCACTTGCTCTGAGCTCAGCACTTCTGGCAGTCCCAAAGTCATTAACCTTGGAAAAGATCTCCCAGATCATCAGTCCAACCCTCAGCCCAGCACTGCCAAGGCCACCACAAACCATGTCCCTAGGCATCACATCCACGTGTTTCTGAGCCCTTCCAGGGACAGTGACTGCCCTGGGCAGCCTGTTCCAGGGCTTGGCCACTTCTCAAAGGGTGCCTCAGAGCATGTCCTGACAGTGCTGGAGTATCACAATTCCAAAGCTATCTGGGAATGGAGGCAAGTATTCCTGCCTGCCACCATCGTCCCAGGCAATTTAAAATTTGGGAGGTGACTGAATGAACACTTCTTGAACCTCAGGCCCTCAGGTGCTCCCTGTCCTGTGGCTCTGAAGCCATGAATGATGCTCCTCTCACACCCACACATTTCCCCAGCCTGTAACAATAAATATATTCATCCCTGTGGTCGCCGGGTTATTTCCTTTCCCCCTTCTCAGTGTTTATCACATTTTCTCCTGGCAAATTGTGGCACTGCTTTGCTTTTGAAAGGAACTAAATGAGCCTGTGAAGTCAAGCATTGGAGAGTATCAAAATGTCTGAAATAAATAATATCAGAATAATGATCCTGTAATAGCACAGATTGTTTGTTGTTGTCGGGTACTTTTCCTTTCCCCCCCTGTTGTTATTTGTGCTACAAGAGCACCCGGTTGGGATCCTTGTTTCTTTCTTAAAAGCCACATTAAAAGGGGAAGTAATTAAATCCCAATTAAAGGCAGCAGTCGCTCCCCTGCCCACCTTCCCATCTCCTTCCAAAGCGAAAATGTTCCCAACAACGGTGTTTTAAATATCACTGCTGACCCTGAAGGAACCAAAGTGTCTGGATAATGGACTGGGGGGCCTTTCCCCTTCACATCAGCAACACAAAGCTCCAGCCAGGGCGATTTCTGGGGCTTTTTGCGCAGCTCATTCTTCCCCCCAGGGCACCACGGTCACCCAGCTGCTTGGAGGGAGTTTTATTTCCCCTCCTGTGGGTTTCCAGCACTGCACCAGCAACTTCTCCCAGCGCTAAATGGGATTTCTAACAAATCACCAAGCAAAAGGCGAGGCTGGTAATTCAATCCCTAAATCAGGGCAGGAGAATGCTTAGGGGCAGAGCTGCCCCAGGATGGCCGGGGAGCTGGCACAGCCAGAGAGCTCTCCCATGTGCCAGCTTTCCTAAGGAAAGGAGAAGGAGCCCTGGAAGCTCCCGTGAGCACGAGCAGGGTTAGGAGCTCAGGGAAATCATTCCACAAGTGCCTCTCTCCATGAGCAACCGTCACCTTTCACATTTATTCAGTCGCAGGCTCCTCCGTCAGCACCAGGAGTGAGGGTGGGGAACTCCCACAGCACCAGGGAAAGGTGGCAGGGAAAAAAAATAACCCCCATGTAATTAAGTGTCTCAAGTAAAGAGTTGATTTAGATTTAATAAGAATGTTATTCTAAGTCAAACAAATGCCAATTGGTTATTAAGAACCTCATTACTGCAGTGGAACACCTGCCACCAATGGGTTTTTTCCTTGTTTTCTGGCTGCAGACTTGTTAAATCTCAATAAATACTCTTTTAATAATTAATTAGCATTTAATTAATAGACAATAACAGTTGAGAAAGGTTGGTGTATCCTTCTGTATTGAGCAGGAGCTGCTTGGGAGCTGAGACATAAAGCAGAGAGGGACACAAGGACTTGTCTGCATCCAGACTTGGATGATGGACCTTCATCCAACACTCTTGGTCTGCAATTTGCTGAGCACACGCCTCAGTCCAGAAATATGATCTGATCCCTTGGGATCACACCCTGGACCTGGGACTGCCAAGTGGATGCAGCTCACACACGGACAACTCTGGAGATGCTGGAATGCCTCATCAGAGCCTTGGCAAAGTTTCTGGGGCTTGAAGAGCTAAAACCACAGCAGTCAAAAAATAAACAAACAATTCCCCCAAGGAATTAGAGGGATTTGTTCTGACACTGGCAGAAAAAATAAGAGGGACACATTTTCCACCTTTAGTTTACTTTTAATTTCAAATTATTCCTCTCTCTTAGCAAAACCTGTACACAAACACTCGTTGCTAAGAGGGAACATTGCACCTGGGAGTTGAGCAAAGCTCTGCATTTGATCTCAACCTTTCTTTGTTTTTTCTATCACTGGTTTGCTGAAAATCACAAAGAATCTTCCTTAGGCTCAACCCAAGGCAAACCCTAACCCCACCCCAAGCTGCTGCTCCAGCCCCTGGCAGCTTGCAAAGCAGTTCCTCACACAGTTCCTGTTCCCTCTTCCCTCAGCTGTTCACCTCTGGAGTCAGGGGCTCATCACTACAGCCCAAAATGTGGGGGCATCACCCCGTCCTGCCTCCCTGCCAGGATGTCAGGGTGTCCTTGTGGATCAATGATATTTACAGGGAGGATCCAGCCAGAGCTGCTGCAGCACTCAATGTCCAAGGCCAACCAAAAGTGGCATCGGCTTGCTGGCTGTCCCCCTGTGCTGGTGAGGCACAGGAACCTCATCCTTCAGAGACTCAGGGGTGATGGGGGGAGCCATTCCCTCCTTGTGGGTAAAACTCCCTCTGCTTTGCTCTCCCAGGAGTGCAGGACCCTCGCAGGATGGTTCATAGCCAGTCCTGGGGCTTCACTCGTGTCAGAAAGGGAGAAGGACCTCCAAGCCATGGGAAGGCAGCAGCTTCCAAAGAGCTGAACATTTCTATAAGCAACACCAGGGAGGGCAAGAGGGTTGTGTGTGCAAAATGCAGCCCCATGAGCAAGTGAGAGGCACCTCCTCTCCAAGGAAAAACACTGCCAAATCTTTGCATCATCACACACCAGCCCCAAAACCCCTGGGGCTATCAGCTCTTTCCCTGGCACTGATGGGTCTCTCCCTCCTCTCTGGGATGAAGGCTCATTCCACTCAACCACGGTGTGGATAAAGAGCCTTGGTACTGGGTGGAAATCAAAGAATCTCAGAGTGGTTTGGGTGGGAAGGGACCCTAAAGCCCTTCCTGAGGTCCCCTCAAACACTTTGCACCCACCCATTCCCCATCAGACCCCATCCACAGGCACCCACATCGATCTGGCCAGCCAAGGGTTACCTTGTTATTTCCTTCCTGATTTATGTAAACTCCTGCACCGCGTCCTAATAAGAAATCAGTTCCTGTCATCATCTTTATTTCTTATTCCAAGCTGCAACACTAAAACACTTCACGGTGATTACAAATAGCAAAGTTATTTTTTGCCAAGTCCTCGCATCAAACTTAATAGCACGGTGTAATGCCACCCCGCGCTGATGTGTGGCATATTTAATATCCATCTTTCTTGGAAATAACAGTGCTCTGAAATTAGAAGGGACTTAAGCAGCAAAATAATTAATGTGGATAACCATCATAAATGCCACAAATGGAACAAATACAGATAGCAGCGAACCGTGATTGTTAATACTCTAACCTGGTGTGACAGAACTTTAAAAAATGAAACCCTTTTCCCCAGAGACTGGTGGAAATTAGAAAAAAAGGGGATTTCTCTAATTGCGTCGTCCCTCCTCGTTAGCAGCCACCCAGCCCGCAAGGCACATGTGTACCTGCACTCCCAGCCTGCTGCACCCCATTAGCAACAGGCTCTTATTAGGGCCAGGCCTATCAGTGCTAATTATTTGGGTTGCTATTAGAGGGAGCAGCAGAGGTGCAGCACAGTCTGCTTCACATTCCAACTTCAGCACAGGAATGGCCAATCCAGCCAGGATTAAACTGAACCCACCCCATATATTCCTTTTTTGTGGGGAGGAAAAGCCTTGTGATGTGCCCTCAGTGCCTCGTTTGGGTGAGCATCCCTTCTTTTGTCTGTTTGGTGGGTGCTCTTTGGGCCAGGCATCCTTTGGCTCTGGGCAAGTGGTGCTTCCAACCTTAAATCAGAGAATGCCAGAATGGTTTGGATTGGAAGGACCTTGAAGATCACCTCTTCCCAAGCCCCTGCCGTGGGCAGTGATGTCACCCACTAGATCAAGATATTTCTCCATCCAAACTGGCCTTGAACACTTCCCAGGGTGGATTAAATATGCTTTAAAAGAGGAGATTATAACAGAAATGAGATGGAACAGCCCCTTTGTCCATAGGGAGCTGCAGCTGGCACTATGGAGGGTCGCAAGGGGACACAGAGCCCATTTGGCACGAACAGGAGAGTATGGACTGCAGGACATCTCATCTGAGCCCTGCTGAGTATCAGCATTTTCACTCCTTCCCCTGAGACCTCCCTTCTTCCTTTCAATTATCTCTCTAAATCCAGTCCAAGGCAGTGGAAGGATTTCTCCTCACTAACCCCATGCTGTGCAGAAATGACACAGACTCTGTTCTGGGCTGGGGACAGAAGGGCAGCAGCTGATTCCCTCCTCACCCTGTGCACCACAGACCAGGAGGGAGCCTGTGGGGTGTGAGGTCACAGGGACATCATGGACCTGTGAGTTCACAGAGTCTCTGAGGCTGAAGAGGTGAAGCCCGAGGTGTTTTCAGCACTGGATGAGACTCACGTCCCCAGTCCCTGGAACAGGGTCACTGAACAGCACTTTGAACATCAGCAGCACCAGCAAAACCATGGAAACCGTAGAATCACAGGACTTTCTGGGTTGGAAGGGACACACAAGGGTCATCAAGTCCAGCTGCTGACGCTGCACAGAACACCCCAAGAATCCCACCCTGTGCCTGAGAGCAATACTCAAGATGGAAGTGATGGACCATGGATTAAAAAAAAAAGACCTTGCAAAGTCCTCGTCACTCCAAACCACTCAGACCACAGCAGATTTCATGCCCTGGGGACATATCCCAGCCTCATACTCAAGCATGCCCTAGACCAGGACTTCCACTGCTCTCTGTCTGGACCACAGCCATGACCTTCTTTCAATCCCAAGAGCATCAAGGCCTCAGCAGCCTGAAGCCTGCTCCACATTGCCAGATCCTGCTCAACACTGGGCATTTCAAGAACCCCAACATCTGCTAGATGTGATGTTCTAAATTCCCCTAAGACTCCTTTTTTGCTCTGGACAGGGCGGGGGATTTTCACCCGTAGCCTCCCATGATGATCAGAGGGTTTCAGAGGGATCAGAGGGCTCTGAGTCAGCTGCAGCTGAATTTTGGTGCCTTTTGCAGGGCTGCAGCACTGGGGTTTGGCAGCATTTCACACATCTCCCAAAGCAGGGGGCAGGTGTTTTTACACCCAGCCTGTCCTGCTAAAGGAGCCCGGTCTGTTCGCCCAGCCCTTGGAAAACAAATCAGGAAGCAGAAAAGCCGGAGCCAAAGTAAAATCCAAAGCAGGCAGTGATTTTCCTAACTCGCCTAAAGGAGGAGATGTGGAAGGAGCTGGCTGGCAGATGGGTCCCCTTGGGGTACATCGCTTTGTCACTCCCTATAAGGCGTCGCGGAGCAGCCGCCGCGCACGGTCCCTCCCTCCCTCTGCCTGGAGACGGATCAGAAATAACCCTCCCAAAATCCCAGCAGCCTCCTCCCTGCAGGGCATGCTCATGCCTGCTGTGGCCACAGGAGCATCCCTTCCCTGCTCACCTCCGGAGAGTTCCTGCAGAACTCTGCACACATGGGCGGCGAGAGCGGAGCCGGCCAAGGGTTATTTATGGTGCCAGCGTGAAGTCATTGAGGCAGAGGCGAGTGCGAAGCGTGACATCCTGTGATGTATGGGTTAGGACAGCTTGGTGCTGAGAATGCCATGAAGTATTAATCTCAAGGAGATGCTACTGAACTCAAGAGAGACTTAACATCAGCACAGAGAGATCAAAGATATGATATCTCTGGCAGAGCGCGCTATCAGAAGTGATCATAGGAAAAACAAAGGGGTCATTTTAGTGCCTTCGCATTAGCAGAGAGACTCGTAGCCTCCAGGCAGAGGAGAACAGCGATTTTTTTCCCGATCCAAACCAACGTGCACATAGGATTTTCTGACATTTCTTTACATCTCATTGTGGGCTGCCAATAAATGGAGGCATAAGAACGTCAAACCGCTTTTCTCTCGGAACTTGTGAGCTGCCCTCGGTATTTTTCCCTTTTGGAGCTTTCCAGACGGCCCACGATCTGAACTCTTAAGACCTCTAAATGCAAAACTTCAGCAGTAAATGAGTGCTTAAGCATCTAGGTCACAACAACATCTGCATGCCGGGAAAATCCTGACAGGAGACTCAGCCACTCTCTGTGCAAGGGGAAAAGAGGGAAATCCTCTCCTGGCCAAACCTAAGATGGCTTTGGGAAAGGGTTTTGTGTAGTGCTGGATTTTTGCCAGGCACCAAAAAGCCCTGAGTGTGTTCTGAGCTGCTCTTTCCCCAAACCAAGTTGTGCTTTCCTGTACTGAGGGCCAAAGAGTTTGGCGAAGAAAGTGTTTGGTCCATGCAATGTTTGTCCTTGGGATGTGGGACCAACCTCCTGTGAACTTGGGATACAAATAGCCCAGGAATGTCTGGAATTTTTTGAAGACAATCATGCCTGGAAATTGTTAGTGGTGTCCATCATGTGCTGGAGAGGGAGGGCTGCACCTGAATGTCCTGGGAAGGAGCAGCAATATAGATATTTCATGGGTAAAGCTGTCCTGAGGCTCATCCCAGCTGCCAGCACTGTTTCCTGCCTGCTCAGAGGGCAGCAGGCTTCCCTTTGCAGTATGGAGACCCCAGGAATGGGCACTGTCCCCTTCAGACTTGTCCCCCCCATGCCATGCCTCAGTTTCCCCAAGTATATAAATCAGAGAATCAGAGAATCACAGATTATCCTGAGCTGGAAGGGACCCACAGGATCATCCATCCCAGCCCCTGTCCCTGCCCAGACCCCCAGCAATCCCACCCTGTCCATCCCTGGCAGCACTGCACAAAGGCTCCTGGAGCTCTGGCAGCCTCGGGGCCGTGCCCATTCCCTGGGCAGCCTGGGCAGTGCCAGCACCCTCTGGGGAAGAACCTTTGCCTGATATCCAACTTAAACCTCTCCTGGCACAGCTCTATGCTGTCAGTGGGAGTGAATGCTCTCCTCTGAACAGCAGCTTGGGAGCTGCAGCACAGAGGGATGTGAAAGGATGTGAAGAGTTTTCTACTGCTCTAAGAAAACAGGCAAGTCTGGAGACTTCAACTAGTGGAAAATTGAACCCTATGGGAAGTTAAACCTTTGTGCAGTCCCCCAAGAACCTCCTAAGCCTGAAATATCCAAAAGGCCTCATTTGAAAATACTCATATGAAAATACAGAGTCAAGTGAAAAAATAAACCACCTGATTTGCAGTTCAGGCCCTCATGGCATCCCCTTCCTGAGCCCCCACTCCGAGCCCAGCATCCCACTGTGGCACAGCATAGAGACACATGCTCCTGCAGCTCTCTGCAGCCTCTTAATTCCCATATTCCATCTGCAGCTGCCTGCACTTTCAGGGGGTCACTTCCCAATGATTTTAATTACTTCCATTAGGTAACACCATGCCCTGAGGGCTCGTTGGGAAATCCTCCGTAAATCACGGTATTATCAGCACTAAGGAGAATTCGGCTCCCCAAGGACAGAGCTATTGTAGTCCTTGTACAGGAGAGGGCAAAAGGCACAGGGAATAATTAAGAGATTTGCTCTATAACCCAAAGATATGAAGTGCTGGAGTCCAGACAAATCTGACACTGATTTCTGGCCCTTAATTCAAACGTGCTGAGGAGGGAAGGGGCTGCTCAGCTTGTCTTGCACGGCTTTGGGCCTGACCTGAGTTTTCCAATTATATTCTCTGCTATATTCAGGCCTCAGGTGTGGTGATTCCACATGCTCCAGGCTGGAGCAGAGGAGGTGGTAACACCAGGAACAATTGGCGGCTGCAACCTAATCGAAAGTCAAGGAAGCAGCAACATATTGGAGGATCCCAACCAAGAACACACAGGAACCGACCAGGAATGTTTAAAACTAATTAGGACAAAGCCTGGAAAGCAGACAGCACAATACAACGTGGGACTGGATGTAGGGAACAAACCCACAGAAGCCCCTGTCACGTAATTTTGAGGGGTGCAGTTTGCCCATGGGGCTGAAGGAAGCCCTGCGTGTCCCTGGCAAGAGAAGAGGCTCCACTCTTGCTCACTTCGGGATTTCTCACTCCCTGAAAAGAAACCTGCTCTTCTGGCAAGATCCAGGCTCTCATCAGCTTCCTTATGCCAACAGCCAGGCAGGAGTCTGGTGTCCTCCTGTATTGTCACATAACATAAAGTCTGAATCATTGCTGTTCTGCTTCCATCATTGTTAATATTCTTAAAAGGTTCCTGGAAACACATTTACACACGGCTACATGAGCTGTTTCTGCATTGTCTTGAAATTTGAATGTGAGTTTTAGCCAGGCTTTTGATGTGCTGTTTACTTTAATTACTGTTCTCCCCCTGTCTGTGTCTTGCCACGATGTCATTTAATATTTTATAGGTTTCCCGAAGTCCCCTTTCAATCCCCAGTGTGCGCAACTCTGCGTTCTCCCCCGCCTCCTCCCCACCCCACAACTTGCACTTCTAACTTTTCAGGGGCCGGCTGTAAACAAGATGTGGCATGTCACCGAGATTGTCCTCCCGTGGTGACTGCAGAGGGGATAAATAAACCAGGAAACAGATGCTTCCCAAGCTGGCATGGGGAGCCGACACCAGCTCCGTGCAGATGCGCGGCTCCTTGCCTGGCACAGGCAGGTACCCGGCAGCCAAAGGGATGGGAGGATGCTAAAAAAAAAAGCATCTGCACTCCATGCATCTTTCAAGGATACACTGGAAAATCCTGGAAGTCTGCTTCTTTTCTCGTGCCTGGCACAGCTCTGTGTTAGCAGATTGCTTCAGCCACACAGGAATGCATTGCAGGTGCCAGAAGATGGCACTCCAGAATGCACAGCTCTGTGCCTGGCTCTGCCAGCCCAATAAAGCCGAGGATGTCTCCCTGTGGCTGCTTTTATACCAGCTCATTACGTTAGGAAAACTTTGGTGTGAGTTCTGCATGTTGTGAGCATAAGGGCTGTTAATTTGATATTTCTTCTCTTGTCCCTAATGGCCAATCCAGGACATGTCTCCATGGGTAGGGCAGGGGATGGGGGATGTAAGAAACTCAGCTTCTCTCATTTGTGAGCTCCCAAATGTGAGCCAGGCCAGAACCAGGAGCCAGGGAGGGCCATTCAGAGCACAGAGGAGCCTCCACATCCACCTGCATTCCTCCACTCGGGCATCCTGGTCACCCCTCTTGGCCAAAGCAGACCTGGAATATTTGGGCGAAGTCTTGAAGGCTGCACCAAGACAAGGAGGTCTAATGTCATGATACCTATATGTCTATATAGACATCTGTATGATACCTATAATGTCTAATCTCATGATATCAAGAACTGGTGACCCTAATATTGGTTTTCTTGCAAGAGTTGGGGGAGGAGTGATGGAGAGGGATTGGGAGAACCATGGAAGGGCACAAACACCTCCTCAGGGTGCAATATCCCCTTGGCAGGGAGGAACAAAGTGTCTCTGCCATTTTCCATCCTCTGCCTTCAGGAGTGGGAACCAAATGAGGTGAGGGAACCGCAGCCTTGGGGCAGGGAGGGACCTGCTCAGAGCTATGAAATCACACAACTTTTACAGGCACTGCAGATGGGCTGGGGAAGAGCGAGGCACAGAGCGAGGCACAGGAGGCAGCCAAAGAGCAACGCAGGAAAGAGCTAAAAAAAGACGGATGGTGAAAGGAGGTTCTGAGCATCCTGCTCTGTTCTGGGCCTGCTGGGGCAGTGCTGTGTTCACACCTAATCCAGCTCCAGCCACGGCTGGGTGAGCAATCAATAACACTGCGATGGCACGGGTGGCTAAAAAGTCTTGAGGGACAGAAATCCAATGCTGAACTCCAGGTAACGTGCTGAAGGGGGTGGCGAGGCTCTGCCCAGGCAGCTGTCATGGCATGACAGCCCGAGGAGAAACTGAAATTACTCACTGCCAGACATCCTGGCTGCATGCTGCTCCCTCCTTCTCCTCCACTGCTTCGGGAAGAAAATGCTGCTGGGGAGCAGACTCCAGCTCAAGCTGTCACCGTTTTGCTGGGCTGCCATGCCAGACGGGGCTCTCCCAGGTTTTGGAAGCACCAAGTCTTTCTCCAGGCCCAGGTAAACACGCCCTTGGAGCAATGCCAAGGAACCTGGGATTCTCCAAGAGTTTGCCACAAGTGTTGGATAAAGAGGATGGTGTGGGATGGGAAGAGCACCCAGCACGAGCCATGGAGGGAAGGAAATCAGTGGCTGGGATGGTCTGCTCAGCCCCGTGGTTATGGCTGAACAGAGAGGAAGGAGGGAACAGAAATATGAGGAGCAGGGATGATGTCTGACCCACCCACCTTTGGCAACAAAAAAGCAGGAGGGTAAATCATCATCTCCAGGTGCAACAGGAACATAATGACCTTGATCCCACTGCTCTCATCCTGACCACTGGAACCTCCAGTGTTTTCCAGATCAGAGAATCCAGATGAGGAAACCCAGATCAGCATTTTGGGTTTTTGCTCTCTCAGAAACCCCATTTCCTCTTTCTTTACTCCCTTTACCTTGCCTCCACATGTCCCACACCTGTGTGACCTGCTCTGCCCAAGCAAGGGGACATTGGACTTCTTCTGTCCCTTCATCACTTGTGCCCATGATCCTGCTCAGTAATTCTTGGAGCATCAAGCTAATTAATCTATCACTCAATGAAATTGCACTGAGCATTAATGAAGCCATTTAGTATTCACGCAGAAACTTCTCTCTCCATTTCCACAAGTGCTCCATTGTAGATCAGCATTTGTTGGGCAGTAATTAATGGTACTTAATCCTTAAATCCTTAAATTGTTTCTAATTTGGTAAGCAGCAGAGTTGCAGCAATCCATCTCTTTGCTGCATTTCTGTGGAGCTGTTTGAGACCATCCCCTGGGTTATCCAGAGGTTCACCAGGGGCTGTGCCAGGGAAGGAGGGCTCTCTGACTTTCTCTCATTTCTGTCAGTGACTTTCTGAAAAATGACTTCATCTCTTTTACACCTGTATGTCCATTTGTGTAACTAAGGAAAATGCTTATTTTCCCTCAGGAGGGTGAGTCAATAGCACAAAGAGCTCCTAAAGCAAAGGGATCGATGCATAGGAGAGTGGAGATTTCCACCTTTTGATCTGCCATGCATGTCTAGGAGCTGGGGGACACTGAGGCATGAAGTGAGAGAACAGGAGCCTTTCACTCCTTGCTTTGCTCTTTGAAATTGCTGCTCATTCACCAAGAGATGAAGCAGCACTTACTGCTCCTCACACATTTTATGGAAGTTCTCAGCACATCCCCATGCAGCCACAGGAATGAGTCCTCCTAGAGTGAGCAAACACCTCCCTGATATGCAAACAGATGCAACAGATGGGTCCCTTTTCTTTCCCCCCCGGTTTTATTTTGAAGACAACCAGAGTTTCACGTCAAAACAGCAGAACCAAAGGCCATGCAAGCACTGGAGAACTGGATTCTGAGAATTAAAGGAAATATTGGGTCACTCTCCGTGCAACTCCAGGGGCTGGATGAGAGCATGGAAACAACCACAGGTATTTGGAGGACCTATTCCTAATCAAGCTGCTGATGAAGGTGGGTCCATAACGCTCCACATTCCCTGTCCCATACCCCACCATCCCAGCAGAAGTGGGGGTTTTATTTATCTTTCAGCTTTCTTGCTGAAACCAAGCTGGTTTCTCCTCCTCTCTTCACTGCAAGACTGTTCAGTCTTATCCACAGTATCCACTGAAGGAAAACCATCCCTTATTTTGTACACAAAGCAACACCCAACCCTCTCAGCTTTTCCTCACTGACAGCTTTCCAAAAAATCTTTCTTTTCTGGACACACTTTGCATTTATCCCGCTGTGCAATAGCACAGCTTCCCACCTCTCCAAATGTTTGGATACACTTTGTGTTTGCTTCCTCAAACAGTGACCAAATATTTGAGGTTTCTGGTTTGTTTGGTTTTCTTGTTCTCCAGTGAAAGTAAGCAGGGAAAGAAAAACAGAAGGGGAGGCGAAACACCCATAAATCTCCCAGTGGTTACTCATCAAGCTGAGCCAGGGAAGAAAAAATTCCCTTTCTCACCTCTTTTCTGGCCACTCCAACCCCCATTCCTGCCCCACCATTAGGCAGGGCTGGATTAGCACAGATTATGACCCTATGGGGAGAAAAACCCCCAAACTGAGGGTATGTGCTGTCGTTCCACGTGCCAAATCTGCAGTCCTTTGTAAGTCCCTGCTGTGGGAATGTGCTGGAGAAATGCAGACTCACTCCTTGCACAGACTCTTTCAGCAGAGGGAACCTCCAGCCGCCTCCAGAAAGGGATTGAAAAGGTCTTTGGTTTGCAGTTGCTGAAGGGGTTGGATGAGAAGAAGCCCGTACAACATTTTTTGACACCACACTTTGATCAATTGGACAGATTTAATATTACAGAAATATTTCATTTTTCAATGCGGATGGGAGAGAGAAAAAAAAATCTAATCATCCATCCAGAAGGCCTCTATATTTTTCATAATTCACTGGAAAGAAAAGTAAAAAATACAATCCCCCAAACCTCTGATTTAAAATCCAACTTAACTCGAGGTAATTTCTATCATTAGTTCAAACTGTGTGATCTTCACTCTCTCCTTATTTTTCAAGCCATTGTTCTGTTTTTTTCCAAGGTATTATTTAACCAAAGCAGCATCTAATTGTGTTTTCTCTCTGCATTCATTTTTAAGAAGGAAATGAATAGTGTGGGGGAAACAGCACGATGAATTCATGTCAGGGAAGGTGGATGGGGCAGAATCCCACGCATGGAATCAAATCTGTTTTCACAAATACCAAAAGAAGGAAACAAACCACCTGGAGAACATCAGGGAAAGGTTTCCACCTGCCACCTCTGCAAGGTGACACTGAGGAGGCACCTTCCCAATAACACAATTAAGGAATTAATGGGAGACTCCTCAATTCTTTGGGAGCTGAACCGGGTCGGGGATGCTTGAACAAAGTCGTCGCTAATGAACTTGGCGTGTTCATCAGGCAGGAGCTGTCCCAGAGCCTGGCTGAGCTTTACAACATTTATAGCACAAGTCACCTTCTCCTTTGAAGGGGAATCAGTCCAAAAGCCACCCTTCAGTATGCAAATCCTGTCCTAGAATACTTCTTAAGGATGATGGACCTGCCAATGCCTTGGGATGGGAAGGAGCAACATGCAGGTCCTGCCTAGACTAGAGGTCTATGACCTATCCCAAATTAAACCTCTTCCAAGGTCATCACTCTGCCCCTGATTTCTTTCCTCCCATCTCCCTCTGCCTCTTATTTCCTTGGATGTGTAAAACAGATGATGATGGGGAAGAGCAGCATTATCACACCTTGAATCAGGGCAAGGTCTGGAGGACAGGAACGACCAAGGGCTGTCCAAGACACTCAGCAAAGTGTTTCTGTTTATCTGATTTCCAGGCCCTCTTGAAAAAAAAAATTGCCCAAAAACCCATGGAAATAAACTCAGCCAAAGTATGCTGGAGAAATGAGGTCAACAGGAGAAACACCCAATTAGCGGTGTTTTGTGGCTGGATGTGGTGTGCCAGCTGGGATTCAGGGAGTTGCTGTGCCTCAGGAAAAAGAAGAGAAGCTTAAAATAATAACATCTAGTGCTCAGAGAGCACTTTGCATCTTCCCAGTGTGACACGAACTTTAATTGGTTTGTGAGTCGAGACGCTGCTGATGAGTGAGAGACACCTGTGCAACATGACCAGTGCCAGAAACTGGTGTGGGGCTGAGGGGGCTGGGTCCAGTCTGGGGAGAGGGACAACTCCAATGCTTCCAGGTGGCACAGGGAGGAGGAAAACAGGGATGGAGCTGTCTGAGCTTCGAAAGGGGCTCTGGTGAATTCAGCTCCATGGCTGAGTTCCAAGACAGCTCTGCTTACATGGAGGTGAGGTCATGGTTAAAAAAATAACCCAGAAATGCTCTGGGCTTGAGCAGCATCACCTGAAATGAGAACTGCAGGGTGAGGATGGAAAGTCTCCCACTTCCATCCTGCAGAGGCTTGGGATGCTGCTCGAGGTACACAGTGGGAAACGCTCGATCGAGACAGTTGGGATTGGACTTCAGTCTTTCTCCAGAAGATGTGTGGTCTGGAGGAGATTTCTGATACCAGAGACAGGGGCAAAGGGAGAATTGCTCCTTTTCAGTATCAGAAATACTTCCCTCAAAGAGCTGGTTCATGCCAGGAAATGCGGTTCCTGGTGTGGTTCCTGAGTGGCTGAAATGGCAGCCAAGAGAAATTAGATGGCTGGGAGGTTGATGAGGTCTCTCCTCATTAGCAGCCCAATAACATGGGCAAAGACTTGTTTATTCTCTCCATCTGTGCCACCAGTGCATTTGTCCTGCTCCCTGCTGGTGGCGGGTGCCCAGGAGTGCGTGAGGGCTCACACTGATCCAAGATGACAAGAGATCTCCTGGAGCCCGCCAAGCCACAGCCTGTGCTTTTAGCACTGATGGCCTGGAGTCACCACCATGCTGACTTTGGCCAGAGATGCAGCTCTCTGGAGCTCCCTTTGGTGCAAAATCCAATTAGCAAACAAGTGAACAAACCCTTTCTGTTGGCCAAGCCACAGGCAGGGTGGGATTGGGAGCTGGAACATCCCACAGGGAATGAGCAGCTCCCACAGAGCAGGCATGAAGGGCTGGCATGGATGTTAAGACTGATTGAATACAACCCCAAATTCAACCCTGAAATAATAAAAGATGGTGGTGGTCTCTATTCAGGTCAAGTGGTGAGTGAATAAGAATATATTTATCCTCTCCTGCTCCTACCCCCAACATTCCCTGAAATAGCAGGGAGCAGGCTGGGAGATTTGCCTGGCCAGTGAGCACCCACACAGTTGCTGAAATGATAAAGAATAATAAAGCTCCTGAAAACATCCTTTAGTGATTAAGAAATCAGTTTGGTTTTGATCAAGCATCCCATAAACTGAAAGTGGAATTGCCATTCAATGAAGAGTCAACATCTGAAATACTGAAACAATAGTATAGAAAGGAAACAAAAAATGAATTGCTTGGTGAAGGGGCTACAGATCAGTGGGACACTAAAAGCAAGAGAAGAAAGAAAGGCACAAGTGCTGTTCAGCTGTCACAGCTCCCGGGTCCTCAACTCTGCTCAGCTTTTGCCCTCATCTGCTAATTTGCTTACTCCCCCAGTAACAACCTGGTTTTCTTTTACTGGAGACAGCTTTAGCCTGGGGAAGCTATGGAAAGCAATAAAAAAAATAAACTGTTTCTGGGTCACCACCAGTTCCAGTCCCTGGGGGTTATTTAAACAATGATTTCTCCTTTGCCTCTGTCAGAGCTGAGACTTGGCCCCCAAGGTTCTTCCATCAATAACTCCTGAACCACCTTAAGGGCAGCAGCTCACCCCAACAGGTTTTGAAGCCAGGGCCTCGTAGATCACAGGTTTTATCTGCACTGATGTATTTAACACAAAGAGATGGTGCTCCCGAGGCCAGGGAGAGGTGTCACAGGGCAGGCAGGGCTGTGTGTGAGACACGGGCCCCCACAGCCCCCTCTGAGGGCTGGGGTGTCCACAGGAGCCTCTCCTTGGCTTTGTGTCACCCAGAGGTGCTTGGGACAAGCACTCTGCATTCCTGGAGGCTTCTCCCTCTGCAGCCATTAACCTCTGTGGCACACAGCTGGCTCTGGAGCAAAGCAGACACAGCAGTGACCTCCCAAATCCACCCCAAGGCCCACAGGGACAGTCTGTCACTCTGGCATGAGAAGAAAGGCACCGTGGGCTGCTCAGGCCATGGGGTCTGGCAGCAGTACTCTCATCTGAGCTGCCATTCCCAGGGACACCAGGCACCTCCAGGAGCAGAGAGGCACTTCCCTGGGAAACCTGGCCCATATCAGGTTTCCTTAGGGATTTACAGATGACAGCAATCTCCCCTTGCCCTGAGTGCAGCCAGCACCTCTGTATGGCCTTGAGAAACTGATCCTGCAGCTTGTGATTAAATTTCCCATTTATAGACCCCCCCAAACAGAGTTCCCTCAAGAGAATACTCCCATGGAGCCAGGCTGGCAGAGCTGGGAGTGTTCACCTGGAGAGGAGAAGGGAGAGCTCAGAGCCCCTTGCAGGGCCTAAAGGGGCTCCAGGAGAGCTGGAGAGGGAATGGGGACAAGGGATGGAGGGACAGGACACAGGGAATGGCTCCCACTGCCAGAGGACAGGGATGGATGGGATATTGGGAATTAGGAATTGTTCCCTGGCTTTATGGTCCCTTCCCACCCAACCCATTGCATGATTCCACGCTCAGCTCTCCCGAAATCCCTGCTCTGTCCATGGTGCCTGGAGGGCTCCAGCTGCTCTGTGGGCTGCTTGTGGAGGCCACTCAGGCACTCAGGGAGAACAAAGCTCCCAAAGCAGAGCTGGGCTCGGGCAATCTCTCTTTGTGACATGGTGCCTGTGCTGAGAGACAAAGGCTGCAGCAGAGAAAAATTAAACCATAAAAGCAGGGGTGTCACAGAGCACACAGTGCCCTGAGAAACTTCCTGAGGAGAGGCACCTGAGTGGACTATGGGATGAGGCTGGGCTGCAGGGAACATCTGCCTGCAGTCCTTTGCACTCTGTCATCTCCAGCACCTGAGCAGGCGCTGGGCACAGCTGCTCCCAGCCTGAGCTCCTGTACACAGACCTCTCCCAGAAATCCCCTCCCAGGGCCTGACCCTGCACACACGGCCTGTGGGGCTACAGGTCCTGCCAGCACTGATGCCTTAGGATTGCAGCTTTTATAATTTTTGTAATAAAAATTACAAAATAATTTTTGTAATATAAATGATTTTTTTTTTGTAATAGAAATAATAATGCAGGATTTGTAATCCTGCAATTCTTTAGTGTATAACTCCAAACTCCACACACAGTGGGAGCTGCTGCTTCCCTGTTTGGGGCAGACACAACAATTCCTCTGCAGGCCTGGCAATCAAGGACACCTCACTGCCTCAGGCCTGAGAGATGGAAACTAAAGGGAGTTGGGGGCAACAAACTTGGGGTCAATGACTTCATTAGCTGAAGCTGTAATTGGAAGATTCACCCCCAATATGCAAATGGACCAAACTCACACAAGTGCGAAAACGCCTGAGTCCATTTTTGGGTGTAGCCCCTGGGGGGGTTTGTCTGCCCTAAATGTTCCTGAAGGCTCTTCAATAAATAAAGCTGCTTTTTAGTATCTTAATTTTGTCTGGTCTCTGTTTTTAGATAGCCAAAAAGGCATCAGCACCACTCCAAAGCAAAGGCTTCCAAGGAGAAGAAGCCAAACCAAAGGAGGCAGCCATGGCCTGGATATTCCATGCTGCCCATTTCTCTCTGCCTGTGCTCAGGAGAGGAGGTGCTCCCCCTGCCCAGGTGGGTTTTGGGGGATGGAGAGGTTTTGGGGAAGGGAAGATGGATTGCAAGGTCAATCACTGAAATGAGAAGAGCAAAATCTGTGCTGGGATGGATTTGGTTTCTGCCTGAGGAGAAGCAGCACTGAGACACAATGGAACACCCACTGCTGGGGCTGCTCCATACCCAATTAAACCTGGGGCTAATTCAGCTGGAAGGGGAGAGGAGACTTCCCTGACTACCCTGATTGTGCCCAAAGGCCCACTTCAGCTCTAAGGTTAAGAATTTCTGGCTGTCAGGGAAGCACCAAGGAGGAAAGCATTGTCTAATAATAATCATCATCATCATCAAAATAAAAAAAAAAAATAGGAGGAGAAGGAGAGGAGGAGGAGAAGGAGGAGGAGGAGGAGGAGGAGGAGGAGGAGAATGAGAAGGAGGAGGAGGAGGAGAATGAGAAGGAGGAGGAGGAGGAGGAGTTTAAAAAGGAAAAATTATGAAAATCCCAACACTTGAAACCTTCAATGCTCCAGTGCTCCCAGCCATGGGGATGAGCTGGCCAAAGGGATCAGGGAGGGTCCTCTCTCACTCCAAACTGTGGCCCTGTAACTACAGCTTTATCCTCATCACACACATCCAGCCATCCATGAGCCCTCCAGGGCACAGACTTGCCTCCCATCATGCCTAAAACTGGTCAGGGAATGGTCAGGGCTCAAAAGACAAAAGCTTGTAGCATCAGCCTGGCTGTCAGGCTGCTGGCTGAGAACAGCACCATGGGGGCACTGGAATCTAACGCTCCCCAGAGTGCTTTGGGGCTACTCTGGAAAAAAAAAATCCTTGTAGGACTTGAAAAATAATGAGAAAAACCCCCAAAAGGATTCACTTCTAAAGGAAAAAAAAGGATATTTTGACCAACCTTCCTTTGCTGATGGCAGATTGCTCAATGAAATGGGTTTGGACCAGCCCAAAAGACATGTCTGATAAGAAATATCACCCTGGGAGCCTTGTCCTGGAAGAGTGTAAGCAAATAAATCGCCAGGGAGACAACAAGGCTATCTCTGACCCAAACCCCAGCCTTCCCCACCACCAGGGATGCTGCATTTGTCATTTCTCTCCTGTGCATTCCATAGGAGCCTCAGCTCCATTCTCTTTAGATGATATTTATATTTCTCTAATCTACTGGCTATGATGGATGGGAAAGAGATTTCTCCCTGCAAAACCATTTACAATGGAAAAAAGCCAGAAGCACAATATAGAACTTGAGTGTGTGTGTGTGTGGTGCTTTAGACAAATAAACATTGCTCCTTTTTCTAAAACATCTCAACATCTTGTACAGGAAATATTAGATCTCAGTTGACTGGAAAATGAAACCAGCTTTATGTTCTCTTCCAAAGCCTCTTGTGATATTAGCAATATTTTTTTCCCCTGTCGAGAATAATGGCTTTTCTACAGGCCAGCAGATAGGAAAGTGCTTACAGAGATTTCCAGATGCAAAGACTTCCCTGAATTACCTTGTCTTAATGTACTTCAGAGTTTGGAGCAAGCTCCTTGATGACTCTGGATAATCAGAGCCTGTGGAGGACAGCCATGGTTAATCAATCACTCCCTGCAAAACTGGGATAAGATGATGATAAAGGAATCCCACGGGAGTGCCCACAGGTCTTGGGAAGCTGGTTTAGGGCTGGTACAACATCAGTAATCCCCTTCCAGGCAGGGCACACTAAAGGCAAAACAATCCAGGTTTGGGGTTTGGGTAGTTTTTAGGAAGTTCTTCCCTGCTGCTGAAGGATGAAAGGAAATGGAACCCCTCAAGTGCAATACAACCCCCTTGATTCTGTCCTGGGGGGAGCTGGATCTGGTTGGGAAATGCAGAAATTTCCCCAACTTGCCCCTGATAAAAGAAAATCACTTCTAGTGGAAAAACTGAGAATCAGAGAATGGCCTGGCTTAGAAGGGAGCCTAAAGTTCTTCTTGTTCCACACCTGCCATGGGCAGGGACACCTTCCACTGTCCCAGGTCACTCCAAGCCCTGCCCAGCCTGGCCTTGGGCACTGCCAGGGATCCAGGGGCAGCCACAGCTGCTCTGGGCACCCTGTGCCAGGGCCTGCCCACCCTCACAGGGAACAATTCCTTCCCAATATCCCATCCATGCCTCCCCTCTGGCAGGGAAGCCATTCCTCCTTGTCCCATTCCTCCAGGCCCTTGTCTCAAGTCCCTCTCCAGCCATCTTTTAGGATCCCTTCAGGTCCTGGAAGGTCACAATTATGTTTCCCTGGAGCCTTCTCTTCTCCAGGTTGAACAGTCCCAAATTTCCCAGCTTTTCCTCACAGCAAAGGTGCTTCATCCCTGTAATCATTTCTCTTTCCTCTGGACAGGTTCCAGCAGCTGCAGCTCCTTGCTGTGCTGGGCCCCCCGCCTTTCCTCTGGATAGGTTCCAGCAGCTGCAGCTCCTTCCTGGGCCCCCCGAGCTGGAGGCAGCTCTGCAGGTGGGGTCTCACCTGGGGGGCAGAGGGGCAGCTCCCTCAAGGTCCTGCCCATGCTGCTTTTGAATACCAAAGAGTGTCCAAACCAATCCCAAACTAACAGAATAAGCTAGAAAAACATCTCAGACTTTTTTCCTGACATCCTTCCTGCCCGTGCCATAAAGCCTGGAAGATCAACACCCCAATCCCAAACAAAGAGTTGCTATTTTTTCTTCTGTAAATTGAAACCAGACAAGAAGTAGGAGTCCCACAACCCCAAAACCTTCTAAAGCAAACACATTATTGTTTTTTAAGCCACATTTTGATGAAAATCTAATTTTCAGCCACAGTGAGGTTTCAATGGAAATGCTGGAATAACCCCACAGAGAAACCCCTGCATAAGGAGATGTTTCTGTTCCCTTTAGGATGGGAATTGCAAAACAAAGGGCATGAAAAAATCCTACGTTGTCACTACTTATCATTCCCAGTTAACAATATAAGATATATGATAGGAGCAAAACAATTTGGTGGCAGAACATCATAAATGAAGTCTGTTTTCCCTGGAAACTGCATAACCATTTGAATTAATTTAATTTGAAATATCAAATTAAATTAAACTGTAGAATAATCCCCAAGGGGAAGCATATTTCATTTGCAATGTCTTCTGATAGAGTATTCTCTGCCAAAAGTTTTGCTATGCATCTGGCTTTGGATCTAAATTTATTACATTAGCTCTGGGAAGACTTTTAATAGAAAGCGAGATTAAAGGGGAAGGAAAAAAAAAAAGGAACTTCAGATGGGTAAAAAAAAGACCCCAAAGTTGATAAAGAGCGAAAGAAGTGCTGAACACGGATAGATCTGGGCTGCTGCTGCTCACCTGCCTGTGCCAATCCAAGCTCCAATCCAAGGGGAATGAGAGGTGTCATTAAGCAACTGGAGAGCTGCAATGTGTGTATCCATATGCACAAATGGGATGTCTTCAAATCTACCTGACAGGCTCCGACATCTCCCGACTCTTGCCAGCCAGTGTAATAGCAACCCACGGGGGGGAAATCAAAGAGGGTCAGGAGATGATGAGTGGAGGAAGATTACGTGCTTTTAAATCAGCTCTGAAGGATGGAGACAGCAAAGGAAGCACTTTCCTGGTCAGGTGGAGCCAGGCTGGGATTTTCATTTCCAAAGGAGAGTAAAGAGGAAAGGGAAAAAAAAGCAGAAAATCAAACCTCACCAGAACAACACCATCTTATTAGTAATAGCTACCTTGCTTTTTAAATAATCTCTGAGATAAATACAATCTAGGAGAGATCTCAGACACTCTTTGGTTCAACAAGTTGGGAGGAGGGAGGTGGTGACCCCATCAGTTTTCAAAATATAGGTCACACACAAAAGCAGCACTTACAAAATGAACGCTCTTGCTTTTCACGGCGAGAAATTGAAGAAAATTGCAGCCAGCAGATGCCTGTAGGTTGATGCAGTGGGAATAATCTATTTCTTTCTTTCTTTTTATTTTTTTTTATAGTTTCCCCTGCGAGCAAATACAGAGCAGCAGATGTTGGCATGGAAGAAGGGATTTGCTCTAAACAAACAACCCACTCCCTCCACAAAAAGCTTTGTACCAGACGAAAATCAAGCACAACCCCCTCAACCCATCCCCTTCCCTCAGTTGCCCCCATAACCCAAATGCTCAAAGGTCTCTCAGTCAAAACAAAAACCTTTAAGGCTTGAACATCAGCACTTTAGTAACCTCCCAGTTTGTTTTAAATCTTGATTGGGAGAATTATCCTGACAAGAAAATTAGTGGAAAGTCAATAAAGCTGTAGCCCGGAGACAGAGCAGGAGGAAGTGGTGGAACTCATTTGCTCACGCACACGAAGGCGATGCGGGGCTGCCTGGGCTGGCAAAGTTCATTAAGGTTTTGCCTGTGAAGCCGTGAAGTGCAGGTAATCATATTTAAAGAGATAAGAAACACAAGGAGAGCAGGCCTGAGCTGCGACACAGAAATTCTCATTTATAGCAGTCACGGGTGGAAAATCAATACCCACTTTTGGATGCAAAAGGAATGTCAGACTTGACAAAGCTTCTTTGGATTTTTCTAGCCCCCTCCCTCCCCTCGCCTGCTCTGCTACTACTTCAAAACCAAAAAACACAAGGAGATTTGCATGCTCGCTGCATCCAAGGCTCCCCCCAACTTGGCTCCCAATTCCTTGAGATTTTCTCTGGCAACAACCTCATTCCATCTATCCTTGTCAGAGTGCATCTTCCTCCCCGGTCCAAGCAAATTGTCTTCATGCCACTTACTCGGATCCTTCTGCCTCCCTTCTGCGCTCACATCGGCGAATCCGGCTCCAGTGCCAGAGGGGGGTTTGTATTTACACGAGAATTGAGGAAGTCTGCTCCAAAAATCCATTTTGGGAAGAGGACAGATTATTCTGCAGCTTCTTTTAATTAATTTTTAAAGGTGATAGGAGAATCGTGCGTTTTTTCCCTTTGCCCTCTATAAAATAATGAATTATTGGCAGCAAATGGTTCAACAGGCCCTGGCATTTATGAACTTCCTGTGCTCAAGCCTTGTTATTTATGAGCTGATTCTTTCTGTAGCATTCCTGGAGAAATGGAGGATGCAAACATATTTCAGCCTTTGGGCTGCTGGGATGATTTACTGTGATGTCACTGAGGGCCCTGCCTGGGATCCACTGGGATCAGGGTGATCAAGCACAAGCACTTTGTTAAAAGAAGGAGCTGCAGCAGCTGAGAGGAACATCCATGCAGATTGGGGACCAAAAAACACCCCTGACCTCCACAACTCCTACTGCTTGGGCTAAGATAGGACAGGGAATTGCATCCCTGCAGCCCTGTAAATTGGACAGAGCTCCTTCTGCTCCCTGCATGGGGATTTTTACGTCCCCAAGGATCCTCCAAGGTGTGTTCCCAGCCTCGGTGACAGGAGCTGGGCACTGGGGACTGGTGATCCCACCTGTTCCACAGGAACGTGACACATGCAACTTCCTTTCCCTCAGAGCTTGTCCTGATCCTGCAAGCACAGGTGAGGAAAACAGAGTTTCCATCACATCCCTACCTAAAAAAGAACTATCTCCATGGCTTGCCCCACCAGAACATTGTTGGTTTTACAGCTTTTACAGAGATGAGGCAACTGAGAGGAGTCTTAAAAGATTCTATTCCATTATCAGTTTCGATGAAGGGTGAGACATAAGAGATGTAAAACTCAATGCCATTCTATCAGAAGCCAACCTATTTCCTGGTTACAATACCTTGTAAATGTTTTTCAGCCTACTAGCTGTTGCCACACAATGCTACTAATACTTCTAACACCAATCACCAATATCTTCACCCCACGTGGTCCTGCTACAATGCATCTTTCACAGTTCTAATTCCTTAAAATATCTGGTCTTTTTGCAAGGCCATATTTTGAAACTTGTTGAAACTTGTTTCTAGTTCAGTCTCTCTCTCATCAATGTCATCTCTATTCCATGGCCTTCCCAAGTCAGCAGACCTTATCTCAGAGTTTGCATACAGATGTACAAGACTGCGTGAACTTTCTGTCAGGTTTTGAGAATCCTTCACGAATCAATTTCTCACATCTCACCCTCTTTCTTGAACTGTAAAAACTTCTTTGATGGTCTTATTCATCATCTGCTGCACACAGTGAAGTATACAAGGCACTATTACTAATACTGCTACTATAACAATCAATACATAGTATTGATTATTATTGATTATGTATTATAAATAATTGATTATAGGGTACATATCCTACCTATTTACTGTAGGGTGAATACATCAATTATCACAAACATGGAGCAACCAGGAGCAAGGCCTTGGTACATTCCAAGGACTGGATGTCACATGGATGGGCTGACTTGGGCCCACTTCAGAATTCACAGAACTCTCAGAATGACCAGGTTGGAAGAGACCTTCAAGATCATCGAGTCCACCCCAGCCCCAACAGCTCAACTCAACCCTGGCACCCAGTGCCACATCCAGGCTTTGTTAAACACACCCAGGGATGGTGACTGCTCCACCTCCCTGGGCAGCCATTCCAGAACTTTATCACTCTTTTTGTGAAAAACTTTTTCCTGATATCCAGCCTGTATTTCCCTTGGTGCAGCTGGAGGCTGTGTGCTCTGGTTCTGTCAGTGCCTGGAGAAAGAGCCCAGCCCCAGCTGAGCACAGGCACCTTTCAGGAGCTGTAGAAAGTGATAAGGTCACCCCTGAGTCTCCTTTTTTCCAGGCTAAACACCACCAGCTCCCTCAGTCTCACAGGGTTTGTGTTCCTCATCCCCATTGTCAGAGTTGGGAAGGGAGAGTTTGATCCAGGCATCCCTCTCAAGGAAAAAGAAATCACCAGGCAGCTCCTTGACTGAGTCCTGTAGCAGCCCTGGATTGAACTGGGTGAGTAGAGGGATCTCATCAGGGGCTGCAGTGATAGGACAAGGGCAAATGGCTTCAAGCTGAAAGAGCCGGGATTTGGATTGGATATTAGAAAGAAATTCTTCTCGGTGAGGGTGGGCAGGCCCTGGCACAGGTGCCCAGAGCAGCTGTGGCTGCCCCTGGATCCCTGAAAATGTCCAAGGCCAGGCTGGACAGGGCTTGGAGCAGCCTGGGACAGTGGAAGCTGTCCCTGCCCATGGCAGGGGTGGGACTAGATGAGTTTTAAGGTCCTTTCCCACCCAAACCATTCCATGATCCATAAGCTACACTTGGAGGAAGACTCTGGTGTTTGTACATCCCATGCTGCACACCCCATTCCTGACTCCTGGAGCCCCGTGCCTCCCGAGCACCAGCAATCAACAGGAAAAGTTCTGGGGCAAGCTGTGAAATCTCCGAAATGAAAATCAATTCCATCTCCATTTCACAGGGTCTAATGTGGCATTTACAACATAAACAATCACTTCTGTTAGGGAGGGAAATTAAAAAGCTGTGCTACATAAAAGGGAGCAATGTTTAAAGTTCTGCTGGAAATGAGCAGTTGGGTTGGAGATAATTACAAAGGGGTGCCAGGCACGGAGGGAGCCACAGCAGCCACAGCTCCACTGCCTCGGGGACAGAGCAGGGGAACTCAGAAACAAACACCAAGCTGGTGGGAGTGCTTTGAGGGAGGCAGAGCATGGAGTTGAGGTTCACAGGACAGCCAGGTTGTAGGAATAGCTCTGATCTCAAACAGTCACCACCAAGCTCCTCTTTTCCAGCTGGAGAGGAGCTTCCCGGAGCCAGAGAGGAGCCCAAGCCAGAGCTCTGAGTTAATTTTACATCCCCATCTCTCAGCAGGGTGAAACAGCCCTAGGATGGAGAAGTCCTGGCATTAATTACCACAGTGTCCTTCAGTTTCAGCATGGCAGTGGGGCTTGTGAGCTACCCTGTGGGGTATGACCCTCTGGGCTGGCAGCTCAGGTTAATACCTAGATTTGTATTTTCCTGAGATAGGCCTGTTGAAAGGAAAGGGGCGGGGGGGGGGGAAAATTCCCATCTTGATTTGCATTTTCTAGGGGAATACTGGACTGATCCTGCCATGGGAATAAATTTCAGCTGGGAAATGTGAGAGTGTTTGAACTGTGACAAGGGTGAAGAGCATCTCGAGAGTGCTGTCGGGTGATGCCAGCAAAGAATTGAATCAGCTGCAGCCCAAATTCTGAAACCTCTGCAAACTCAGCCCTGAGATGAGAACGCCTGTGAGAGGAGAGGGCTGGATGTGCCACAGAATCATGGAATCATGGAATGGTTTGGGGTGGAAGGGAACTTAAAGCTTCTCCAGTGCCACCCCTGCCATGGGCAGGGACACCTCCCACTATCCCAGGCTGCTCCAAGTCCCATCCAGCCTGGCTTTGGGTACTGCCAAAATCCAGGGGCAGCCACAGCTGCTCTGGGCACCCTGTGCCAGGGCCTGCCCACCTTCACAGGGAGAAATTTCTTCCCAAAATCCAACCTAACCATGCCCCTGTCAGTGTGACATCATTCCCGTGTCCTGTCCATTTAATGAGTCCCTCTTGGGGCACCCTGGGACTACTGAGGAATCTCACAACCATCTACTGGGCATGGGATGCTTCCCAGCTCCAGCTGGAATAGATTTTCAGTGTATCTCCTGCTGCCATGAACACTTGGCTTTCCCTTTGCCCAAAGCCCAGCAGGAAGTGTAGGACACTCAGGGAATCCCTGCACTCTGCTCAGCTCCAACACAGCATTTGTCTGCACAAGAGATGAGTGAGGAGAGCCACAGGAATAACCTTTCAACACAGAAACAACTGGTGGCAGGAGGGAGGAAAGCTCCTCTCCATGCCCACAGAAGATTGGATAAAAAATAATAAGCTTAAATTGCAGCAAGAAAACGTTAAGGAATACATTAGATACAGCTTCCTGAAAAAGAAATAAAATAAAAATACAGCTTTGCACAATCTTAGTTGCTGCATGTTCTTAAGGACTGCTTAGAAAAACTTAGTCCAGGTGTGGCAAAAGTGTAGAAGTCCTGTCAGACAGGCTTGGTGATGCACTTGCTGTTCAGCCAAAAAATCCCCATGCACAGGCATGGAAAACTGGGCCTAAAAGAGCATCCACTGGCAAAGAAACCAACCAAACAGCACAGGCTCCCAAGCTCTTTGGTCCTGTTCCTCACCTGTGCTGGGTGTTCCTGAGCAAAGCTCCTCTGCCCAGGATTATGTTTGATCTGAACATGGCAGAGGCACGAGCACTTTCCCCAAGGCTTTTTTCAGCCCTCTACATGCACTGAAATCTCCTGATGCAAGAGGCTAGATCCTATTTTCCCTCTCTCAGGAAAAAAAAGACTTTAGAGGAGAAAGATCTTTCCCTGGCAGAAATGGCACAAATCCCCAGCAAACAAAACCACAAGGTCTTCATTTTCCTTTGAATGGGGAGTAGCTCTGGGGGAGGACTGGCTCCCAGATCATTCCAGGGGATGTCTTGATTTACCTTGATCAGAACAATTTAGCAGTCATTTCTTTCCAAAGAGCACTAATCACTTTTTTCCTCCTTCCTGTGCATAAAATAAGATTGAAACACACTGCACAAATTGCTTACCACAGTCCCAAAAATGCTAATCAGCTGCAAACATCTAAATCACGGCTCGAGCCCCAGCCTGGTAAGGTAAGAAAACAGTGTCAGTGCATAGAGAACTATTATTTACTGGTGTCAGAAATAACTCTGGCATTTCCATAACTGTGAGGCTGCATGACAACTTCCTCTGGGAAACTGCTTCAGCTGCAGAAAAATCCATGACTTGAATGAATTGGGTGATTTTTTTATAAGGAGCAAGGAAATATGAACTAGGATGCAAGCTTAACCTTGCAAGGGCTCTGTCAGCTGGTGATCCAGGGAGAAATGTGCTCTTTAATAAACAAGCCAAGGTACTTTTCAGTGCTCTGCCTGGACATGCTAATTCCTGCTGTGTTGCTAAATCCAAATGTGGATGGCAGCACTGGATAACAGAGCTGGTCAGCGCTGTTATGGGTTTTAGGACATCAATGGTCACTGCGAGGACCATCCACGGAAGCCTTGGGTCAAGGGTCTCTTCACCTCCCTACTCCATGAGGTGCCCTCCAGTTCTCCTCCTGAGGCATCCTGCTCTTCTCTGGGACTTGAGCTGAGCCAGAATGGGAAATTATTACTGAAGAATGCCAAGCCAAAGATCTGTCAGGCTGGTGGATGCCTCTGCTCCATCACCATCCCACTCCAGGCTCCAGCATACCTTGGGAGGACTTCTCTCTGACACCACCACACCCAGAGGTGTCCTCCTACTCCACACCTATCCTGTGACACATCCATGTCCCTCGGGCAGCTTCCTGCATGAAGAGCCCACCTAAGCCTCCCTCCTGCTGGTTAAAGCAGCATTTTAACAGGCTCCAGCCAGCCTCAGCAGCAGTAGGTGCAGCTGCACACCCCCGGCTCCAGCAGAGCCTTATCACCACTGCCAGCTGTTCCCCCCCTCCAACCTCATCTTCTCCTATCTTTTGGGGAGCACTCCCAGTTAACAGGGCATGTCAGAACCATTTTCCTGATTTTGTGACCCCCTGGGCTGGCAGCTCAAGTTAATACTTAGATTTATATTTTCCTGAGATAGTCCTGTTGAAAGGAAAGGGGGAAAAATTTCCCATCTTGATTTGCATTCCCTAGGGGAATACTGGCCAAGTTCATACAGATTTATGAGGGTGGGGGTAGATATTGACTTAGTCTCTCCAAGGGCTCAGTGGAGGAAGGGACACAGAGGACTCTTATCTTGCTCACACTGTTATAAAGCCTGGGTCGACTCCACTGAAGCTGACTGAGGATTTACACCAGTACAACCAAGATTAAAATCTGGCCCTGACTCCAGTCAAATGAAGTGAGCTACTGAGGATTAGGGCACTGCTAATAACTAATTCTCACTGCAGCCACCGAACAGATAAATCGAGTAATGAAAGCGTAGTGGATGAGGAAATGCTCCTGGGCTGTCTTCAGATCAAGGAAAGGCAGGAGTGCTACACATCCACAGCAAAGGGAACAGAGGGAAATGATCAGCTCTGGCCACGGGAACCAGCTCCTCCGGCAGGGAGGAGGAGCAGGGCTTTGTGAGGAGGATGCTCAGGGAGGGACCCAGGTCTCCCTTTCCTCCCAGCAGACAAAGCAACAAAGCCTTAGCAGGAGCTTGAATGAAAGGCTTTTACACAAAGGTAAGGTAAGGGTGAGACAAGCCCCACTTTTCTCTCTCAGAAACAAGCCCCCTTAAACCTGCAGCTGAGCTTTCCTTGCAGTTACACTGCTGGAGCCAGAGCTTCCCTCTGCAGAGCTTGCAGGAGCCAGCAGAGCCCCTGCTCGCCCACCTCACCCCATCCACAGCCCTGGAAGAAGGGGTGGCTTTTCCCAGGCATTGCCACAGCCTGGTGAGAGGCTGGCTGAGGCTGAGGGCGGCAGCAGTGCTGCCCATTGCATGGCACAGCCTCCCCTGGCTGCAGCCTTCCCTGCATCCCCCATCTCCCTGCAAGGCCCTTTCTGCCTTTACCCTTTCCCAGGGAACAGCCGAGGTAAGGCTGTGCATATGCTCACTGATATTTCAAATCCTCCAATTAACAGGAAGATAATTCATGCATTTGAGCATTAAAAAGGTACTTAAATCAGAATAAATTCCGCTTCATTGTTTTCCAAGATTCACCTCCCGCTCCCACAGCTGAAGGAAATTTAAGAGGCAAACACAGCCTGCTCCTTGGTCCAGCTCTCCTGGACACCAGACCCACCATCACCCTGTGTTTGCCCACTAATGAATTGCTTTGTAAAACCAGGTAATATTAATCAGTTCAGTGTATTCCAACCCAAGGGTGCAGCCAGGGAAGGTTATTTTAAGCTAATTGTCTGGGAATAGCCCTCCACAGATTGAGCATCCATATCCCTCTGTGTGAATTCCATGTGATACTACAGAGGGGAGAGTTAAAAGCATCAGGAAGAAAGAAACAATCCTGTGTGCATCACCTTTAACAAAACAAACTCTTATTTCAAAGGCTAGCTGCTTTAATCTTCCTTATAATGGGTTTCCATGCTCCTACAGTTTAACAGGTTTGTGGCTTCTGCATTTAGCACTGGAATAAACAATGCTCTAGTAATTGCCAGGTCACTGGTATTTACTTCTGTCTTTTTAAAAACCCTCCCAGCACAGCTGCCTTGAGTAGGATAGACTGTAATTTTCTTTACTGTCTCCCACTAATGAAGGCAAGAGGGCAGGAGGACCAAGTCAGATGGTGGAAAACGAAGCCAAACAGCCTGGTTGACTTTCAACAAGATATTAAAATAAACTCCCACCTGTAACAGATTAATTGGCCTGGTCTTTGGCAGCCTGACGGGAAATAAAGACCACTGCTCGAAACCCAGTGCATCATTGTTTTTAATTATAGCTGTTTTTCTCAGCTGGCCTGGTGAAAGGATTATTTTCCCACATGAATGTTTCCTGTGCAATTCAGAATGAGCAGATAACGGGGATGGGGCCAGTGCAAAGCATGGGGTAGGACAGCAAACCAGGCGTGCTCCAGCACGCTCCCAGAGCTGGGATTTATTGATTCCTTCAGTGGAATGGGTCTCTGGGCTCCACATGCCCAAAAAACAGAGGGCACTTTTATCTCCCTGCTGCTCTCATGGTGCTAAAGCCAGAGGCAGAAGCAGGGACAGCTCCCACCCTGTGGGGACAAAGGCAGGGCTGGGACTGAGGCTGAGGCTGGTACGGGTGAGACATCACATCCCTGACCAAACAGAGCTGTGTCTGATGAGTCCACAGGCACTCCCCATTGTGGTCCCTTCCCAGTCCTTAGAAAACCAGTTCATTTTTCCAGCAGAATAAAGAAAAAGCTGTCTTGTATCCCCTCATCTTCCTAACTTCCACCCTGGAATCACATCAACACATTCCCTGGCTGCTCCTTTCAAAGTCCCCCTATTCCTTGGATCTGAACATAATTCCTTGCCATTTTCTGGCTGCGAGTTGGCACAAGTGCCTATCTGTATCCTGAAGAAAAGCCAAGCTGCAAGCACAGGTCACCCAGCAGACACAGGGAGAAGTCCCTGCTCCAGGCAGAGCATCACAAGAGTTTGCAGCTCTAAATTTAAGCTCTTTCTGCAGGTTGAGCTATTAATTACAGCTCTGGAGTGCTTCATGACAGTGCCTATTCACTGCCTGTGCTCTGCCATGAGGCGCTGGAATAGCACCGGATAATTCATGGAGGGGAACAGGAACGGAGGTTTACAGATCATTGGGAAATTCACTTCCATGAGAAAGTGCAGCAGAACACAAGGAGGCACTGAGGATTTCACCACATCCCCATTTTATGCTCCAAGCTGGTGGATCTAGAAAGCAAGGAATGCTTGGTCAAAAACGAGCTATCAAATTTTGGCCAAAATTAGCAATATGTTCTTTCTTTGCTACACTCAAATGTTTGATGGAAAACAGACAGCTCCTGCTGAAAAGTCCATGCTAAAAAAAACCCAACTTATTTTCTGTGGGAGAGGGGAAAAAAATGAGAACACAATCTGCTATCAGCTCAACCATTATTAAAGGGAGAAATCCTAATCCCATATGCTGCCACTTAACAATCTCCACCACATGTACACAGTGTCCTTACAAAGGAGAGATGAGAAAAGAAACCCCAGAAAGACAAAACTGGTTCCCCTCCAAACTGGTTTTGGTAACAAAAACTGAGCAGAGCAGATGCCAAGACCGTCCAACCTTGTCCTGACCTGGACAGTCTCATGAGGTTCAACAAGGCCAAGGGCAGGTGCTGCACCTGGGTCAGAGCAACCCCCAGGATCAATGCAGGCTGGGGAGGAAGGGATGGAGAGCAGCTCTGGGAGAAGCACCTGGGGTGCAGGTGGGGGAGAGCTGGACAGGCCCTGGCCCAGAACCCCCCTGTGCTGGGCTGATCCCCAGCGTGGGCAGCAGGGCAGGGGGGATTCTGCCCCTCTGCCCCCCAGGTGAGACCCCACCTGCAGAGCTGCCTCCAGCTCGGGGGCCCAGCACAGCAAGGAGCTGGAGCTGCTGGAGCCAGTCCGGGGAAGGCAGCAGGATGAGCAGAGTGATGAAGCAGCTCTGCTGGGAGGAAAGGCTGGGAGAGCTGGGGGTGCTCACCTGGAGAGGAGAAGCTTTGGGGTGAGTGAACTGTGGCCTTCCAGAGCCTGGAGGAACTGACAAGAAAGATGGAGAGGGACTGTGGACAAGGAATGGAGTGACAGGACAAAGGGGAATGGCTTCCCCCTTGGATGGCAGGGTTAGATGGGATATTGGGCAGGAATTGTTCCCTGTGAGGGTGGTGAGGCCCAGTCACAAGTTTCCCAGAAAAGCTGTGTCTGCCCCTGGATCCCTGGATGTGTCCAAGGCCAGGCTGGATGGGGACTTGGAGCAAGCTGGGACAGTGGAAGGTGTCCCTGCCCATGGCAGGGGGTGGGACTGGATGAGCTTTAAGTTCCCTTCCAAGCCAAATCATTCCAGGAGTCAATGATTCTATGACTTCTTCTCCTCACTGTATTTCTAGGCATTTTGCTTGGCCTTTTCTTTGTCTGCTGTACCACAAGGGTTCAAAAAGCCCACAGAAAAAAAAGATAAATAGGAAAATATCTCCATGGCATTTGAGATGTGATGCTTCTGGCAGTAAGATCCTTTATGTTCTCTTCAAGTTTTAAAAAAATCTGAGCAGAAGCTCCATTCTGATTGAAGCAATCAAAAAGGTTTTAAAAGCCCAATGCTGCTGTGGGGTAACTCCAGAAGAGAGAGTGTGCACGTGTGTCAGGGAGGGAAGCCTCCCACATCGTGCTCCTTGCAGGTAACGAGGGGATGGTTCATTACAGGCAGTTTCACAGAACTTGACGTCTTAAATTTTTTACAGCAGCCATGGGCATGGCAGGATCTGGTGATTTGCCACCTGCGCTGAATTCGTTACCTGCAAAGATGGTACCTTCCTAGGAACAAAGGAAGAGAAGGAAAATGAAAAGCAAGAGAAGTTCCTCCAGCAGAGACACACCGTGTGGCCTCCTCTGTGAGCAGCAGGCCCAGCAGGCGGTGCTGGATGAATTAATGCTTCATTAAGGACCTTTCCCAACTCCGGTGCTCCGGTGTGGTGCTGAGCACACTGAGCTGGGGGAACTCCATTCCTGATGAGCTACAACCCAGTGCCTTGAACATTTGGGTTATTAGAGTCAGGAGAGCAACTCCAAGGTTATTGCCTCGCTCTGAACCAGCTCTGCATATTTTGTGAGTGACTGAAGACTCTGCTGCTTTTCCACTGCTTCTCTCTCACAGCCAACGGGCCCCGCCGAGCCCCGGAGTGGCTGCGTTTGGCGGTGACAAAAAGCTCACAGTTTAGCTCCAGTTGCTTCCGTCTCATCATAAACTTTACAGGCTGCTGGAGGGCCCTTTTTCCATGAAGAACGAGCGTGGGAGCATGGGCTGCACACAGCAGTGAGGCTGAGAACACAAACTCCAGTTGAGATTTGCAAGAGATGATGAGGAATTTTGCCTTGCAACTCCCATTAATTTCCGTCGCAGCCGGGTGATGTTGAGCACATGATTTATCGGGAGTCTCGTGCTGGTTTGTGTTGCTTTTCACAGTAAAATATTACCTTCCCTTTAGATAAGAACAATCCCCTCTCCCAAAGTCCTGGCTCTGTCAGTGGCACATTAGGAGCATTAATAAAAGTGAGTGGAGCGTTAATAAATTAGCAGGTACCTCACAAACTTCAGCACAGAATCCCAGAATGGTTTGGGTTGGAAGGAACCTTAAAGAACATCTCATTCCACAATCCTGGCATGGGCAGGGACACTTCCCACTATCCCAGGTAGTTCCAATCCCCTCCAACCTGACCTTGGACACTTCCAGGGATGGAGCAGCCACAGCTTCTCTGGGCAGCCTGTGCCAGAATCTCAGCACCCTGACAGGGAAGCATTTCTTCCCAAAATCCCATCTATCCCTTTTTCATCTTAAAGCCATTCCCTTTTGTTCTGTCACTCCAGGCCCTTTATGTCAAAGGTAATGGGGAACTGCAGGGTTGTTGTAGTTTTTTGACTGATTAGGGCAATAAAAACCCAAAATCAGCTTTGGGAACCCAAACTTCAGCAAGGGCTTTGCACCCAACACAGCAAGAATAAAGGAAAACAGAGAGAATCAGACTTCAAAATTACAATTTCCGTTAAATCCAGGCAAATAGGGTGTATATGGACCTGTTCCTTCTGTGGGCACCTCTCAGCAGAGGTAAGCAAATGGAATAACCAGATATGTGGCCCAGTCCAATCTCAGGTTATGCTGCCACTGAGGAGGAAGAAAGGAGGTCTTAGGGATCTTCTGAAATAATTTTAATAATGAAACCAAGCATCAGGTAAAAGGTTTTCAATAGCACTCACTATCCACACCTGTTGGGCACCTGGAAACAGCTCATGCATCTCACTGTCCTGCTTGAATTTATAGAACTTCCTCACACTCAGAAGGGTCCCAAAGTGATTAGAATTGACTGGCTACAGGATTCATTTCCCTGGGCCTGAACTTCATTGATTCTGGTGTAGAGCACAGCGGCTCTTTAACGACGAGCAGTAACAAACCATGAGAATTCGAGGCAGGAGGTCAAGAACAACTCAGCCATCCAAAACCACCCAAAAAAAAAAAGGGGGGGGATTGAGGGAAAAGCACTGTAGTTAAAATAATCTAAAATTTGAGCAGAGCCCATGGCCAGCACCTTCAAGCTTCTGGAAATTTCCTTTAAGCCATACGCAGGCAGGTGATTACTTTCTCAATTTTGTTTGAAAAAGCCCAACATGGATGTATAAAAACTCCCATTATTTGCTGGGTACAACAGAGGGAATTACCAGCCTTATTTGACAGCATCTTGAGCTTTCTGATTGATTTCCCAGCTAAGCTGTTGACCAGGGATGACCCAGCAGGGATGGCAGCCCCGGCTCGTGCAGCTCCCTCCCAATCCGCCTGGAGAGTGAGTGATCTCCGTGCACCAGGAGTGACCCCGCAGGCAGAACAGTTTCTTGGCACCTTTATTAGAAAACAGTAACAATATGAGAGCAAAGACCCCTGGTTTTATTTGAAGGTGCACTAAATAATTTATTTTCCAGTGAGACTTTCAGTTGGTCTGTCTGCCTGCCTTGCTCTGGGAATCACAGTATCCCAGAACAGTTTGGCTTGGAAGGGATCTCTGGACATTGTCCAGCCCAACCTCCCTGTTGAGGCAGAGTCACAGAGAGTAGGTGACACAGGAACACATCCAGGTGTGTTTTAAATATCTCCAGAGACTCCACGACCTCCCTGGGCACAGGAGGTGGAACCAACAGGAGACACTAACCTGGATTTCTGAGTGTCAGACCCTAATTCTGACAGCAGGGACCAACAGAGAAAGACCTTTAATACTAAAACCCCTTACACTGGCCATGACCTCGAAACACCCTGGATCTCTCCATAGTTCCTATAACTTGACAAGAGCACATTCACACCTTGGACTTCCCTTCTGGCTGGGGCTGTGCATTAGATGTGCCACCTCCTCCCAGCCAGGCTCACCTCCCTCACCTCCTGGACACACCATTCCCAGGAATGCCTTGCAAAAAGCTTTCGTGCTGCTGGAAGAGAGAACATGGAGAGACCATTTCGTGCTCCATGGGGAGAGAGAACAAAGGCTGTGCCAAGCCTACCATTAGCACAAACCCCGCAGATCCAAAAACATTGAACCAGAATTACACCTCCCACAAGGCTGGACCTCTCTGCATCAAAGGATTTACAGTTTGCACACTCAAACTGCAGAGCGGGGTCTCTCTCCAGCCTCCCTGAGCATCCCCCTTCCTGGTTGTACAGCTCCTTCCTGAGCCTTGGCTTCACAAACCCCTAAAAGCCTACAAAAGGTTTGAAAGGACAGTGTCTCCTCTCTGCACCCTGGCTGTGCTGCTTTCCCAGGTTCCTGGAAAGCCTTTTGTGACACATGTTCTCACACGTCTGAGACATAACACACAACAGACCTCAGCTGTTCATCAGCCCAACAGCCTGTTTTACTGTTTGGGGCTTGCTTTTATAGGCAATTCAAAGCTCTGGCTCTAAACAGCCATTGGTCTAATCTCTACACCCCCTAGACTCTGAACCAGTCAAATGTTTGTATTTTAGGAGAGCTGATATTGGTTGAGACTTCTGTCAGTCAGCCTAGAGGCTGGTTTATGGCACTGGGCTGGATTTCCTATTCATAACTGGATTGATGTTCAGTACAAGTGAGCTTGTGCTGCAGCACTTTCCCGTGTGGCGGGCCCATGCAAACGGGAGGTGAAGCACGGCGGTGCCGGCTGGAATGTCCCGTGGTTCCCAAATGGATGAAGGGAGGGAGAGGTGGCTTCCGTGGAACACAGCTTTCCTAAAGGAGCCAAAACATCTGCTGGAAACATCGGTAGCCAGCTAGCCCTGGAGAAGGCTGGCTACAGGATGGATGAGTGCTTCAAGGGACACCCAGAACTTCCAAAAACTGTAACACTGCCTGAGTGGGTCTGTCCCAATGACACCAAAGGTCTCTCTTAGCCAGTTCAGAGCTGCTGAGCCCTGGGGATGAAGGTTCTGCTCTGAAGGTAATAAATCAGAGATGACAGAGGGAAAACTGATGGGGAATGCACAAGGCAAAGAGCATGGAAGTTGGCTAAGAGATCCCAGAGACCGCATGGGAGAGAGTTCATTACTTTTCTCAAGTCAGTGCTGTTAATTACATTCAGGCCTCAAAATAAAAGTCATCTCTAGGTGAGGAAGCCTGACTGGGTTTCGTTGTATTTTGTGTTTGCTGAGTTACCTTTCTTGCATCGCTCACCTGGTGGGGAAGATTTGCTCGGACTGTGGTGACAGCAGATAAATCACTGGCTTTGCTGCCATCTTTGAAAAATGAATTTCAGGGCCCCACATTTCTCATCAGTGCATCTCCCTTCCCGCTGCCTCCTTGCTGGCACAGGAGGGCTGGAGGCTATTTTAAATGGAAAGCCAGGACAAATCAGTGGCTGAGCTCCTCCGGGCAGCTTCGAGGTGAAGTCAGAGCTCCTGCCCAGGGGCTGCTGCAAACACAACCTGGTGGGTGCCCACCAGTGGGCACTGAGCCCTTACCTGAGCTGGGATCACTACAAATTGGGGTCTGGGTGTATTTTTAGGAGTGGATGGGCAGCCAGGTGCCCTCACCTGAGCCAAACTGAGCTTGAAGAGTCGTGCCAGAGACTGAGCAGTGCCCACTGCCCAGCACCCACCGTGGGTACTTCAGGGTGCTCAGGAAAGGCTCCTGGGGGCTCCCCACAAGTGAAATGCTGGGGGCTGCTCTGCAAGGCTCATCCAGGCCACCAGGCAGCTTTTCCAGGAGGAGCCGGCCTCCCCCACCAAGTAAATCCAGCCGCTGTAAAAGAGCCGGATCTGCCGGCGATGCCGCTACCAGGTGTTTGAAACAAAGGCATGGGAAGAGCAAAATTAGGTCAAATCTGCTGATGAGAGATGAGTAAATAACAGTTGCTATTCCAGGGAGCTTTTGTTCTCACTAAAAGGAGAGCAGGCAGCTTTGCAGATCTGTCTCCTCTCATTCCTGCTGAAGCAGGGGTTTAGGCATCCTCAAAGTTTCATGGGAGCATAAAAGAAGGCTGCTGGGAGGGAGGGGGGTTTAAACTGTGCACGCTCATGGAAATGTGTAGCTGAGGCTGTGAAAAGTGATTAATAGAGCCAATCAACAAACAATAGTGAGAATATTATTGAAAGACTTTCTTTGCGAGTGTCTGAGCACGATGGACCGACAATATAGAGGAGTGCGCTGCTTTATAACTGGAATTTTTTCTTTGCAAGTATAATAAGAAAGTGGCTAATAATAGGATGGAGAATATTTTCAAGGTGTGTTTTATTATCCACTTATCTCTGACGCTTGCCAAAAGAGGCCTGAATATTCCTCAGTACATTGGAGACTTTCTGGCAGGGGAGAAAGACTGATGAGTGCTATAAAATAGGGAGTTAATGAAAGCAACTACATCTAAATGCAATATCTGGGTCCCATGGCTGAGATTTCCTGCGGACTGACACTGTATCCCTCTGTGGCTCGGGCTCTGCAGCCAAGTGAAATGATGTTCTCTGCCACAGGAGGTGGGGCAAGCTGAGAGTCATTGCCAGCATTTAATGACACAAAAGTAAGATCGTAGAACCGAAGAATGGGCTGGGCTGGGACCTTAAAGATCATCAAGATAATTGCCATTATCTAATTTGCTGATAAAAAGGAGTTCCACAAGCCCCTGCTTCCCAGAGGGATGCAGGCAGAGAAGCTGGCAGTCTCCAGGCAAAGTAATTCGAGAAAAAAGCCCAGAGTGCTTTTTTTCTCATACAGAGGGAAATAAAGGGCCATAAATATTCAGCTACACAGATTCCCTACCAAAGCATCCGGGACTACCTGAAATCCTAGAGCTACCAGCAGCATCCCAGAGCCATTCAAACAGCAGGACCCCCCAGGTGTCACCTACTGAGGGGAAATGTTGGAGTTTGGCTCATTCGTCCTCTCATTCCCACAACATGATCCCAGCCAAGCTGAACATGCAGGAGCTGGAGATGTGCTTTATGCTCTTTGTAATACCAGCTGACAGTAGATATATATATATATATATTTATATAAATAAAAAAACCCCTCTATACACAAAAATCTATCTGTATTTGAAGCATCTAAAAGAATTACTTCGCTGAAAAACATGGGAGATGTTGATGGCAGTAGAAGCTGTCAGAGAGGCACAGAGATTTAGCACTGCTGGGCCTTAAGAAATGCTGCTTTTGTGGATGCTCCTCATGTGCTGCAGCTTCCTCAGCTCAGCTCCATCACCTCCTCTCATCTCCACAGCCACCAGCCCTGGCATCCCTCACCTCATTCAAATTCCAGAGGTTCCTCTCTAACGTGCTGAGCAAAAGCTTCCCACCTCTTATCCCAAGCTTTCAATCTCGTGAGAAATGTTAAAACGAAAACATGAAAATTACAGGAAAAGTATCCAAAGGATCATAACCTGCCACAGTAATGAAAAATCCAGTTGGGCTTGGAGTGGAGCTGGGCTGATGTAAAATAAGGAGGAAAATGAGGGATGTTTAGTCCCACCTCTGGGAAGTGCTGCTGTGTGGGGCAAGAAACAGAATGCTAAATAAAATCACAGATGGAACATTTCTTGGGAATTACAGAATTATGGAATATCCTGAGTGAGAAAGGGACCCACAGGATCATCCAGTCCAGCCCCTGGCCCTGCCCAAAGTCCCACCCTGAGCATCCCTGGCAGTGCTGTCCAAACACCCCTGGAGCTCTGGCAGCCTCGGGGCCGTGCCCATTCCCTGGGAGCCTGGGCAGTGCCAACACCCTCTGGGGGAAGAACCTTTCCTAATATCCAGCCTAAACATCCCCAGCACAGCTCCAGCCATTCCCTCCGTTTCTGGATGCACCAGGCACTACAGGGGGGAGATGATGGGTTTGATTATCCCTGGGAAAACAGCAGGACCTTTGGAAAACAGCAGGAGTAGCTGGTAGGGAAGGAAAAGGGTGTGTTGGGGTGCCAGTGCCAGTAGCAGTGCCCTGGTAACACCCATGCCAGGCTGTCCCTCAGGATCCCTGCCAACACCCGTGCCAGGCTGTGCCTGATGGACCATCCCTGGATGGAGCCCAAAGTTCTGCTGACAGCCCCATCCCAGACCGGCTGTACCACCCTTTGTGTCTCAGTTTCCCCCTCACCAAAACCACTGCAGCATTTTGGAAACCCCTCTTTTCCAACCCCAGCCCTGCCAAGTGCCATCTCTTAGCCTGAGTTAAACCAACAAATCCACTCCCAACCCCCATAGCCCCCTTTGACAGGCATGGAAAAGTGACTTCCCTGCCAAGCTGTGCAGCTTCAGCTCTCCATCTCACCCAGCACTGCAATATTCACAGAGCCACTCAGAGACAGGCAGGGTCTATTAGTGCTAATGAAACTGGGGAGCCCAATTCCCCACGCAAATGAACTTGCAGGGACGGGATTACATCTCTTCACATGCACGAGGTTGAGATCTGGCATCCGTGGCTTCTCTTTAAAAGTCTGACCTCATTCCTGCCTTGTAAACACCCTTCCAAGTATGAATAATAATAAAACCCCTTCACTTTTCTTGCAAAATCATTACATTGTTTTATTATTTTCCTATTCATGCTGTCAATAATAAATCACATTACCCAAGATGTTCACATTTATTAGACTATTTAAAGCTCAGCATCGCTGGCGTGGGTTTGTGTTCGTGCTGTTACCAGAGCTCAGGGTTTGTTAATAACTTCGGGTCCCCAGCACACACCTTTCATTAAACAATGCAAGAGGGGACAATAGTCCTGAATTAGTAACACCATCCAAACATCCCAGTGCCATGGGAGTGTCAGGAGAGGAGCTTTGGGCTTCAGGGCCAGGCTGGACAGGGCTTGGAGCAGTCTGGTCTAGTGGAAGGTACCCCTGCCCATGGCAGAGCATGGGATTGGATGAGTTTAAAGTTTCCTTCCAACTCAAACCATTCTGGGATTCTACAGAGCTCCTGCAGACATTGGTAAAGGGAATGAAAGACTTAAGGGGGAGGCAAGAGATGCAAAGAAACAAACAGTGCTTAAAAGCAATGCTCACTCCCTTCTCCAACACCAAACTAATGCAAGAAACAGCAGGGAAAGCTGAATTCCTACAAATATTTCTCTGCTCACTTAAATTGCCCCTGTACTCTGAGTGATGCACACACCCATGAGAGGATTCCTCACCTGCCAACCTGAACATGGAAGTTTTGGCCCATTTCCAGCTGTGACCCTGGGCACATTGAATGAGCTGGAGAAGGCCACACAGGGCCCTGGGAAATTAATTTCTACCAACTCTGCAGCCCCTTTCCTGGGGCTTTTTGGGCCACAGAGAGTTTTAATGGTGACACACACAGTGTCACCCATCTGTGTGAGCTTGCAAAGCCTTGGATCACCAAGGGAAGCACATGGGCTTTGTGAGGAGCTCAGTGTAGAGTCAGAAGGCCTCAACCAAGGTGTGCTGGGAGACAAATTGAGGGACAAGAAGAAGAGGAATTTATTCAGTAGATACACACAACACCGGCATAACAAATCCAGGGTCTTTACTCTTGACTTCACTGCTGAAGCCAGAGAATCACCATCCCCTGGTGCCAGTGCAGCGGGATTTGGGGATGCACCTTCTCTGCCAGCTTCCTTGAATAAAGTGCAACTTAGCACTTCAGGTTTGTTTGTGCAGGCTCAGCCTGGGGCTGCTGCACAGCGAGGGCGGGCAGAGCTCCCAGGGCAGCAGTGAGAAAACAAACCCGGCCCTGGCTGGTGCATGTGAGCAAAAGGGAATCATATGGTTGAAGAGAAGAGTAATTGTAGTGGAAATTCAAAATCACTTCACTGAGCCCATTTCATGCTGTCCTTGTTGATCCTGTAAATCAGCAGCGGCAATTTATTCCTAAACAACAACAATCCTGAATGGGGAAGAAAATGAAATAATTGTGTTTTGACCAGCTTGAGACAATTCCTCCATATTTATAAACACAGGTGTCGAGTGTAAAGGCCCTGTCATGCTCATCAGGCAGCACCAGGCTGGGCTGTGCAGCATGGCCAGGGCAGGAGGCTCCTCCTGAAAAGCTTGGCCAAGGGTTTGGGATTCCCATCTGGCCTCCCAGAAACCAAAAGGATTCATCAGTGTTTCAGGGAAAAGCAAAGCCAAAACAGCCAGAGCAAAACACCCCTGTGTGGCTGAGCCCCAAACTGGGAGGGTTCTGCTTCTGGCATCTTCCTTGCCATCCCCTCCAGTCCATCCCACTACCACACGTGGTCACCTGAGCTCTGCTGCTTCACCTCTGTCCCTGCTCACAAGTGTCCTCACTTCCCAGCCCTTGGGACATGCACAAATCCCAGAATCCCAGAATGGTTTGGGTGGGAAGGGAACTTAAAGACCACCTAGTTCCACCTCAGGGACACCTTCCACTGTCCCAGGCTGCTCCAAGCCCTCCCCAGCCTGGCCTTGGGCACTGCCAGGGATTCAGAGGCTCGCTCCAGCAGCTCCACGTCTTTTCACGAGCAGAGAAAAGGTTCTGGTTTCTGTTAAGCTGTGCAAGGCACACTCAGCCCTTTGCTGCCCTCGCATACGGAGCAGGGGATGCTGAGCCTGCCAAGGAAGGGACTGGCTGGAGGGGGCACTGCTCACACCCCCTGCAGCCTCCCGGGGTCTCCCCAAACCTCAGATCCACCGGCTGCAGGGCCTGGAACAACCTGTATTGCCTTTGGCTATCTCAGAGCCCTTCATCCTAGATCAGAAGATAATCAATTGGTGGAAAAAGAATCTGACATCCAACCACCTCTGCTTTTAACCATCCTCAGGATTGTACCTGTCAGTCTCCCACACTACTCCATGAATCCCTGGGGGATTTGGGACTCCCTCAGCCTCTGTGTCACCTTCCTAAGAGCTCTGACAGCCTCTGCATCACAGAAAAGAGGTGCCAGCAGCCAAGACCCATTTGCAGAGGAAACCAAGGTATAACAGCTCTCCAGGTACATCAATCAAAGTGTCTTCTAGGGGAATATTCTGCCTTTTTTTCCCTAAAAAATTTATTTGGCAGATGATGAAAACAATGTCAGACTTTGTCTGCCTCACAGTTCTCAGCAGAAGACCTCTCAGCTCATTTTCTACAGTCTCTACTCCAGGTGCCAGATCCTTTATGATCCCCCCTGGATCTAGCAGCTGGAAAACCTTCCAGCCTCTCTCCTTATCCATTTCATTAATTATTATCTTTAGTTTCACCCTCATTTCCTTAAGCTGTTTTGACAGCCTTGTTGGTCCATCAATCAAGTGTCTTGTAAGTACTTTTGAAATTCTTGGTGAATCTCAAGCAAACTTGACAAGGGATGATGAGACTTCACTGTTAAAGGGAAAAAGGAATATGAGAAAACCTAAAATAACAGCAACAAAAAAACAAGATGTAAAAAGAGGCTGGGTAAAGAGAAATACCCTCTCTCTCTGGAGATAGAGAATATAAAACATAAAATATAAAACTTCCCTCCTCAGCACAAGTTCCTTATTCCTGTGCTCTGGAAAGGGGGAAGGCAATGCTCTCCTCCCAAAAAAACCCCAGCACAGGCCACGAGACAGTGCCCAGGAAAGTTTAACTGTTATAAGTGGAAAACTTTCCTCAGGATGTTTGTTTGAAATCTGTATCACAGACAGGGAGATGTGCCAGGAGGAACAAACATCATCTCGATTAAGATTCCACTGCAGGAGGGTCAGGAAATGCCTCCTATGAGAAGTTTGCCCTCTGAGCCTGCCGTGCCTGGAATCTCTAGAGACAGAGACAAAAGACAATTCCAATTCATTTTATTCCTTCTTTTCTCCCTTAAGCCCAAAACACCCCCATGGCACTTTGACCTTCCAGTTTCACTCTCACTGTAATGAGCCCCAGGCATCCCTTTAGCAGGATCCATGAGCAACCCCTGCTGTGACACTCCTTCCTCTGGCTGAGGACAAGGACATCTCCTCAGTGTTTTTCTGGGATCATTCACGAATCTCCCCTTTCCAGTCCAAATTCAGCTGCATGGGTCTGCTCGTGCTCAAGTTTAATGATGCCATGGGCTCCGAAGACCAGGGAGATGATTTTATGGAGCTGTGGCTGATGGATTGATGGAGGAAGGAAGGGGCCATCCCACAGTTTGCCAGTGCACGGTGCAGGAAATGTACTTTGGCTGTCATTTGGGCTGAGATGGACAGATAGAATCAGGGCAGCGCTGCAAGGAAAATTATGGAAATACGAGGTAATGCCAGTTTTTGCTTCGTCAGGCTCAAGTAGATGGTGCAGGATGAGAGTAAAACTCAGGGAAGGGCTGGGGGGATGCAAAGCAGATTTAAGAGCAGGGAGATGTAGGGGCAGGCTACTGTCTCCTGAGGCAAAGGTGGATTGCTGGATGACTGGAAGTTTCTCCTGTCCAATTAATGTTCTGACACAAGGGCTCCTGTTAAATCCGAGCTCTTGTCGCTGCCCTCGTGACTTGGTCCCTGTTCCCAGGTCTGTCGGAGTCTGCATTTGAGCACCCTCATCACCCTCCTGTCCTTGCCTTCCAGCCCTCAGGGAGGTTACAGCCTCTTCTCCAAGGAGTCCAACACCAGGCACTTGGCACCTCACAGGGATTTCTGGACTGCATTTGGAGGCTGATGCCCACAATCCAAAGCGTAATTACCTGAGATGGTTTTGCTTCACACAGTGATAACAAAAACTCTCTCCTGTCTCCTGCTGGTGCCTCAGACTGATCCCTGATAAAGGTGAGAATACCTCAGACACCCACAGAGCTGCATTTCCCATTACTGCTGTTGCTATTGAAGTTATTAAGATAATTGCTGTGCCAGACTGGCCAAGGCAGCGGCTGCTAGGAGCTGGTAATGCTGCCTGTTTTACACTTGTGGGGACGGATAAGTGGGGGAGATTTACACCCAGGCTGACAGTCAGCTGCATTCCCACACCTGATAATTTGCACTGGAAGCCCGAGAAAGGCCAGTGCCTCTTTCCAACCTGCTTGTTTTATGTTCGTTTTGGTTTTGCTATCAACTAAATGCACTCAAGGGTAAAGACTCCTCGGGGACTGTGAAACGGTGCTGCTGCGAGCACAACATCTGTATTTGTTGCCACGGCAATGGTTAATAACATTAAAATGGAACAAGGGCCCTTTTTGCAGCAGGACACGTGGGCTGATGCCTCCGCAGAGTGGGGGAGATGGAGGCAAGGGGGACACAGAGCTCGGTGCCTCTGCCTCACACATGCTGGGGGAGCCCTGTGCCCATAAGGAGACACCAAGGAGAGCTTTGTATCCCAGCCGGGATGGAGAGGATGGAGAAACCTGGAAAATGTGAGAGGGGTGGTGCTGAGGTCTTTATAGTTGGAGAATGTGCCACTTTGGGGCCACGCCATGTCCCTCCGGCCACCAGCACGGAGTTCTGCAGTGCAGGAGTCTCCAGGATGACCTTTCCTAGACAGACACTAGAAAGCCATTACTGAGCACAAGCCCATTTGCTTTGCAAGTCTAAGTGGCAATTTTCCTTCTTAAATACATTACAGTTGAAGGTAAATGGCTATAAACAGAAAGTTACTCCTCACTCCATCCACAGAGACCTCTCCCTGTGGTTATGAGCTATGATCTTAAAAAATACTGTAGCGAGGCACTGGCAGCACAGGACATGGTTGTTTTCAGCAAGTGACTTTTGTGCCAGGCTTTTATTAAGAAGGAAAAAAAGATTAAGTGATAATATCCGCAGGGGGCAATGACTTCTTCAAATATCCTTATGCAGCAATTTTACCAGGGAGTGAAAAATTAAGAGCAAGGTTTAAGGTCTCTTGGATTTTATTCCGAGTAGGTGCACTGGCTGAAGAACTGCAGCTTGCCAAGGAGCTCATGAAAATTCAGCAGGACGAGGTCATAAGCTGTGGTTATGTGAGGAATTTCAGTACCAGGAGGATTAAGAGAAAACACAGGTACTGCAAAGAGCTTCCCCCCAGTCCCACTGCAGGGTCTAGAGAGCTCCCACAGCTGAAGGAAGCCACGGTGATAGAAAGGGGAGGTGGTGTGTACAGCAAGGGGAGGTGGTGTGTACCTGTCCTGCCTTCTCACCACCCACAGGTCTCACCTGAGCCCCAGGAGAGCCTGTCCTGCCCACCTCCACCTGCAGGTCTGGTGGCCAAACAAAGGCATTTCCCCTCCCAGCCCCTCCTCATGCCTCTTAGCAAACAACCTGAGATTAAACTCTTTAATTAGCAACTCTCAAAAGCATTGTGGGATTCCCTTCTTTTTGATCAACTCGTTGGTCTTTCCCGTGCAATACCTGCCTCCAGCTGCAGCGCAGTGCTCCAGACAGCCTCATACAAAGGCAGGGTAATCACACCACCCACCTTGGAGAATTTAATCCTTCTCATCTCTTATTTTGGCCTGACATTTCTGTTCATTAGGAGCACGCTGTGTACAACACTGTACATCTTCATTGGGAACCTACCGTTTCTATTAAATGTAATTATTTCTCCCTGTGGCTTGCATGCTAAAGATGGGCATGAAAAAAGCAAGAGGCTGCTGCAGGAAGGGATCACAAAAGTCTTTTACAATCCATGTGCTTTGCAGCAGCATTCATGGACTACCTGAGACTGGACCCACAGGTTTTGGAGGTGTGTAGGACCACTGGGATGAGTTATTTCCACCTCTGGACTCAGCAGGAATGGTTGGGGTGGAAGGGACCTGAGAAAACACCAAACCACGGGGGCTCCCGTGCCAGCACCTGGCTGAGCTACAGCACTGGGTGTGAGCAGAACACCTGCTTTGCCCTGAAACCCCTCCGGTAACAAAAGATCTACGGTAACCCCTGGCACCCTGTGCCAGGAGCTAATTAGGCTCCTGTTGAAGGTGTTACTTATTTTCTAGCCTGAATTTGTTTGTAGGCTTCATCTTCCAGCTACTGGGTTTTAGTGCCTCTCTGATGGCCAGACCAAACCCCCTTCCTAATGCTCCCCTGGGACCAGGCTATCCCTGTCTCTCACCTCTCTGTACATTTTCCAAACCCAGAAGAGGGAGAAAAATTAGGGGTAGACCAAGCCCTAAAGTTTTCCTTTTTCCCCCTAAACATTTTCCCACCTGATAATATTATTTTGTCTGAAACAATTTTATTTTTTTTTTTCAAAATTGTTTTCAGCTTGACCGAGCCAAAAAGCCATTTACAAAGTCATTTTCAAAGCGGTGGCCCATCCTTTTCTGGCAATTTGGTATCAGGCCTGTGCTCTTTTGAAATGAAATGGTATTTGAGACGTATTACAAAAGTAAGTAAAAGTATTTCCAAATACTTCATTTGAAATTAAATGCTATTTCAAAAGTAAGCAAGAACCATCAGAGCACAGTTTGCTTATGTTGAATGAAAGAAAGAACCACTTGCAGGAAGGGGTTTGTATGGGTGGGGTTTGGGGTTTTTTTATTTGTTTTTAAATGATGTTTTCACAGCATTTCAAAATGCTGTCATTTTGCCACATTTTAGGCTGAAATTGCCATTCTTATCTAAAGAGGGGAGTCCAGCTAAAACCTTAGGGCAGGAATTTCAGATGGCCAGAGCCAGTGGGGATAAATTCCACCCTTGATTCCAAATGATGGCCAAGCACACAGAAAAACAACCTCCATTAGCAGCTCCCTGGCACCGGGACCTGTGTGAGCCTTTTCAATTCCCAGAGTCTCAGAACTTGAAAAAGCCATTCCACACTTATTTAGTGGAATATCTTTATTCAACCCTAAATGTACGCAATCAGCATTAGGTTGATGTATTCCAGCCAGCAGCGACTTGGGGGATCCACTTGAACAGGAGACTTCATGAATATTCTACAGACTGACATTTGTTTGCAGTATTTGAATATTTCCTAATAACCAGGGGAAAAAAAAATGCATTCCAGGAGGCCAAGCTCATGAATGCTTTATAAAGTCAGGTCTCCCCTGAAATATCATAAATGGCAAATATTGCTCACTACATATGCAAAAACACTGGGCATTTTCAGCACCTGAGCTCCACTGGGAGCTTCCCTTTCCAGGCTGGGTCTGGTGGGCAGTGGGTCCCAGCTCCAGGTCTCTTCCATGGGATGCAGGGGAGGAGGTCCCTACCATTCCCTGACACTTCTGACGTCCCCAAAGGTTGTTTTTTTAATGGGAGCAGAAAGTAGGTGTCTCACAGTCCTTCTGTTGGCAGAATCACACAATCACAGAGAGCTTTGGGCTGGAAAGAATTTTAAAGGTGCTCCAGTTCCAGTCCCCCACTGTGGGCAGGGATGGCACTCTACAGCTGGAGAAATTCCTTCTTTTAAGGGAACTCTTATCAAGGATTATTAGTATTTTTTATGAGCCTCAGTCCTGCAGCAACACTGCAGGAGTGTTTTATTTTTTACTGCTGTATCTTTTCTCCTTCACATCATAAACTTCAACCCCTCAAAATATAACTTTCAATCTATGCCACCCCCAGTACTTGAACACAAGGAAAAAAAACACACTCGAGGTAACTGCAGCCATTAAGGATGTGAACAGTTATTTCCTTCAGCTCCTCCTCAGTGACCCTTATTTAAAGCTTTCCAAAATCCAGCCTTTTCCCAGCCTTGGCCTGTGCTTGTTGAGGGCAAGTGAAATGGATTTTCATTTGCTACACAGTTCTCTCCAACCATTCAATCTTTCTGCACTTATTTATCCTTTTACAAAGTCAGTGGGTCCCTATCTAATATTAATATTTCTTTGTCTTGAAGAAGTACAAGGATTACTCATAAAATCTCTGCTTCTGCATATTTTGAAGAGTAAATAAGGGGATACTGAAAGCCTATTTGGCATCGGCCTAAATCTGCCTTTCAAAGCTCCTTTGTGACCAAACCAGTTGTCCAACACACTCCTCATTGTCTCAACAGCTTCATAACTCTGATGGTGCTGTCTCACTCCAAACAGATTGCTTCCAGCTCCAGGATTAGTCCAGTGACATGCAGCCAAAGTCAGGGAATTAAATTCCTCTTAAAACACTCAGAAAGCACCAGAAAGCTTTGATGTTGTTTGGAGCAAGCAGGCCAGCTAGCTCGAGTCAGACACTGAAGGATGAATCCATCACCTGAGATTTCTCTTACAGCCAAAAGAGAGGAATGAGCACTTTTAGCAGGCAGGTCTCCTCAAATGCCCATTTTCAGCTGAGACAAATCATCCCTGAGGTTGTCTCTTCTCACTGACTAAAATCCCACGAATCTGGGAGCACAAGGCTCACAGCTCATGTTTGGAGATTCCACCTGGAACATGAAACCGTCCTCAGAAACACCAGCCTGACACAAAATCCTAACAAACTACAGGGGCTGCCTTCCATCCCAGTTTCATTTTAGCTGTTTTCCCTGCATTCAAGAGATTCCTCAATCCAATCAAGGGCTTATTAACTGCCCTGAGCTCTTATCAGCAGAATGTGCTGCTGCTGCCAAATTAATGCAATGAGGATGAAGTCACCCCTGGCATGTTTTATCCATCCAGGTAAGGATGTCCTGATGGAGTCCAGGTCACGCTCCTGCGGAGCCAGTGGAGGTCCTGGTCCCATTTTGGGTCTGATATTTTCACCATCAGCCATCTGGAAATGTTTCACTAATTAAAGGCTCTCCCTGAAAACTCAATTTGGCAATACTCCTCCAGATCTGCAGTAGATTTGACCTTGGTGACCCCAACTATTGTGCTCTGCAGGTTGACAAGGTGCTGAATAAACAGGTAAGCACAGATTTTGTCTCCTTTACTAATAAATCAATTTTAATTACGGCGACAACATCAGCAACAGAATCGAGTCAAACTGCTGGGCCCATTCTTCTCCCCAGCTAACTATCCCAAATTAAAGGGTGAATTGCACTGTGCTCGGGGTATTGTCATGCAGACGAGGGAAAACAACTCGCTTTCCAATTTCCTCATGCAAATGCAGGCGGAATTGTTGAGACACAGAATATGTTTTGCCATCTCAGTGGTTCTGTAGAAGATAAGAGGAGCCGCGAAAGTTTTGCAATTTGTAAGCTGGCAGCTTATTAAATAAATAAATAAGAACCCCCGCCCTGCAAACCCAAATGTTTAAATAACATTACAAGTAAACTGTCAAGGTCAGCAAATAATACGTTTAAACAATCATGTATTCTTTTTGCCTTTCTGCAAAGACTATGCTATAATTTATGGGTTTATTTCCTTTTCAAAAGAAGTTTCTTGATACAGTCTCAAACTCTAGCAGAATATTAAAAAAATAATAGCAAAATATTCCAGCCTGAAGGCTCTTGCAGAGTGCTCTGCATTCCCAAGCTGTTGTCTGTACCTCCCCAGCACGAGGCAGGCGGCACTGCAACACCAATTTCTGTCAAGTTACACCCTACCCAATAATTGCAGGAATCCAGAAAAAGGTTCAGGCCACACCTGGTGTGCAACACCCACCAAGAAGAAAAAAACTTGTGTGGATATTCAGAAGAGCCAAAGCAAAGGAGCAAAAAGGCAACTAAGTCATAACCAAGTAGAACCAGATGTTATTTTTTACCTTTTCAGGACCAAATGAATGCTCAAGAGCAGTTATGTGAGTCTGAGCTCTCCTCCCAGGCTCCTTACGTGTCTCATCTCCATGACTCCATGTGTCACTCTTTCCCTTTTGTCCCACATCTGAGAGGATCCCTGCCCCCACAGGAATGCTCTCCGTGCCCTTGGGGTTAGTGCAAAGGCTGGACAACATGCCCTGCCGCAGGACACCCTGTGATGGGGACATTTCCAGGGTGTCACCCACAGCTGTGGCCAGTGACACCACTAAACACCACCCACACCCACACTCCCCCAGACCCTGTGGCTGTGGGGCAGAGTTTGGTGATTTCCATGATGAAGTCACCCCCAACACCATTAAACTCAAATCTCCAGTGCCAGGGACAGTGACAGGAGCCAAAGCCCAGCAAGTGAGCCCTGATCCATCTGGCCACAGAATTATTGAATCATTAGGGTTGGTAAAGACCTCCAAGATCATCAAGTCTGACCTTTGACCAAGTTAAATTCCAGGCCCACTAAACAATACCTTGAAATGACACAATCACTTGTTTTTCTGAGCACTTCTAGAGAGGATGATTCCTCCGCTTCCCTGCTCCAATGCTTAACCACTCTTCCTATGAAGAAATGTTTCCTGATAACTAACCTGAACCTCCCTTGGTGCAAACTGAGGCCATTTTCTCTCCTCCTGTCCTTGTTCCCTGGGAGCAGAACCTGATCTCCCCCTGGCTGTCCCCTCTTGTCAGGGAGCTGTGGAAAAACAGAAGGTCCCCCCTGAGCCTCCTTTTTTCCAGTCTGAAGAACCCCAGTCCCCTCAGCTGCTCATCCTGGGACTGATTTCCAGATGTCCCACCCCAAAACTTCCCCTGGCCTGGGCCTCCTCCCCTGCTCCAAACCCAACCAGCCCAGCCCAGCCAATGTCACACAGGGATCAGCAAAAGGTGCTTGCCTCCTTTCCATGGGTCCATCTCAGCTGCTCTGGCACACTGAACTAGAAATAAATGGATATAATCCTTAAAAACAGCCTGCTGGGGTTGGGAGGAGGGAGCTGATGCCGAGCTGCTGACCATATGCACTGAGCACGGAGAGGGACGGGGAAGCAGGACTGGGAAGAGGCTCCTGCCGAGCAGCTGCCAGCCCACCCTGGCTCTCTGTGGGACTAAAAGCGTGTAATTCCCAACTCCTGCATGCTCCACAAGTTATCATTGGGAAGCTGTTGCTCTGCAGTGACTTGACAGTCTAACAATGCAAAATAAATCTACTCACGCTGCTTTGGCGAGACCAAATCCCGGGAATGTGCCGCAACAGCAGAGAGCAGTGATAAGTTCTTGTAACTTACAGCAACTCGGTGCTGTCCTCATTACCATAAATTATCTTCCTGCACACACAGGAAACCTTTCCAATGGACTCCAGCTTTTATTCCCTGCTCTGTGTTAAAGCTGGGGGTGCTTTGTGTGAGCCCAGAGCCCTCCTGATAGCGCCGGGTTTGAAGTTCCTGAAGCTGCAGCGCTTCTCCCGCTTCTCCGACCAGAGCATTGGAGTTAGCAGCACTTTCTGAAGGCTTGTGAAGAGGATTCACAGCTGGATTTTGTGCTCTGGAATCCACAGGGACTTTGCACAGCTTCTCCTGCAGGTCTCTCTGTGCAGCCTGGGTAGGGCTTTGTAGCAGAATGTGGTTAAAAGGAGGGGGAGAAAATTCTGCCTCAGGGGGAAGAGCAGAACCAAGACAAATTCACAGAGCCCAGGAATGAGGCACCGAATTAATCAAAGTGGACAGGTGAGGGAACAGTGCTCTGCCTATCAGCGGGATCTTGGATGTATCAGTATTGATGAGAAAGGGCAGTGAGACATCTTCATTTCACCTGGTCCCTCGTGGAGCCAGCCAAGGCACGTGCCCACAGCCAGGACCAGGGAACAGGGATCCCCACGGAGATGCTCCCAGTCTGGTACCAATTCCTTGCCTCATCTCCTGCACCCTGTGCACACTGGAAGGACCTGTCCATGCCCACTGCTGCACCCAGGATCTGCTGGCCAGCACACCCTGCAGTGCTCCAACAACTGGAGATCCCCAGGCCCTGCCCAGCAGCAGGCAGAGACACACAGGGCCTTGACTGAAATAAAAGTGGTGTTTTTTTTAAAGCTTGTCTAGATTTGCAGCTCAGGAAAGTTGCTTTATGAGGATGTTTGGGACCCCAGCCTGAAAGGAAACATTTGTTCAGGACGAGACAGCTGGAACTGGAACAGGCTGGGAGAGCTGGAGGTTTCAGCCTGGAGAAGAGTGGATTCTGATTTCACAATCCACTGTGGTGGGTTGACCTTGGCTGGACACCAGGTGCTCACAGAGCTGCTCCATCTTTCCAGCTGGACAGTGGAGATAAAACAAGATGGAAAACAACTCACAGGCTGAGATAAGGCAGTTTACTAAAGCAAATAGAACAAAAAGGTTTATTCTCTCCTTCCCATCAGCAAGGGATGCTCAGCAACTTCCTGGGAAGCTTCAGCACGTGGAGAGGCTGCTCTGAGCAATAAATACAAATAACAAGTGCCCCCCATTCCTGGTCCCTTCCTTCTCTCTTTGCTCTGAGCTGGGGCTTTGGAGTGTCCCTTTGGTCAGGGTGGGCCAGCTGGCCTGGCTGTGTCCCCTCCCAGGATCTTGCTCACCCCAGCCCCTGGATGTGGGGAATGTTGAGAAATGGTGCTGAGGCTGTGCCAGCTGTGCCCAAACACACATGGGTATGTTATAAACACCTTTCCAGCTCCCACTGGGAGCACAGCACTGGAATGGCTCCTGTGAGAAATGAACTCCAGCTCAGCAGACCCAACACATACCCTCCCACCCCAAAAATGCACCTGAGCTGGCACAGGAGGGGCATCCACCCTCCCTGTGCAGCCCAGCAGAGACGGCAGTGGCCAGGGCACACGAGGGACTTCCTTCCTCAACAGAAGATGCAACTACAGAAGGCTCCAAGCACCAGAGTCAGCAGCCTGACAGTGAATATCCTGAATATCCTGGTTCTTCCTCTGCAGGTGGATTTTGGCTCTACAAAGACTCTAGTGGGACCACAAGTTCACATTAGCAAATTGCCAAGCAGCAACTTGTCTCCAAAAGCTCTTCTTGGGGAAAGGCTTTTGGAGGTTTTCTGTTTTGGATTTAGGGCTTTCTCCCAATTTTTCCTTAAAACAAAGTCTGCTTGCACTGGTGCAGGCAGAACTGACTGCCTTGTGCAAGGGATGGGGGAGCAGATTTAGGGAATGGGAGGCACAGTCCCAATGGCTAATTTAGGTGTCCCACCCCTGCATGAGCCATGTGCTGCATATTGCACACCTCTCTCCACGTGGAACTGAGGACTTCCAGCTTATTGCCTTGAAATCCCCCAGCCACCTGATACCAGCCGGAAGCAATTTTGATGTTGAAACATTTTTTTTCCAAATCACAGGGGTCAAATTAAGTTTGTTTTTCCTCTCTATTCTAGCCAGGCTAAAAACCACGCTGCCGAAATCCACAGTGCCACGAAATGAGGGAATCTCCCCCAAATCTCCCCTCCAAAGCCAAGCTGGGAGTTGTTCCACACCAGGAAACATTTGCAACTCTCAATCCCCAATTTTCCTGAGCTCCTGTCCCAGGCAGACCCAAGCCTGGTGTTTGGCTGGGTTTAAGTGAGTGGCATCTCCTGTCCCTTTGCTGGGGGATCAGCTCTCCGGGAGCTGTTCCCAATTTATTCCTCAAGCTGGATGCTCCTAAGCAGGCGACAGCCCTAAGTGTTTCTTGACAGGAGCTTGGAAATATAATGTGCCGCAGGTTGTGTTTCCTTCCTCTTAATAGGATGCAAAGCTCCGTTTTCAAAAGGATATGCTAACATTTTAAGCTCTTTTTGTTCGTATAAATGATAATGTAGTCAACACAAGGGCCTCATCTCTCCTTGAAGTGAATATTATTCCTATTCACCTTAACACATGAGCACCAGGCTGGAGAGTAAACCTTGGCCAAGCTCCCCCTGAGTGGGCTTATCCAAGGCTTTGCTCCCAGAGAGGAGCTGGTGGAGGAGAAGCAAATCTGGCCACTGCTAGAAAGCCAAAGGCTGGACTTGAGGCCTCTTTAAACTGTACAAGTTACTGCAGCTACACATTTAGTGCTGTGCAACAGGAGATCTCCCAGTCCCAGAGGAATGATTTCCTGGAGGAAGGATGCAATAAATAAATTGCCTGAAATAGAAAGTTCAGGGCATTGACCAAGATGTGAGGAGATCTTTGCTGTGGGCAAACTACAGAGAAAGTGTGGAGTAAAGTCATAAGAGACAAAAGCCATCAGTTTTTAAGAGCACTGACTTCTCCGAGCCCCTTCTTTATCCTTCCAGTGCCTGAAGGAGCTGACAAGAAAGATGGAGAGAGACTCTATACAAGGGCCTGGAATGGCATGAACAGGGAATGGCTTCCACTGCCAGAGGGCAGGGTTAGATGGGATATTGGGAAGGAATTCCTCCCTGTGAGGGTTGGGAGGCCCTGGAATGGATTTACCAGAGCAGCTGTGGCTGCCCCTGGATCCCTGGCAGTGTCCAAGGTCAGGCTGGACAGGGCTTGGAGCAGCCTGGGACAGTGGAAGGTGTCCCTGCCATGGCAGGGGTGGAACTGGATGAGCTTTAAGGTCCCTTCAGCCCAAACCATTCCATGATTGACACTGTGGCTATTTAGGCTCGTGGTGCTTTTCCATACTTAAGGACCAGAATTCCCTCCACATGCCAGCCCCTCTGAACAAATCCACCCTGCTGTCTCCAAAAGACTTTCCTGGCAAAGCACACGAGCAGCACTCAGATTCCGGGAGGGAGGAGTTGAAACCCTTCAGGTTTCCCTGCTTGTGAGGTTTTGGAAGGCGCTGTTCTCCTTGTTTTCAGCGCCTGGGCTCCTCATCACACCTGTCTTACACACAACCCCTGACAGGTTCACAGACAGACCTGTCTGCCTGCTCCCAGATTACAAAGGAAGGATCAATTCCAGCCTGTCAATCCCTCCGTTTCATTAGCAACTGATTGGGAGGCATCACATCCTGTCTTCCAAGAGTCAAACCCGTAAACAAGACAACATTGTTAAAAAATGAAAAAAAAGCCCCAAACCACTGAAAAAAACAGCTAATAAAAAGCTCTGACTGCCAGATGCCAGGGATTGCTACGAGACTGCAGCAGGAATAACAATTTGGGAGATAATTGAGCTGTTCCTGTTGGCCATGAAACCACAGCTCTGGTGGGACAGGCAAAAAGAGGTTTCTCAAAGTTATTGGACACCTTGGAAGATGCTTTTCCTTTTAGGATAAGCAGAAAAAAAGGTGCCATAAGGAGAGAAGGGGAATTGTTCAGAAAACCATCCCTCTCTCCCTAGATTTTCAATGCAACCTCACCATTTCCAAAGCTGGGGAGGTGCTGGCTGGGTTCCTCAGGAAGGACTAAACCCATCCATGTTTTTTTCCTAAAGCACCAACTGTCACGACTGTCAATTCAGCTCCTTTCACGGAGATTAGAATTCATTTGCAAAAGGAAAAAGAAAATGGGGAAAAAAAGTAAAAAAAAAAAACCACAAAAAACAAAGAAGGAGAAGGAGAGAAAAGGTATTTAATTGGCAACTGAATTCTTCACGAAACAAAGAGATGGATTCATGCAAAGAAGAATAGGGAGAGCTGTTTTGATATCTGAATTTTAATGACTCCATGGCATCCCTATTTGTTATGTATCTGCTTTCGAAATGTCACGGCTGGCTCTAGTGGTAATTACTGAATTTCAACATTTATAGAAAAGCAGCACATACAGTATGGAGATAATTGCCCAGTTGGAGAGTTATGAAGGATCCAGGTTCCCCCCCGCCCTCCTCCCTCCTTCTGTGACTACAGATTTTTGGTAATTATCACTAGAGCCACTTGTTAAAAAATCAGAAAGCAGGTAAACAACAAACACCAGTGTAGTTTATTCATTAAAATTCAAAAAAACACATCATCATATTGATCTTGAAATTACAAACTGCTGCAGCTTGCAAAAAGCAGGGCCCTCCTGCTACCCTGGTGTTTAGTGTTGCCATAAATCATACACTGAGACACTTTCCTGATAAGAATTGTTATGTAATAAACACTACTGTGGGGCACTTACAGGTAAAATAAATCGATTTATCCAGGTTATAACATCAGCCATGATCAGACCACAAATCCTGGGGCTTGGGGTGGATCTGATGTCAGCACAAAGCAGGGAGCACCCACACTCCAAGGAGAAACACTCCAAAGCTGTTGGGGAGTTTGATGTTTAAGTTTTGGCTTAAACTCCACCTGCCTTTTGGCTGTGGTCTGTCCCAAAATGCTGCTGCATCCATAGAAGTCCCAAAGGAAAGGGCAGCTCAGCTCTGCCTCTGCCCTGCTTTCCCCCACATGACTCCTACTCTTGGTAAGAAACACTCTCCCCATCTTGCAGACAGGAAAATCCAGACATTCAGCTGTAAATCCCCTTGGTTTCTCTCAGCTCATCACTGGAGGGCTGTGTGATGTCCCCCACCTCCCTTGTGCCCCACGCCAGGAGTCACAGCCGTGCCCACAGCAGAGCCAGCAGTGCTGGCTGCACACAGAATTCGGGCTCAGCTTCAAACAGCCCCAGGTGCTGAGTTTCCAGAACACGAGATTCTGTGACGCTCCGATCTTTAATCAAAGTCAGGTACAAAGAAAACTCGCCTGCTTAGAAGTGGGGATGTGTTAGAAGCAGGGGCATGGGTTGGGGAAGGTAAACACACAGGGATATAATTAAAGGAGAAAAGACAGTTAACGACGAGAATCTCCTGGCTTTTACAAAAACACAGAAGGAAAAGACCATTATACAGACACAGGAGATAAGTGGATCCAGCACAGATAAGACTGACAGAGGGAAATTGGAGGCAGAAGAGGATAAGAAGCTGACACTGACACTTACAATATTTACTTTTCCATCTGTGTTCACAAATGAAGAGGATGAGGATTTGCCTAAGTCAGGGATCAGAACCCTGGGGAGAGGAGAAGAGGAATTAGGGAGTGTGCAGATAACACAAGAAATGGTCAATAAGAGCTTAGGGGAACTTAAACTGACACAAAGCGTTAGGGACCAGATGGCAACATGTGTACAAGGGATTTACCAAACAGGGGAAGCAATGGCAGGGCAGGACTTCAGCCCTATGGATTCCCAGAAAATGGGGAAGGCAGGGAACAAAGAGCTCCAGCAGCAGGTGAACATTTACAGCAGAACCATCTCTCCAAGTCCCCATTACTCTGACAACTCTCTCCTGGCGATGCTGCAGACAGCAGAGTGGATTATCCCAGCTGCCTAAAGTAGTATTTTTTTGGACAAAAAAGTCACTAATTTCGCTGCTCTGAGGTCTCCTCTTGAACTGCTCTTCCCACCTTTATTTTTATTATTCAAGGCTTAGCCTGTCCAGGAGAGAATTAAAATTTGGGTGTTTTCTGAGGGCTTATAACTAAGTCTGAGGTAGAAATTCAGAGCTGAGCCGGCTTTCTCAAACCACCACTCCGTGAGACAGTTAATTGTAATTAAATCCATCTTTATTTAAGACCAAATATAAGATTTGCTTAACCTAAGCCTCCCTCCAAAACCAACACACATGACTAGCACAAAGCCAGAGGGGTGCCTCCTTCAATACAAACCTTAATGCTGGGGGAATGTGGAGGGAATCAGCTGCCCATCGACTGGAAGAAGAGTATTTATTTGGAAGCTCATTGTTAAGGGGAAGAAAGGCTTAAAAATGCCCAGGTTCATTAAGAGCAGCCAAGATGTTCTGATGAGAAGCAGATCAATCCTTATTAACTTGTTAGGAGCCTTCAAAGAGGTTTCTTAAGTCGGTGGACACGGGAGCTGTGATTGGCACCTCTTGCTGGCCAGGGAGTCACGGACAGTGGCCAGCCCATGGGGCTCATACTAATGGGAACCTCTGGGAAAGTCTGGGGAGAGAAAGGAGACCCCCAAGGACACCCCACAGTGTCAGGGGCTGCCCTGAGATCCTGGATGAGGCTCCCTGGGGAGGTGAGGAGCAGTTTTACAGCCCACTCTGCCCAGCCTGCTGGGTAATTTAATGAATTTATTGTCTCGATACACATTTGTAGTGTAACCCCCAGCTTTGCCCATTTTATTGAACCTCCCAGCTCCCTGCCTAACCCACAACTCAGCTCTATGACTCTCTGGCAGATCTGAGCACCCTTCTCCTACTAAAGGTTCTCCTGGAGTTAAGGAAACAGGAATCTGACCAGAAACACCAATGGAAAGGCTGAATTAGAAATATTACACACACCAGGCAGGACATCCTCCTGGACATCCTTCACACTCTGCTTGTTCACATCAGTCCAGACTGAGCAAGCCATGATGTCTTAGAAATATTCCTCAATATTTTTATTCCCCAAATATTGCTGTTCCAGAAGGAACCAGGGCTGGGTTGGTAATAATCAAATAACTCTCCAGAATATGAATATCCCTCCGCCATCATTAGGGATGAATGTTATGGAGATGAAGCAGTGGAACAGGATAATGAGGTGTGCAGTGGAGGAGGCTAGGAGCCTGCCAGACAGGGAGGATGCCACTTCCTATCATTATTCATTGGTAAAATTGATAGCTTGTGCCACCAGCCTCTCCCCCAGTCCCACACTCATCCCAATTAAGGAATCACAACTGATCTCAAGGAACAAAAGTGTCAGTATTCAGCTGGGGCGGAGCAACTTTGCCTCCCAGCTCCCACAGCTGCTGGACAAGAAGCTCCTAGCCCACCTGATGTCCTGTTTCTTCCATACAACAAGAAAAGAACGTTTCTGATGACCCTAGAATGTTTTCTTGTTCTTGGTTGGGTGAGAAGATGAGCTCACACCTTTGCCCCTCCTCTGTGTCCACCTGTGCAGAACAAGGTCTACGTTCCACAGGGAGGATGATGTCCCACCACAACCCCTCTAGACAGCTGCCAAAATCCCAGGCAGTGTCTGGAGTAGGGCTTCCTGTGTGAGTGGTGACACGCCACCAGTGACGGGTGCCAGATGGGAGAAAGCAAACTTGGGATCTCCTGCATGGAACTCATTATGGACTTTGTAAGGAACACCCTGATAACTTAGGCTGCATCAAGTGAAATACAGGTTGGATATCAGGAAAAAGTTTTTTACGGAAAGAGTGATAAAGTACTGGAGTTGTCTGCCTGGGGATGTGGTGGAGTCACTGTTGCCACATTTCTCTTCACAGAGAAAAGCAAGGCACAATTCTTCCCAAGCATTTCTGAGATTCACATTCTCTGAACCTCAGAGAAAGGAAAAACACAATTCTTATCTTATTTGCTGTGCCTGTGTTGTGCAAAAGTAGAATGCAATATGGAGACTGTTTATCCAAAGGGATGGTGTTTTGTTTCCTTGGCCTATCAGGGCCAAGAGTGTGTGTTGAGACTGTCGGCTGACAGTCACAGGAGAGTCACGAGAGGAGGGCAGTCTGTGCAGTTGTGTGCAGAGATGAGTGCTTGGCAGATTCAGTTTAGATGTAATGTAATAGAGTGTAATAAAGTAATTAATTAGCCTTCTGATATCAATGGAGTCCTCCTCATCATTCCTCCTTCGTCAGGGCCTTCCCAGTATAGTAAAAAGTCACCATCCCTGGGTGTGTTTAACAAAGCCTGGATGTGGCACTGGGTGCCAGGGTTTAGCTGAGGTGTTGGGGCTGGGTTGGACTCGATGATCCTGAAGGTCTCTTCTACCCTGGTGATTCTGTGAATTCTGTGATAACACCCCTCAGAGAGGCGCTGCAAACCCAGATCTTACGAGGCAGCAGAGACTCCCTCTCTCACACCTGACTAAGTCCCCTAATCACAGGCAAAACTTCAATCAGCGCTTACAACAATCCCACAACACAAATCCATCCGACGCTCCATTAATGCTCGCAGTATGACTTGTTATCCACAAAGGAAACACTGCTGGGTGATAATGAAGGCGTTCGATTGGGATTTCGAGATGAGCAACAAGAAGTGCCTGGTTACCAGAGCGTGACACTCCAAGCTGGGATAAATAAGCTCTTGATTGCTGCACTCAGCCCAAGTCACCTGTGGCTCCACTGAGGAGCATCTACCTGCCCACCACTGTTGTCAGCTGGCTGGGATGACCACAAAACCATGGTTCTGCTGCCTCTTTCCTGTTTCCCAGCCTAGCCTGGCCTTTCCTGGCACAGGGCTCACATGTTTGTATCACCACCAATGCCATGAAACTCAGTGAGGTCACGGGAAGTAGCAGAGCAGAAGTGGCTCATTGCGAGTGGACCATTATCTCCATTAACTGAGGCTGGGTAAGAGCTGTACAGGCCAATTTTTACCCATCATTCTCTCCAAAGGACCAGCTCACCTCTCTGGGCCCTCAGCCATTAATGGGGGGGTTTGTATGCCCTGCTCAGGATTCTTTATTAAACTAGCCTGGCATTTCTGCCAGCACAGGCTCACAATTGCACTGCACAGCCTCATTGTCTGCACCAGAGCAGCACAAGCTCTGCAACAAAGGAGAGGAAAATCACACAAATACGTTATTTTTCCTGACACGAGGCTCGGGGAGGGGCTGGCATCACTGAGGACTTGGCTTCTTTGCTGCTGGCTGCAGCTGCCCTGTGAAAGGCAGCCCTGCCCTGCACCACTGAGCACCAGCGTCTCGTCTCACCTGCCTGGCTTGGGATGTAAAAAAGCCCTTCCTGAGCCTAAGCTGCAAAACACTAATAATTCTCCTGGCAGCTGGAGTCCTGACTGGAAGCCTTGTTTTATTGCTTTCATGCTACTTTTTTGTTCAGAAGGCAAGAAAAATGCCAGAGAAGTCTAAAACCCCCTTCTATTTTCAGATTCATTGGCATAGAAAGCAGTGAACTTTCATCTTCCCTCAGCGTTGATTTAGGGCAACTTTGCTGGTACAATTCAGAACACAATAATAATGATGATGATAAAAAATATAAATATATAATGGTCTCACATATGTGCATATGACCATCACTAGCAGGGAAGAATTTGGGAGTGGGTGGAAGCAGAAGAGAGCAGAACTCCTCCAGGTGATGCTGCGCCACCCAAAGGTTTGCATTCCTTTTTCTCACAGATGGAAAACATTTCAAAAACCCAAGGGACACATTTGGAGACAGTCCCCCCTCACTGCTTATAAAGAGCACTAGCTCACTTCTCTTGGTATGAGTGGCAGCAGGAGCCTGGCCCTGGTGGGTTTGGAGGAGCCAAAGGTTGGTTTGGGTGCTGAGGGTGAGCGAGGGCAGCTGATGCTGAAGGGGAGGAGCAGTTTGGGGCAGACAATAAACACCTCACGCTCCAGGCGTTGAAGCAGTTTTTGGCAATTAAGAGTTAGGGCAGAACCTGCGTAGGAGTGGAGGAAGGGGACCCTCACATCTGCTGCAGCATTTTTTCCAATTTTCCTTAGAAATCCCTGATGCTGCTCCCAGGCAGTGGCAGGACATGGCCCACTGGAATTGTCCTCGCTGGCAGCTGTGGGGACTGTCACCAAGCCCAGTCCCCACGCACTGACAGAGTGAAGCAGCTCAGCCAGGGATTCCCTTTCCCCCTACACCATACTGTCCATGGCACAAAATGGTCCCCCCACTCCCAAATACAGCAAAATGCAGGATATTGGTGAGCCAATAGACAAGTGTGGCTACACACAGTAAAATATTACACCTGTGGCCCCACCCACCTTGTAAATAATCAGCTCTAAAAAGCTTTGAGTTGGTCAGGAAGGACCAGCTGAGCAGCTGATGGGGGTTCTGCCTCATGTACCTGTAGGTGCTTTACTCACCCCCCTTCCTTTTATTTTTAATATCATCACTGCTCTAAAAATAAAATCAACTTGACACTGATGGAAGCTGAAAAACCCCACCAGACCAGTTTCTCCATGTGCCTGACTCCAGGGCCCCTTGATCAAATTGTTTTCCTTTTCCCTGCTGATCCCCACGAACTCCTCAGCTCTGCCCAGGGGGGACAGGGCTGGAAATGGAAGCCCAGGTTTCCCTTTGGCATCAAGCTGTCAGAGACAGCTCCGTGAGCATCATCAGTTCTGCGGCTGCTCCTCGGGAGCGAGGCACGGCTTTGGAGATGGAAATGAAACATTTCTTTCCCATTCTCTTTTCCCTGCCAAGCCTGTAACAAGCTGGAGATGGGAAGTGCCAGGAATGGATGAAAATAGAAGGGAAATAGCTGATAGTATTTCAGCTAAACCAGCCCTAGGGTGAGGCAGAGAGCATCTCCTAAGGAACCCCTGACCCTCACAGTAAAGCCCTGAAAACAGGGAGGTTATTTCTCCCACAGGAAACAGTCCTGCCTCAATTAGCAAAATTTTCAGCCCAGATGGAGCAGGGTTATTATCTACCATAAATATCACTGCTGTTTCACCTGCAAAACACCCTGCCTGGCTCCACAGCCCTTCCCTCTCCACACAAAGCACATCCCAGCTTTCAGGCTTCACCAGCTCCTTCTTCTTTCAAGGCTGATCAACCTTGGCTTGTAAACGAGGTGAGTGGCTGCAACACTTGCTCCTTTACGAGCTCAGTCCTGCAGCATCTTTAGGAGGTTGGCGGGGAAGAGAGAGGAGAAATAACACATTCTGCTGCCACTGGAAACCAAATTATTCCCCAGCCAACAAGAAAAACCCACTCATGAATTGACCACGGCTTGCTCATTGCTCCCACTTGATATTTATCACTGGGATGTTTCACCAAATGAATCCTGTCACCAGGCTTTGCAGGCAGTTGCCAAGTTCTAGGAGCAGCTGCAAATCTTCATTAATAAAATTTTAGGAAGTGCTTTGTTTGGGCTGGAGACTGCCACTTCCCATCCTGCCACCCTGCTAGTGTGAGGTGGCACTAAAAGTTGTGTGCAAAAAAAGGCCTGTGAATTTGAAATGAAAACAGATGTTGGGAAATGCCATCATCCAACGAGTGCTCAAGGAAATGCCATTAACATTTCCCAGAGGTGGGCCTTGAAATCTGGATGCTGCAGGGGATGTGTTCACAGTCAATGAATGGGGTCTTTCCATGGGTGGTGTGACAATGGGGTCATGCGTGCTGCTGTCAGGTGGGTGTGGAGGTACCTGGGGGTGAGGGCTGAGTCTGAGAGAAGCCACAGGCAGCACCTGGCTCCCCACAAGCCACAAGATCTGCAGTCCCAGAGCATCGGACTGGTCCTGCAAATTCCCAAAGTTTGGTATTCCCTTCATGCAGAGACACAGAGCACTGAACAGAGGATAAACAAGGCTATCCCAAACAGCTCAGATGGAGACAGGAAAAAGCTAAAGCAGCACAGAACATTCTCCCTTTGCCATTCCCAAAACCAGGTGTGAGGGGCAGGTGAGATGGAACCAGGCTGCTGCTCTCGGCCTCAGCCTCCTGCCAAGGTGGCTTTGTACTTCTGGGAACACACATTCATGGTATTCAAAGGGCAGGAGAAAGTCAAAGCAACACTTCCAGGCAGCCAGGAGGGTTCACAGAATGTCCTGGTTTGGAAGGGACCCACAGGGATCATCCAATCCCATGACTGGCCCTGCCCAGACCCCCAGCAATCCCACCCTGTCCATCCCTGGCAGCGCTGCCCAAAGGCTCCTGGAGCTCTGGCAGCCTCGGGGCCGTGCCCATTCCCTGGGCAGCCTGGGCAGTGCCAGCACCCTCTGGGGAAGAACCTTTCCTGAGCTCCAGCCTGCCCTGCCCTGGCCCAGCCCCAGCCGTGCCCTGGCTCCTGTCCCTGTCCCAGGGCAGGGATCAGAGCTGCCCTCGGGAGGAGCTGCAGCCCCTGGTGATGTCTGACTTCAGTCTCCTCAGCTGAACAAGCCAATTTTCCTCAGCCACTCCTCGTGTAGCCCCTTGAGACCCTTCACCATGTCAGACTTGATTCAGCTTGGATGGGGGTAGAACCCTGGCACCTGCTGCTCCTGGGTGCTGGGCAGGGTGATGCACGCCCAGCAAGAGCCCAGGGCAAAGGTGCCTCTCCCATTTGCAAGCCATGCCCAGTCACCCTCATGGGAAGGTTTGCTGTTCACTGCAGGAGTGTCCCTGTGCTGGGGCTCAGCTCTCCCCTGCCAGCCAGCTCTCTGCTCCCTGGGGACACTCAGGATGTCCCTCAGGGTGTCCCAGCTCCCCATGGCTGCTGCCTTTACACCTCCCTGTGCTCAGAGCTCCAGGGAGCCTCACTGTGAGGGACGGACACGGCCTCCAGCAGCACACACAGCTCCTGGCTGGGGCTGAATCAAACCCAGAGAGTTCGATTTAAAACCACAAACACTGCCTTTAAATCAAGGTAATGCTGGCTCGTGCAGCCAGGCGCTGTCTTTCCTTGCCACAGTTACCCTGATCATAGGATCATTCAAGTCCTCCTATTGTTATAGATACATATTATAATACTGGCTTTTTGAAAATATTAAAATGGATTTTCTATGTGTGGTGTTAAAACAACTTGGTTATAATGATGCAGTTTTTATTTCTGCTGTTAATTAAGCTTAGACATAGCAGTGAAATAGCTGCTTGTGTTAAAATGCCTGCTTGGATGGGATAACACCCAATGAACACAGGATGAGCACACCTGTACAGATCTGCCAGCCATCAGCACTCACTGTCTGAAGGCAGTGAGGACCGAGGTGATAAAAAAGGACTAAAACCACAACCAAGGAATAAGCATGTTCTAAAAGCAACCGAATATGTAAACTAGTTTGGGGAAAAAGTAAAGTTTTGAACATGGAATCTTGGAATATGTAAACTAGTTTGGGGAAAAGTTTACTATGCATAATTTTTTATGACTATGGAACAAGCTGATACAATAGAAATGGGATATAAAGGGTGTTTCCAAACTAGCAGGTGTGCTCTTGGCTGAGTAGGCATAACATCTTTGCTTTATGGTCTTTGTCTCCTATGGTCCTTTATTAAACTTTTTAAATTTTCACAGGAGAGTGAAGGTGTTTTTCACACTATCTAGGCTCCTGGATGCTTTGTTCCCCCAAAATGGGAACTATTGGTCACCCTGCCCTGCAGAGCTTCACCCCTTCCCTTCCCCACCTGCTTTAAGGGTGAGTCAGTGTGGCATTCACATTCTCTGAAAAATCCCTTTGCCCAGCATTTTTCTCCTGGAAAGCTGAGAAGCCTCAGAGAAAAAGAAAACAATTCTTATCTCATTTGCTTGTCCTGTGTTTTGCTTCTTTGGAATGTGGTTGGAGATAGTTTACCCACAGGTGATTGTTTCATTGGGTTCTGGTGTGAATTATTTTCACTCCTTGGCCAACTGGGGCCAAGCTGTGTCGAGACTTTCTCTAGAGAGAGTCACGAGTTTTCATTATTATCTTTTTAACATGCAGAAAGTATCCTTTCTGTATTCTTTAGTATAGTATAATATAGTATTCTTTAATATAATATAGTATAATAAAGTAATAAATTAGCCTTCTGAGAACATAGAGTCAAATGCATCATTCCTGCCTTCGTCAGAGTTTCCCTACAAATACAATAAGTCAGACCAGACCTGTGGATGTGAAAGCTCAGCAGAAGAGGCACAAACCATGGGGACAGCTGGATCCAGGCAATCCCTGCAATCCCATCCTGAGCGTAGCTCCAGCAGCCTCCCCACAGCTCCTTCTCCTCTCACTGCCTGCCAACCACCAGCAGCTTCTGCTCTTCCTGCTTGCAAGTCAAAAAGCTTGGAAATTGAGGAACAGAGGAAAAATATTTGCTCGTTATCCAACCAATTAGTTGGTGGTAAAGACAGCAAACAGAAGTGAAGTCTCCGAAGCACCACATTTTTCTTTTAAGTGCTGTAAGCAGCTAATGACTGCAGAGCTCTGGGAAAACAGACTGGAAGCTCCAGCTTTTTTGAAAATGTGAAAATAATTTGGAGCTCGCTATGTTGTTTAGGTCTTGTTGAAAAGAAAAGCTTTGGGAAGGACAGCCCAAAAGATTTCTTCTTTTCTCCCCCCTAAAGACCTTGGCAACATCCAGCAGCCTCTGCAGGTACCTCATGCACCTTTTCAGGTGTTAAATAAAGGGAGCATTGATGTTCCCTGAGGGACAGGATCATCAGTGCCCCCAAGGATAAGGAAAGGGTCCTCCTGCTCCCCAAGATCCACCTCGCAGAAGAAGGTAAATGAAAATGCACTTCAAACTCACCACACTCCTGATACCACCACAGCCAGAAGGGTTGAAAAATACCATGAGCACATTGCAGCACCTAATTCCCAGGAGGAAATTTGCTGTGGGTTCATTATTGGTTATTCAATGTGGGAAAACACTTCATAATCAGATCCAGATTTGATACCACAAACCCCCACACTTTCCCCCAGGTTCTGACCAAAATGCACACCCAGCACAAACACTCCTGTAATCCTGATGGCTTTGAATCACGGGTGTCACACAGAAATCAAATTATTTATTTTACCATCCCCACATCCCTCCCAAGCTGCTTCTGTCCCAAAATTGCCTCTTACATTTTCTGTATACAGATAGTAATAACTAAAATAACCATGTGGATGGATATCACGAACCTGGAAGGTAATAAGAGGCAATGACTCCAGTGACTGAAATGAAGGAGAAAGACAGTTAATGAAATAGAGATGCCTTCCAACAGCTTTTAAATCAATTCACAGAGGCAATTTAAACAGCCCATCCTGTCATGATGTTTAAAATATGTCAATTCTGCTACTTTTTCCCCATTTCCCTTTTTGGCTGAGTTTCTTTCAGTTTTCCCTTTTGGTTAGAAAAAAATAAGGTGGGGGGGGGAATGTAGAAAAACTCACCTTCTTGGCTTCACAGCTTGAGCTTGTAGAAAGACAAAAATCTACTTGAACAGAAGTGAAGTAACTCCAATGACAGAGTGCCCTGGTTAGAAAATTCCTAATAAATCACCAAAACCAATTGCTGCTCCAATGCCACGTTTGACAAATTGAAAATAAATTGCATCAATTGCATGGGAGCCAGGAGAGCCCAGTTCAATATTTTCTCCCTAATACATCTACAGGTGGTGTTGGGTCGGGGGGGGGGACATTTCTATTATTTAATTATTTTTCACTCTGATCGATGCCGTGTTCTTTCCCGATACACCCTGCCCAGTGTTGATCAGTAAATATTAATCTCTTCCCTTAATTAATGTGTGTTCAGGAATAGCCAAACATTCCATCTCCCCCTTCTGCGCAGGACAGGCATCAAGGTGGTCAAGCTCACACAATTATGAGCTATTTTAGTGAAATTATTTGAAATCTGAAGTTTTTGCTCAGACACTCTTCACAAATCCCACTCCTAAACACAAACTCCCTCATCTCAGCTCCCTCCAAAATCATGGGGAAGGGCAACATCTTCTCAAGAACAGTTTTTGAGGACTGCTTTTCTTCACCTGTATGGCATTAATGAAAACTAAAATTTCTACAAGCTGAAATAAACTAGAAGAGGAAAAATTTAAATATTGGGAAGGAATTGTTCGCTGTGAGGGTGGGCAGGCCCTGGCACAGGGTGCCCAGAGCAGCTGTGGCTGCCCCTGGATCCCTGGCAGTGCCCAAGGCCAGGCTGGGCAGGGCTTGGAGCACCCCAGGATAGTGGAAGATGTTCCTGCCCCTGGCAGAGGGTGGCACTGGGTGGGTTTAGGGTCTCTTCCCACCCAAAATGTTCTGGGATTCCATGATTCCCACCAGCCTAGCACCATATGTAAAATTCTGCTGCATTTCTACAGCTCCAACTGGTCCCAACAAAGTCAGAATTTGGAGTTTGCCCACTACATCATAAAATTCTCACTTTAAAGCACAGCCTATGCAGGAATTCTAGCCAAGGCCAGGTGAAAAAAGGACAAAATGGGGATTGTGGCTATATAAAAACACCCCTGATCCTGCTGTGGAACCTCTCTGCAGACAGGGATGCAGCAACTGGAAGATCGTGGTTAGATAACACCATTTCTGACTAAATTAAGCATTGCCAGGTTAAGGCCACTAAAGAACTGCAGCACTTCATCCCAGGATCTCCAGCCCACACAACAGGCAGAGCTCCTTTCATCAGCAAGTGTTTAATACCAGCATTTCTCCTTAGGTCTTATTTTGCTTCCCATCACTCTGAAACAGGTTTTTTTTTCCTGGAGCTCACCACAACCAGCTCAGCTCCTTGGGTGAGTTCTGTCCACCCAGTGAGGGCATGACCTGCTGGAAATCCAAATAGGCTGTGACTATGTAATTAAGCTTCTGTAATTAAATTCTCTTATAAAGCAAATGCAGCAAAGCCACCTCCTTCTCCTCACTGCATGACCATGGAAATGAGGCTGGGCCTGCTCTGGTTTACCTGCCAGCCTTGAGGACAAATGACACAGGGGACAGTGCCACCACGAACTGTTCCCAGGGGGATTCACCCAGCAGTTTCTACCCTCCCTATCCACCTGCACACTCAAGGTTGTTCCCAATGCCAGGAAAAGGTTTTTATTCTCAAGGTGCAATGGCTTTTCCAAGATGAAAATGAGGCATTTTCATGAGCCACCAAAAAAACCCTGTCCCTGTCCTGACGCACTCAGGCTCTGGAGATACTCATTAGTGATTTTTGCAGTAAGCAAACCCAGGGAAAATGTATTTTCCCCATTAAACTCAGTCTTGGAAACGACAGAAGACGTTGGCTCTGATTTCAGCTAGGAAAAAGCAAAAGCACCAGCCAGACCTGCTGTCCCCATCCCTCCTCGTCCATCGCTGCAGAACAAACAAACAAAGCCTGTGAGCCCCAGAGGACATCTGGCCCTGGGAATTCCAGCCCAAACAGTTGCAGCCTGGCACAGACAAGGCAAGGGAAAGCAGAGTCTGGTGGGAGGTGTCACAGAGCCTTAATTACAAGCTGTGGGTAACACAGCCCTACACAGCAGGATCTGCCCAATATTCCTGTCTTTGAGAGATCTCCTACAGGCTTCCCAGACACAACCCCTATATTCCATATATACAGCTGCAAACATCTCATCCCTACCAGAATTACCCCTGTTAGGAACAATTTCTAACAGTGCTGAGAGCAGTGATGCTGCTAAGTCAGTGCCTGTTGCCCAGCTGCCAAATCCAGAGCCCAAAAGTCCCTGCTGCACCTCCAGCCTCAGCCCTTGTGCTGCTGTCCATGGCACAGGGGTGGAGATTTGGGAGGAAGCCCAGCCTGCTTTCCTAGCCTAACACACTGTGTGCTTGCTAATTTTTGCAATTATTAACTGGAAGCAATTAGAAAATTGGATATTTGGGGGCCATGAGTAACTTTTGGGCCATATGTTGCTCTGCCCCAAGGAAAGCAACAAATGGCTGTATCACCCTGGGGGGTGCAGGGATTAATTAGGATCAAGGGGCTCCACTGGTGACTCAAACAAGGTCCATCAGAGGAAAGGCAGACCCCACACAGCCAGAGGATGATATGGAACAGGGATGTCCACTCCCTCCATCACCCCCCCAGGCACTGGTGAGACTGCTAGAAATTCTAGAAATTCTGCTAGAAATTCTAACCCCATCCCATGGAATCAAAGAGGAACTTCGAGATTTCACACAAACCCAAACTGAGTCCCCGGAGAGAGGACTGGAAACAAAAAAAAAAAAAAAAAAATTCCAGCAAAGGGCTTTGGCATTACTACGGTTCACAGTCCAAGAAAAGTGGGCTTTGCCACGGCCCTGCTCTAAAGCTGTGCCTCTTGCATTAAGAGAAGCATAATTCAGAGTCGCCAAATCCCAGGCAACAAGCCCAGGCAATTGTGTTTGTGTCTCTACTCAGGGTAAGAAATTAGTTATCTGCCTAAAACAAGCAGGCAGTTTCCAATGCTGTATTTGTGTAATTTGCATGCCTCAATAATGTTTTATGTATTACGCTACTTATAAGCTAAAATGTACATGCACGCTCCTGCAAATTTAGGTAAATTATGAATAAATTAAATCTTATCTAAATAAACAAGTGTCTTTTTGAACAGAAATGCGAGCTGTCATGAATATTTAAGTGGACAAGGATAAATCCTCTTCATACAGTGTTACTTCAAAGAGGATTTTAGAGCTTCCTGATTTTTAGTTAGGGGAAAGTAAAGAAAAGAAAAGAGGAGGGGAAGGAAACCTCAGGCCCAGCTATTCTCCAGAGAAATCACTATTGAGGAATCTGGCCCTGTGGGTAGAGGCAGCAAAAGCTCTTTTTTTGGAGGCCTGCAAGGAGTTTTGTTGTTATTTTTGAGCAAAGGAAGACTTGGAGGTTGGGTTTGCAGGGAGGAAACTCGAGCAGAGCCAAGGTGTGGAGCCCATGGACAGCCAGCACTGGGAAAGGAGAAAAGGGAGACTTAGAGGACAAAGTCAGCATCGTGTTCCACTGATGTATCTCTGCATCCAGCTCGTCCTGGGGCTGGAAAAGGGGATCCACACATTTTCAGTCCGGTGCAGCACCTTATGAGAACTTTGGGCAGGCAGTGCAACCTCCGGGTTCACTGTTCTCAACTGCACAGGGAAGATAAACATGCAAATAAGACGGCAAAGACGAGGCAGGAGATCATGCGCCTTATCTGCCTGCCCGAGCCGATCTCTCCTAATTGCAGCTGCAGCGCTCCTCGCCCGGGTCTCACCCGCGGCTCCAGGGGGCAACGTGAGTCTTAATTAACTGAGGCTGTGAAGAGCTCCGAGATCCTCAGATAAAAGGTGTTATGGAAGGGCAGAGTGTTATCAGCTGGAAATAAACCCTGGATAATCTTCTCTCATCCAGAACTGGATGTCTCTTAATAATAACCCTGCGGCGCCGCAGCGCTCCCGATTAAGCCCCATCTGGTGCTCCAGCAGGAGCCATGCAGGAATCAGGAGGGCTGGAGGGCCAGGCAGCAGCTTCCCTTTGGAACATCCACTGGCATGTCCATATTCCCTCACTGTCCCTAACCTGGAAGTCCCAACTCCTGCTGATAACCCATGAATTCCCCACAGGGTGCCAAGGATGGGGAAGGGCACGCAGAGGACGTTTGGCTGGGAGGAGAACCACCACTGGCACAGGGAAACTGGACAATGTTGTTTTGCACATTCTCAGGGAGGAATGCTCCAGGTTTTTACCTGGTAAATTGGTGAAAGTGTAAACGTTTTTGCTCAGAGGAACAAAAAGAAAAAAAAAAGAGGAATAAAGGACCTGATTAGGTGGATTCTGCTGTAGGACATGGAGGTTTTCCTGCATCTGCATTCAGGTTGGGTCTAAAGCATTGAAGGGCTGAAGCTGCTTGCCCCAGGCCATGGGAAATACTGTGTGAGATTTCAGCCCTGCTCCCACCTAGAACATGGCACTGAACAGGATGAGCCTGGCAGGGAGCTCCTCATGGAGCCAAAGGTGGCACAACCAACCCAGCTGCTCATGCCAAGAGCCAGAACAAGGGCTCCTTCCCCCAGTGCCAAGGCTGGGATGTGTCAGTGGAATTCCCTGGATGCTTTCCCATCAACTCCAAGGACCCCAAGGGAGTTTGGCTCTGATCTGCTGCCCCATCTCATTGGAGACCCTTCCCTTCACACCTGGGGGGGCTGGCAGCTGATTCCTCTCCCTGATGGCAAATCCATCTCCCTAACAGCAGGGACCCTCCTGGCATGAGAGCCTTGGACACTTTTTTGTCCATGACATTCCTGCCTGTCTATCAGCAGGGCAGCTTAAGAAAGAGCAGTCAGCAGGGACAAAATGAGCCTCTTCAGACCACACTGGGGTTGGATTTGTTGAGTGAGCAGCAGCGTTATCATTTCAAGGTGCAAATGAACAATCTGGCTTCATCATGAATGTGTGTCTTATTGGGAGATAATGGCAGTGTCACTGGAACAGGCAAAGCCACTAAGGCCATTTCAGGCTGAGAAACAGCAGCAGGAGACACTTAATGAACTGCAAAGACATTGCTGGGAGCACACCCCGGCTGAGAGGGGCCTCCTGCAGCCAACCATCACATCAAATCACCACAGACATGTTACTTGTCCTTCCAAAACCGCAGCTCCAAACCCTGCTCTGTCCTCTCCTGGCATTCCTCTTCCTCACCCCCCCGACCTTTCCCCCATGGGGTCACTTAGCCCTGGCCTGGGTCTTGCTGTGAGAGGGACCAGAGGATGGCGCAGCCTGGGGAAACCAAGTCCTTGTGTGACCAACCTGTCCCCAGCTGGCAGTGGAGGGGCAGCAGGAAGCACTTCCCGAAGGAATTGCTGCCCCCCTCCCCATACAGATGGTCCTACACAGATGTTATCATCTTTCAAGTTTTGAAGGAGTCAGGGAGGAAAAGAGGAGGGGAAAGAAAAGATCTTTAAGGTCTGTGGGTTTGTCACATCTTAACCTTTAAATCAAAAGCAATTTTCAGAGTCATACAAGAGTAAAAAGGCTTTTGAAATCAGTGCAATATTTTTTTCTTATCAGTGCATTCTGCATTTCCCAAGTCAGACGGATCAGTTTTGGTCTGAGACCAAAGCCTTGGATAACAAAAGCAGAGGTCGCTGCCTCATCCCAGCATCCTGGGGAAGTTGTTGAGTTCTGCCCTTCCTGAAGGATCTGCAAGACTCATTTACAAAGGCACTTGGTGGCCTCCCACCTGCGCTGTAGCAATTCCACGCTAATGAGTCAGTCCCAGTGCTCCTGCAGCCCCTGGGGAAACAATCTCATCCTCGTTCCAGCTCAGCTCTTTATGAAAGCATAATTACAGTTCTAGCTGAGGATTTTAGCCCAGGATTCTCATCTTCAGTCCCATTTGCTGCTGTTCCCAGGAGAAGATCCCAGCACGTGCCTGGTAACAGCAGCTCAGAGCTCACTGCAAATCCCTGCCCTCGCGGCCAAGGGGCTCCTGAGCCACCCTTGGAGAGGCTCCAGCAGTGGGATTTGAGCTCTGCCAGGCAGCACAGGGCCGTGCCCCAAAGGGAAAACAAACTTGTGGTGAGAGGAGATACCAGAATGCCTCTGAACTTCCCTGAGCACTCCTCATCATCCAGGCAAGGCTTCACATTCCCATGAACTCCCTGCAACCTCACAAGGAGGGACCAGGGCTGGCAGTGTTGGGTTTGCTCAGCCCCTGCTCCCTTCGGAGAGGCTGAGGGCTCCCACATCCACCTCTCCGTGCAGCCCGGGTAATTCCATCCCTAAGGCCCAGGGAAGAGCAGTGTGACAGTAAAAATGCTGACGCGGCCGTAGTAAGAGAGCAGCACGCGCCGTGCTCTCTCTGGAAAGGTGTTCTATAGCTTCTCTTACCCACTTTTGTCCCCCCATGACATTTAATCCATCAAGCTAAGTTGGAAGCAAGCTTGGGGAGGGGAGTACAAAAAAAAAGCCCAACCCAAACCCTCTAAGATGTGTCCCATTTAGCATCCTCATAGCTTACAACAACAACAAATTTACAGCGGAGAGAGGGAGGGTGAGGGAAGATGAATGAAATTGCCTAAGAGAGGGAAATGAGCAAACCCAAAAAAGCAATGCCTTTATTTAAAAATATATAGTTGAGAAGTCTAATCACAGAGCATTCAGCTGTGAGGTCTATCCATTATCAAGAGACTGACAACACACACCAGTAGCCAGTCGGGGAACGTTACTTAATAAATCAAAGCTGACAAGCGCTCCCAAACTGATATAAAAATGCTCTTTAATGTCTGTGACCTGCATAAGTTTTATTCATTTTACTTTCTAAAATAATAGATGAATAGCAATCGAAAACAATCTATTCTGCTCAAGTAGGCATCATACATCTTTATTTTTCAAGTGGTTATGGGAAAGAAAGAGAAGTCCCTGGGTGTGGAGGCACAGGGCAGGGCCGTGTGTGCCACGGGCACCTCTGAGGTAAATCATTCCTCCAGCTGTTTCTCTGCCCCTGCATTGCTTCTCCCTTCCTGAGCAGGCAGCAGCCAGTTGATGTGAATGTTATTGACACGTTGGAGGGGCTGAAGGATGCTCAGCTCCAGGGATGCCACAGCTGGGCTGAGACAGGCCCCACATGCCAAGGGCACACCTGGCACCTGCTCAGCTCGGCACAAAACCCCCTGGAAATCTCCAGGCTCAGCATTCCGAGTCCTCACCCATCCTGCAGCCCCTGATTCCACAGTGCTCGTGTGAGCCTGCATCCCTGACAGCAGCTTTTATATCCTACATTCCAGTGGGAACAAGGGTTTTAGGAAGCAAGAGCATCCACGAGAGCCTTGGTGACCATCAGGCCTCCAAAAGGCAGAAGCTGTTGTGGGAAGATACCTTGATAGCCAGGAATTTTTGTTTCCAAAAATTAGCTATAGCTGCTTTGGAATTAGCCCAGACACCCTGGTAACTCAGACCATCAGCCTCCCTGCAGGGTCGTTGTTTGAAAAGCAAAATAAAACAAAAGGGAGCAGTTTTTCCACTACTCTCAGTTTCCATTAAATGATGATCTTTCAGGAAACAGAAGATTGAAATTGCTGTGTGTGTGTCGCCTCCGCCACCCCACCTCTCAGCTTTCAGAAGAAATAAGGTTTGATCTTTTCAAATGGAAATTAAGCAATTTGCAAAATATGTATTTTGGCATTTGGGCAACTTGGCTTTCAAAACAAACTGGGGGTTTATTGATTCCATGAACCACCACCAGAGTTATCTGCAGACCATAATTTTCAGCTTTAATGAGAAGAGCAGCTTTTCATTTGGAATAATAAGTGCCCTGCTCTTGTGTTTTGGCCCATGCCCTCCTCTCCCATCAGTGCCTGGCAGCCAGGGACCTGGTGGAGCACAGGCAGGGCTGGATGCTCCTGACAGCCCAATCCAAAAACCCAGGGTGAGGCAGAAGGGAACCTTCCCTCAATTTTAATCAGTCTTAATTCACACTGTGGCTACAAAGTGGTTGGGAGGACTGGTCAGGCATAAATCACCATCCTTCACTGCAAGTTTAATCAACTTCCAACTGAACCAAGCACCTTTCTGGTGATGAAAAGGACCATAAAACCATGGAGAGAGATATCCTGAGTGTTATTGCTTCCATGGCCTTAGGTCTGGGAGCAGCAGTGCCATAACCCTGACGGGAGCATCTTCCATCATCTCAGCACTGATAAACATTCATCTTACACACACGAAGGGATTTACAAGCAGCTTTCCATCTTCTGGGTGCCCCTCCAGGTGTGTCCCAAAGAGGGAACACCCAGCCCTTTCCCAGGCATTGCTCTAGGAAGCACAGCTTTAGTGGGAAGCTTGGGAAAGCAGGCAGGAGACATCACCAGGGAAAATGTTCTCTACCTATAAAATGAGAAGAGTGATTTTGCTTTTACATGCCAGGAACAACAAGGATAAGCTTCTCACCACCTGTAAAATGCCCTGTGCTCCATTAAAACAATGTCCCAGCAGACAGAAGGATCAGAATGGATGCAGGAGAGCAGGGAATGTACTGAGCTTAAAATAACATCGAAAAGGAGCAGTTAGTGGTTCAGCAGGGAGACTGGGGTCTGGCTCAGCATTTGGGATGTTACATCCTGCCCTTCCACAAATCCTGCTGTGATCAAACGTGTGAACAGGCATGGGAACAGCAAGAAGAACAAAAAAAAGAGGCAAAACTCAAAAAAATGGGAATTATGCATGGCAGACCTCTGAGATGTGCCAACAGGGCTCCAGCAGTCGGCTGCTCCCTGCTGATGCACAGCCCAGGAAATGAGGCTGCACCAGACAGGTGAGAGGCAGAGCTGTACTGAACATGGCAACAGGAGATGTTTCACCTCCCGACTCACCCGCCCCAATTACCGAGCTGTGGCAGGTTTGATCCTGCCCTGCCTTTTCCCCAGGGAGGCTCCTGCTCCGTTCCCTGCTCAGGTGAGACAGGAAGGTTCCAGCAAAGCCAGAGCCATCTGGGGAGGGCTGGGGAAGGGATTTGGCCACTCCAGGTGGAGCCTGACAGGCTGAGAGGGTGAATGTGCAGGGGATGAGCACCAGGCAGTGTCCCAGGCCAGGCTGGATGGGGCTTGGAGCAACCTGGGCTAGTGGAAGGTGTCCCTGCCCATGGCAGGGGTTGGAATGAGAGTTTTAAGGTATTTTCCAACCCAAACCATTCTAGTATTTTGTGATTCTGTGAAATCCCATTTCCAGTGAGCCCCGAAAGCTGCAGCCATGCTGGGAATTGCTTGGTTTGGGGACACTCCCTGTGGAGCTGCAGTGCTCAGCCTGATTCCTGGCTACAAAACCGGGCAGGACGTAGGAAATGTATGGAATAAAGAGTTTCAGAGAAACAGAAAATATTTGTGAATGTCACCAATGCCAAACTGCTAATGGAGTTTGCTTTGTTTTTTAAAAGCCAAACGTTTTACCGTCAGCACTTCTGAAATAAAGTAATTTGACATTTTGGAAATAAATTCCTTTTGATAGAGCATTTTAAATTCAAATTACTCTAAAAACAGAACGCTAAAGCAAACATGAGGGTTAAATAGTCCCAAACCCCACAGACGAACATTTTGCATAGTTTTACAACAATCTGCTTTAAATTTTCCTTTGTGAAAAAAAAGCGAGCAAGAACTCCAGTGCTCCTGGCATGGTTTGACCTGAGTTATTAGTTTTTTCCTCCAAAGCTTTTGGCTCAGGCACAGCACTGATCCAGGCTCTATTTAGAGAGACTGACACAGGCAAACCTCCCGTGGTCAGTGCATCCCCTTTGCCCAGGCATAAAAGAACCTATTTTCAGCCTGGCCCCATTAACAGGGCACGGCCCCCCCGCTCCACCTCCCACCCCAGACTTCTTCAATAGGAACATGAATATCAATAAAGCATTAATGAGCAATTTTCCCAGCTTCACCGGCTCTTACTGGAAATAAACCCTGACATCTCTTATGTCATTGACTACCTCTCATCTCCCTGCCTGCCCTGACAGATCCCCAATAGAGCCTGGCCTTCCCTCGCCTCTCAGAATAGCAGCTTTGCTCCACGGGCCTGGGGCTGTGTCTGGGCTTCTGCTCCCACTTGGGCCGGTCTCAGATGGTCTGAAGCCATGCCAAGGAATAGTCAAAGGCCTTTCCTTTCTTCTGAAGTTATTGCTGAAGGGTTGGTGATGCTGCCAGCCCTGGGAAGGGCTGCTGGAAGGAGGGAGGCAGACAAGGGAGGGTGGGAGATGCAGGTTCCAGGTGTTCATTAGGCCCTGGCACAGGGTGCCCAGAGCAGCCCCATCCCTGGAAGTGTCCAAGACCCAGCTGGACAGGGCTTGGAGCACCCTGGATAGTGGAAGGGCACCCTTCACCAGCCTCCCAAATGGGCATCTCCACCTGCCACAACCAAATTCTCCTTCCAATAAAATAATCCCTAATTCTGGATAAAGCCAGCACTGCCTAACCTAGAACTTGGAGGAAGATGGATGAGTTATGTGATCCCTGCAGGTCCTCTCAAGCCATTCTTATTCTCCATTTCTCCAGTACCAGGAGGAGCTGTGCCCCCAGTAAAAACAGCTCATGTGTGTCTGAGCTGCCTCAAACATCCCCAGGGTTCTCTCTCCTCACAGAAAAAAGGATTTTCCAGATGCTCAAGCTCAATGTCCCCATTAGAATTTAACTATGGGATTATGACCCTTTCCCCATGGTGACTCGTGGTTCCTCTCTGCTTTGCAGCAGTTTTTGGCATGTCCAAGGCTGTTGGTGCTGTTCTCCCACTCTCTGTGCTCAGCTGCTTCCAGACCACCCCAGAAAGGCACAAGGGAAGGAGTTACAGGCATGGGAACTGCATGGCCTTGCCAAATACAAAAGCCCAACATTAAAAACCCCAAACACCCCAATCCATCCAAAACAAACAAAGAAAAATCCGAAAACACCAGAGGGGAAATGGAATTGTCTTTGAAACCTCTCTAAAACCTCAGCAGCAGGGAAAATGGGGGGTGAAACCATGATAGTGTATGAAAAGTGTGGCTGACCCAAGTACTGGCTGGCGAGGCCCAGGAATATTTTGTGAGGATGGTTTGCAGGGAAATAAGGTATTTAGAAAAACCCTTAAGATGGAAATAAAAACAAAGGGGATATTTTTTCACCCCTCTAGAGCAGAAGGTTTTCCTGCCCTGTCATTACAGGAAACCTCTGCCATGAATTGCCCCCAACACAGAAGATTTCCCTGCATGAAGAAGGGATTATTTCTGCCTTTTACCCTTCCACACATCATTTACAACATTCTGCAGTGATTTACCAGCATCAGCTGCACTCCCTGGCACAAAAGCCAGGAGAGAAGCAGCTACAGAAGTGTTTGTTCTCCATTTTTCCACGAGGCATCTCCCAGCCTGCCCTGAGCTATTCCCTAACCCTGCCCCATGGGGACACAGGGAGCAGCTCCCCTGGCTCAGCCCTCAAGCCAAGGATCCCACCTTGGAGGTTTGGAGAGCTCTGCCCACCCTCCTTAAACCTGAGCCCTGCTGCAGTGCTCTCAGAGCCCCTGGGCCATGGAATGTGTCGGAATTAACACGCTGGGATCTGCTGCCCCCAGCAAGGCACGCGCTTCCACTGAAGGCAGGGAGCACATCAATCAGTGTAAAAATAATAAAAAACCCAGCCCTGCCCGGCTCTAAGTCGTTCATTCAGTGGAACTGGGTGAGTGAACTCTAAACCCACACTCAGGCACATCCCAGTGCTGCTCTTGGGGTGAAAATCAGGGATGTTGGGGTTGAGACCAACTGTTTGCTCAGATGCTGTTTGTATCTTCATGTTAGCAGCCACGTGGTGAAATAAAACACAATGAGGGGAAAAGCTGCTGTTTCCAAGGCTGACCCAAATAACAGCAAGCTGGGGGAGCTTCTGACTCCCTGCTGTCACTATTGAGTCAGGAATGGGAAGAAAGGAGACACTTGACTCCATGCATTTCCAGAGGCAAAAGGCTCCTTTATTGCAATCTCACAATATTTATAACCAAAATCATTCACCCAGAACCTGATTTGTTCTTAATCAGCACCCCTCACAGGATTGGCTAATTAAGGAGACACCCTTTGGTAAACATCTTATGGGAAAACAACTGTTCAAAACACCAGCTGCAAGATTGTTCTAATTCTTTCTCTCAGCCTTCTCAAAACTCCCCAGAACAATTCCTGGGAAAGTTTATCTGGTTCCTCTCTCTGACCAGGCTGTCAGTATCCACACCCTACAAGTCCCTGGAAGTTGTGGCCAGGTGGGGGTCAGGCTCTTCTTCCAGGTAACAGCAACAGGACAAGGGAAACAGCCTCAGGCTGCACTGGGGAGGTTCAGGTTGGATATTAGGGAAAATTCCTGCCCTGAAAGAGTGGTCAGGCATTGGAAGGGGGTGTCCAGGGCAGTGGTGAAGTCCCCATCCCTGGTGGTGCTCAAACACAAGCAGATGTGGCACTGCACGACATGGCTTAGTGGGGGTGTCCCATCAAAGGATGGACTTGATGTTCTTCGAGGTCTTTTCCAACCTCAAGGATTCTGTGATCAGACATCTCCACTTTTCCAGAGACCAGTGGAAGAGAAGAGACATTCCCGGGGTTCTGTGTCCTGGGCTACCACAGGAAATGCTTGGGTTGCTCAACTGCTTTGGAAATTTGCCTCTAAACAAGCAGCCAAGCCAACACAAAATAAGCATTTATACATATTTATATAAAATCATGGAATCTCAGAATGGTTTGTGTTCGAATGGACCTTAAAGCCCATCCTGTTCCACACCCTGCTAAGGGCAGGGACACCTTCCACTATCCCAGGCTGCTCCAAGCCCTGTCCAACCTGGCCTTGGATACTTCCAGGGTTGGGAAATGTATATTTATGTACAGCCAGAGATGCAGAACCATCCAGTTGCCCAGCCAAGACTTCCTCCAGTGCCTCTCCACACTGGTTGGATTCTCTTAGGATCACCCCCCAGTCACTCTTGGGCCAGCCTGGCTCCACAGGTGAACCACAAAATATCTTCTCACAGAAAGAAATCCATAAAAGTCAAATTTTCTCTGAGCAAAAAAAAAAAAAAAGAGGGGAAAAAAGTCAGTTTTGACAGGACTTTCATTTAAAGAACTTCTTTCCCTTTTACAAAGGAAGAGTGCTTTAAAAATGTCAAAACATTGGATTTATTTATTTATTTATTTGGAGCAAAATGACATTTCACTTGGAAATGTCAGTTAATTTTTAGCTTTGAAAGTTTTACAAGATGAAGCAGTCAAACTGATTTTTCTGACAATACCAAGACAATTTCAATGAACTTGACTGGAACACGTTTTGGGAGGGAAGTGCAGGGCTTGAAGAGGTAAAAAAAAAAAAATTTAAAAAAAAGAAGAAAAAGAAAGAAAGAAAAAAATCATTGCTCTTCCAAAACCTTTAGAACAACAATAGGGAATGAAAAATATCATTTGAATCCTCAGAAAGCAGTGAAGAAAATTGCCAGCTCAAGTGCTTTGTGCCCTGACGGTATTTACAAGTTTTACTTGAAGCAATTAAACTTCCTGAGTGGATTTTGGTGATTGCTCAGAATAGAAAGTCTAATGCTGCTCCTCCAGCTCTCCTCGCTTCCTTAATCCGAGGAGAGGCAGAAGGAGAACAGTCACAGGAGAAGGAGGTTCAAGGAATAAACACTCCTGGCTCACTGCATCTCCAGCCCTGGCTCTCCTGGAGCTGCCAACACCCAGCAGGGACAGGGGATTTTCAGAATTCACAGAATTCACAGAATTCCCAGGTTGGAAGAGACCTTCAAGATCATAGAGTCCAACCCAGCCCCAACACCTCAGCTAAACCCTGGCTTCAGCTGAGACCTCTCATCCACAGGAGCTCACCAGGGGAGAAGTTGATGCAGTTTAATAAGCGTGGGAACAATTGTTGATCCATTAGTTTCTCGCTGTTAAACAGGAGGAAGAATGACCAGGGGAGCCCAAAGAGCTGCTGCTGCCAGCCCTGAGCCTTGGAGCCAGCACAGATTTGAGGAACAGTTTGTAAAGGAAGGATGGAAAGGACCTTCACCTCTCCATGTCACTGGCCCAGCTCTTTGCAGACCTTAGGTTGGGCATCAGGAAGAATTTCCTCATGGAAAGGGTTGTCAGGCATTGGAAAGGGCTGCCCAGGGTGGAGTCACCATCCCTGGAAGTGTTCAGTTAGGATTATGGTCTGGGTGACAAGGTGGTGTTTGGTCACATGCTGGACTTGATGATCTTGGAGGTCTTTTCACATCTTAACAAATATTTGATAGAACAGCAGAGCCATGGAATGGTTTGGGTTGGAATGGACCTTAAAGATCACCTCATTCCACTCCCACTGCCAGGGCCAAGTGAAGTTCTCCCACATCCATGGGCTGATTTACTGGAGAATGGAATTCAGGACGAGCACGTGGCTTCCCCTTTCAGCAAAACCATTCACCAAGAGTTTGGAGTAATGTTCAACCCCCTCCACTAGAAAATCCTGAACTGATGAAGACTGACCACCAAACTCTTTTTTGGGTGATAACCCCCAAAGCCCAGGAGGGGCACAGGCTGTGCCTGTGGTCATGGGAATGAGCAACTCCATGGGCAGCCCTGTGGCCCCTCCTGATGCCCAGTCCTTGGCACACCCAAAGACAACTGCAGCCAACAGGACAGATACCCCCTCTACTCTGCTCTTCTGTTGAAAGAAGTCCAGAGAAAACCATGGAGCTGCTCCAGGGCTGGAGCCCTCTGCGCTGGAGCCAGGCTGGGAGAGATTGGGTTGCTCAGCCTGAAGAAGAGAAGGCTCCAGGGAGAGCTCAGAGCCCCTGCCAGGGCCTGAAGGAGCCGACAAGAAAGACGGAGACTTTTTACAAGGGCCTGGAATGACAGGACAAGGACAGGGTTAGATGGGATATTGGGAAGGAATTGTTCCCTGGGAGGGTGGGCAGGCCCTGGCACAGGGTGCCCAGAGCAGCTGTGGCTGCCCCTGGATCCCTGGCAGTGCCCAAGGCCAGGCTGGGTGGGCCTTGGAGCAGCCTGGGACAGGGGAAGCTGTCCCTGCCATGGAGAAAGATGATCTTTAAGGTCCCTTCCAATCCAGACCATTTTGAAATTTTCTGATTTCTGTGAGCAAAATACCTCCTGCAAACGGTTTGTGCTGCAGCCAAGAACTTCCCTTGCACGCTCTGAACTCCCATTGGTTTCCAGCACTGAACAGTTTTGTTGAAAGACTCACTGAAGATTTTTTTTGCCAGGGCAGGTCCTTCAGAGCATTGGGGATGTCCTGTAAGGGATCATTTGCGGCCACTGGCACAGGAAGGGGCAATGCTGTAAACTTTGACCCTGGATAAAAGCCAGCAAAGGTTCCAGCCCTCCATGCCTCCAGATGCTCTCCAGCATTCTCAGCTGCAATCCCAACACCTCCAAAGCCATGGAAATGCTGCACACAATAATAGCCCGCTGGAAATTTAAAGCCAGCAAGCTTTGTCAATGAATAAGTGTTCCAAAACAGTAAATTAATAAATTCCCCGCAATCCATAATAGATACATCTTTGTTCAGCCACAAAGCTTTGATATAAATTGTAGCTTTTTAGGGCTGCACTGTCAGAAACGTAATATATCACCTGAGAGTGGATCCGAGTTCAAAAGTACATATAATAATATAATTAAGATAGCTTGACAAGAATGTATTTTAAAAGTATAAAATACCTGCAGGTATAATGGCTTCATAAAGTCTGTCAGATTTACTTCTGCTGTGAAGAAATTTAAAATGTTTTACTCTAATGCAATGCAAATTAAGCCAAGGATATTCATATAACAGCATCCTGAAGAAAAAAAAAGAGGTGGAGAGAGGGAAGAATCAGAAGTCAAGAGCAGAGCAAACAAGGTACTGAGCTTTCCAGGTAACTGGGCTGCTCAGTGGAACGAGCAGGAGCCAGCAGAGCTGGGTTTGAAGCATCCCCTTGCTGAGTTTCCTTCCAGGCTGGTGCTATCATCCCAGATTCCTCACCTCGCACTGCAGCACTGATGTGCTTTATAGAATCATTTGCAAGTGGAAAGTGATGTTCTTCTTTTTTTCCATTCTGTTCGCTTGCTGCACTGAAAGCTTAAAATAACAGAGGTGTTCAAGGGGGAAGGAGTGCATGAGGGTGGAAACCCAACCCAACCTTGCCAAAGCTCCTGTACTTTCTTCACTGGGCATTTCTCCTCCAGGAGCAGCTTGGGACTCAGACTAGGACACCTTCATGACACCTCACACCCCTGCCCCACTGCCAGCCCCTGCCCCAAGCACCTTCCAAGCACAGTAAATATTTGCCTGTTTCCAGGAAGAAAAGCCATTAAGAAATCAATAGCAGAATGTTAATAAAATACTTTTCACTTCTCAGTTTCCTTGGCTCCAATGGTTGTGTTTGGATTTAACTTTGACACTCTGCTGAGCCACACAAATCCTTCTGACAGCACAGGCAGGGAGGGACTTTTCCCCTCCCTCACTTCACATGTGGGGTTTTTTTTTGCAATATGAATTAATCTCCTTTCTAACAGGAAGACATCACATTCAAAGGTCACCACATGCAGCAGGTGAGACTTGGCTTCTCTCTTCCTCCATCAGCTTGGCTTTGTGCCTCAGTTTCCCCACCCAAACCACAGAGGCTTCTCTCCTTGAAGACCCTTAGCAGGATCTGTTCAAAGAAGGACTCTTTTGGGGTCATCCTTCCCACGCAACAAAATTCCTTTTCTGGAGCTTTCATTCATTTTCCCATCTCAAAGGGAAAGAAATAATCTTTTTAAGCTTTAATATAGTGCCTGAGGGCATTTGGGATTTTTTTTCCCCTTCTGTTCCCTACTGAAAACAGCTTGAACGTTCAGTAACCATTTCCAAGAGGTGGGTTCCAGGAACCCAAGACATGAAATATTAAGAAGTTTGCAAGTAACAGCAACACCTACAAGGGTGGAACAGCCCCACTTTTAGCAATATTTGGGACAAAGCTGAGCCTAAATATATTTTAAAGCTGGGAAGAAAAAGAGGAAGCATGGAAATGAACAAAACAGACAGCATAAAAAGCCAACAGTCCCGGCCCTGGAAAAGCTCTCTTCCTCATCGTGTTGTATCTCTATCCTACCTCCTCTTGCTCCCCCCCAAGAAAAGCAGAGTCAAAAAATCAAAAAGCAAAGCAGTGACAGCCAGGGAGGGACCGGGCTCGTCCCTGCGACAGGTGGCAAAGTGCTGGGCTGCAATTGCTGCTGTTAAGTCGCAAGAAAACAAAGATGTCAAGAGTCTACGGGGAGAGCTGGGAGGACGCAAATCAAGATCCATTTCCCGGTGTCTGTGCCAGGTGGAAAAGGGAAGTGTGAGCTGATTAAATCTGTGCTGGTGTCAGATGGGGAGAGGGCTCCTTCCATCTGTTTGCTCGCCAGCCATTCCCGGGGCTGGCAGCTCCGAGTGAGCCACAGGTGAGCAGAGCCCGCCCTGGAGCTGCCTCCCTGTGTGCAAACTGCTCCTGGCTGGGAAATCCGGGCATGGAGGGGCACAGCAGCTCTGCTCCTCCTCACCTGCTGATCCCTGCATCCCTCCTGCTCCAGCTGGCTGCTCCCCACCCACACCCAGCAGGCTCCTTCACATCCAGAGGTCCTGGGTCCTTCCCTGTGTGCAGCAGGAGTTCCCATTTCTGTCTGCACAGCAGGAACAGGGATGCTCCCCACATTGCAGGGGAGTTCAGTACAGGGCTGTTGGCCACTGAAATAATAAAATCCTGCATTGGTTTGGGTTGCAAAGGACATTAAACTCATCCCATTCCACTCTCTGTCATGGGCAGGGACACATTCCTCTATCCCAGGATGCAAGCTCGCCTCAATCCCACCCAGCCTGGCCTTGGACACTGCCAGGGATCCAGGGGCAGCCACAGCTGCTCTGGGCACCCTGTGCCAGGGCCTGCCCACCCTCACAGGGAACAATTCCCCCCCAGTATCCCATCTAACCCTGCCCTCTGGCAGTGGGAAGCCATTCCCCCTTGTCCTGTCACTCCAGGCCCTTGTAAAGAGTCTCTCTCCATCTTTCTTGTCAGCTCCTTCAGGCACTGGAAGGATAAAGAAGGGGCTTGGAGAAGTCAGTGCTCTTAAAAACTGATGGCTTTTGTCTTTTATGACTTCACACTTTCTCTGTAGTTTGCCCACAGCAAAGATCTCCTCACGTCTTGGACAATGCCCTGACCTTTCTATTTCAGGCAAATTATTTATTGCATCCTTCTTCTGGGACTGCAGGACCACCAGTTCCTCCAAGCTTGTGGTATCCACCCCTCCCCAGTCCCACTGAATTCATCCTCTGCCTTCACCAGACAGACCTGCAAACTCAGAAGTTTCTCCAAAAGAATTTCTAGATTTTTGGGACTGATCCAGCTCCACCTCTGCAGTGCACACTTCGCACTTCACTTCATCCTTTTGTTGATTTTCTCAGTTGTGTAGCCACCTGAGGTAGTTTATTTTTAATCAAATAACCACAACACTCCGGAAGCCAATGCTCCATCAACAGACTAAAAAGACTCTTTGCATCGTGGCTCTTTTCAGCTGCATGCTCAGTCAGACAACACTTCCTACAAGGGCTAATGCTAAAAAAAATAATAATAAAATGCTTTCCTCTATTTCAGCTTTTATTGGCAATCCATTCTCATTAAGCCAAACACATTTGTCTTCATAACGTGTACTTCACAATTACAATATCAAAGGGTTTGTATCTACATAATAAAAATGATCTATAGAATAATACAAGGGGAAAACATCGGAACATAATGTTGTTATTAATGAATCCAATGGGACGTAGGAGGGAGATATTCCCATGGGGCACCTCCATGGCCTCCACTGCGAGATGCTGCGGAGTGAGCTTGGGTCTGGGACCAGCACTGGGAGGGCAGGGAGAGCAGATGGGGGTGGAATTAAATGGAATTAAAGGACAGCTCCCAGAGACAGAGGGAAGGCAGCTCTGAGGGCTGTGTTAGCAGGGTGATGGCTCAAACAGCTGCGGGGTGTGATCCAGCCCCAGCCCCAGCCCGTCCTGGGCACCAGCTGTGGCAGACACCCAGAGTCACAGGGCACAGAACCTTCTGAGCTGGAGGGACCCACCAGGACCATCCAGGATCCAGCCCTGTCCCTGCCCAGACCCCCAGCAACCCCACCCTGTCCATCCCTGGCAGCGCTGCCCAAAGGCTCCTGGAGCTCTGGCAGCCTCGGGGCCGTGCCCATTCCCTGGGCAGCCTGGGCAGTGCCAGCACCCTCTGGGGAAGAACCTTTCCTGAGCTCCAGCCTGCCCTGCCCTGGCCCAGCCCCAGCCGTGCCCTGGCTCCTGTCCCTGTCCCAGGGCAGGGATCAGAGCTGCCCTCGGGAGGAGCTGCAGCCCCTGAGCTCTGCCCTCATCTCCTCTGCTCCAGCTGAACAATCCCAGTGCCCTCAGCTGCTCCTCCTGGGCCCCTCCAGATCCTTTCCCATCTCCATGTCCCTCCTTTGGACACTCTCCAACAGCTGTAGATTGATTTATTTTGTGGTGCCTCAACTGCCCCCAGCAGGGGAGGTGAGGCTGCCCCAGGCCCGAGCACAGCAGGACAATCCTCCCTGGCCCAGCCGATGTCCCCAGGGCACGGTGGCCTTTGGGCTGCCAGGGCACTGCTGGCCCATGCCCAACCTGCCCTCACAGAACTCCCAGGTCCCTTCCTGCTGCCTTGAAAAGCCCCCTCGGTGCTCTGCAGGGGCTGTGGCTCAGGCAGCCCCGAGGGGAACATTTCAGAGCTGTAAGTCCGAAATGGAGGAGCAGGGCTGGCAGATCCCCCGTGCTCGGGTGGGAGCTGATCCCTGCCAAAGCCCCCATGCCCGGGTGAGAGCTGATCCCCGGCACTGTCCCCGTGCCCGGGTGGGAGCTGATCCCGGCATTGCCCCCGTGCCCGGGTGGGAGCTGATCCCTGGCAGATCCCCCGTGCCCGGGTGGGAGCTGATCCCGGCATTGCCCCCGTGCCCGGGTGGGAGCTGATCCCGGCAGTTCCCCCGTGCCCGGGTGGGAGCTGATCCCGGCAGTTCCCCCGTGCCCGGGTGGGAGCTGATCCCCAGCAGCGCCCTGCACAAGGAGCAGCTCTCCTGGAGGCAACTCAGACACTGGAAAAAGCTTTTCAACACTCAACCTCTTTAATTCCTTTGTGTCTCCCAGACAGGATTCAGCAGAGCACCAGTGGGTTGATTAAGCTACATTGTACGAGATTACAAAGAACGAGGATAAATAGAAGGGGGAGGTTCCCGCAGTCGGCAAAGACGTTTCGGTCCAGAAAAGTGGGGGAGGAGGAAATAACCCTGAGCAAGAAGGCAGAAAGGCAGAGCTCATCTGCAGCTAACAGGGAGAGACTGCAGAGACTCAGAGCAAGGGGGAGGACATTCCAGAGGCACCCAGAAAGCAAAAACCATAATAAATAAAAATAATAATAGCAATGTTGTTATTTAAAATAATTAATACTTTTAATAATAGCAGCAGTATGAAAATAAGGGGAAGGGGAAGGTGGAACATGAGGTTTAATTCAAAATTTGTGTTATTTGCTCAAACCTCTTCATTTCCAAGTGCCCATGGTGGGAGGACAAGACCACTCCCTTGTCTGACCCCGGCTCAATATTCTCAGAGCCAAACACACCAAAAAAAGGAGCTGAGGCTCTGAGCCAAACTTTGTCATTTAGGAGATATGTTCCCATTTGTGTTTCACCAAAGTGAGAAGGCAGATTTTGTATAAAAGGGCACATTATTGACTATCATTGGCAGCTGCTGGCCAGCTCCAGGAGTTTAACCAAGATACATAGCTGGCTGCAGCAAAACACAGCTACACACAGGGCCTGGGATGTTTTTTTTCTGAGGCAGCCAAAATAATGATGCTCACAAATGCAAAAAACCCACCCAATACTATCAACATTTCAGAAACAGTCCCCAGTTGGAAAAAAACCCTGGGAGATTAGGCAGGCAAGGCAGTGACAGCAATTCTTCTCAATAACTTTGACGTGCTGCTTGTCGTTCTGTTTTTTCTCCCTTTCCATCTTCAAACAGACCAACACAAACAGCATTTGAAAACAGCCCTTTCAAACCAGGAGCTGGAATTTTGGACATCAATGATGTCAAACCACAGCAATCCAGTGCTTACAAATAACTTCTCGCCTTGTGACAAGAGAAAACTGATTTTTGCCTACAAGGTGCTTGTGAAGAGAAGCGCTCAGTGGCTGCGGCTCCCTCCTCACCAGCTCTCACACTGGGGCAGATTGTGGGATATCAGGGAATATCCTTCAGATATCAGGGGAAGGTTCTCCCCCCAGAGGGTGCTGGCACTGCCCAGGCTGCCCAGGGAATGGGCACGGCCCCGAGGCTGCCAGAGCTCCAGGAGCCTTTGGGCAGCGCTGCCAGGGATGGACAGGGTGGGATTGCTGGGGGTCTGGGCAGGGACAGGGGCTGGATCCTCGTCCCTTCCAGCTCAGGAGATCCTGTTCCACCCCGCTGCCATGGGCAAAAGCAAATTCCACCAGACCAGGCTGCTCAACCGGGCCTTGAGCACTTCCAGGGATGGCAGTCCACAACCACTCTGGGCACTGCTTCTCACCACCCTTACAGTGACAAATTTCTGCCTAATATCTCATCTACACCTACACCTCCAGCTTTTCTGTCTTTTAATTGTCTTAGCGCCAATAAAAAATTAGCTTTTTTTCATAATAAGAAAAAAAGACTGGAATGCTTTTACTAGTGATGAGGTGCAACACCTGGATTTCCAACCCTCTCTCACACTCAACACCGTGCCAGGTGTGCAAGCACATGCTGGAGGGAGAGCCAGGCACCGCCTCGGAGCTCAACCAGCAGGATAAGCATGGAAGTGAAGTGCATTGCCCATCACCAACAGTCCAGGCAACAGAGAAACTCAGGATCAGAACTCTCTGTCTGGGAACACAGCTCTGGAGCTGCCTGCTTTTACCATATTCCTTTTATTGAAAAGGGAAATTTATATAAATAGCCCTCCCTCTCAAATTCTGTTTGTAATCTCGGTGAATAACTATTGCTTTAGGAGGGTGGAATTGCTGACTCCTTTATTTCTGAAAAATGTATTAGAATACCTTCTCTTTATAAGAAAAAATGAGAAAAACAAGATCAATAGAGTATGAAGGAGCATGAAAAATGCATTTTAGAGTCTGTCGTTTTTTTGGTTTTTTTTTTTTTTTTGGTCCAACATTACTTTCCTGTAAAGCTTCTGCAGAAACACACATTTAAATGTAAATGTTCTGAAAGTAAATGGGTAAGGATGGAAAAGATGAAGAGGAATCGTGAGCCACTTGCACCAGCTCCTTGGGATAAGTAATGCAATAAGCAGTGACAGGCCAGCATGGCACATGGGACCTCCCTGGCTCTTCCTACGTCAGTGGAGATGTGTTCCTGCTGGAAGACAACAGGCTGGAAGACAACCCAAATCCCAGAATCAGACACTGGCTTAGGTTGGAAATAGACCTTAAAGATCAGCCACTCTCACCTCCTGCCATGGGCAGGGACACCTTCCACAACTCCAGGGTTGGAGCTGCTCCGAGCCCTGTCCAACTTGGCCTTGGACACTGCCAGGGATCCAGGGGCAGCCACAGCTGCTCTGGGCACCTGGTGCCAAGACCTCACCACTTTCACAGCCAGGAATTCCTTCCCAGTATCCCATCCATCCCTGCCCTCTGGCAGTGGGAGCCATTCCCTGTGTCCTGTCCCTCCATCCCTTGTCCCCAGTCCCTCTCCAGCTCTCCTGGAGCCCCTTTGGACCCTGCAAGGGGCTCTGAGCTCTCCCTGGAGCCTTCTCCTCTCCAGGTGAGCACCCCCAGCTCTGCCAGCCTGGCTCCAGAGCAGAGGGGCTCCAGCCTTTGGAGCATTTCCTTGGCCACCTTTGTGTGTCCTCCCTTCCTGTAACAGGACCCCAGAGCTGGAGGCAGTTCTGTAGGTGGAGTCTCACCTGAGAGAATCAAATCCTTCAGCTCCTCATGGCTACAAAGCTGAGAGTTGAGGGGACCACACTTTGAAGCTTTTGGGCAAAGCAGAAGCTCACAGCTCATCAGGCTGGAAAAGAATAAAATGCAGGGAGCTGTCCCTCAGAATAGGCAAGAAAGCAGAAGGTCAAACACAGCAACAAAAAGATCCCCCCATGTGCTGTAATTCATAGATTTCCATACATTTCCCTGAGTTGGAAAGGGACCTACATGGATCATTGGGTCCAGTACCTGGCCCTGCACAGGAGAATTCCAGAAATCCCACCCTATGCCTGAGAGCATTCCACACATCTTCTGGCTGACCTTTGCTTGCCCAGACAGTTTTTGTCCTTCATCAGAGCAGATCAGAGCCTGGCATCTTGCCCCACCCCCAGGACCAATCCAGTGCATCCCCAGCCCTGGCAACACACCATCCCTGAGCATCTCCCAGGGTCCCTCCTCCAGCCCTTCCAGCCCTCATTAGCAGGAAGGAGAGGGAATTAACCCCCCCAGCTGCTGGGGAGGTATAATACCAGATCTAATTTCATAGACACCGTATATAGGCCACAAGCCTATAATCATAATAATACAGATGTGAGATACAGATGTTCCCAGCACCAGCCCGCGTGCATCCTGTTAGAGAGTGACTCAGTCTGGTGCTAAAGCTGAGCTAATACCGAGCTCCTGAGAGGATTAATAGACATTAGCGGGGCATTATCCAACCATTAAACACACTTGGGATCCTGCTAGGCTGGCCCTAATGCTCCCCATGGCCCCGGTCATTCCCAGCAAGGTCAGGGATTCTGAGGGGTGCTGAGCTCCCTGGCTGGCACACAACAGCCAACGAGCTGCTCCTGAGCAACAACCCACACTCCATCCATGCTAGCATCTCCTGGAGAAAGGACATCCCCAGAGGGCAGGGATTTGGGGGATCCCAGCCCCAGGAGTGCTGCCTTCCTCCTGTAGTGCCAGACACCTCTGCTAGAGCTGGCACCCGGCCCAGGGAGGAAAGAAAATTGTTTTTTCGGGTAAGCCAATATGCTCAGGTGGTGGCAGCTCTAAGGTTGGCACAATTCCTGTCCCACCTGGCAGAGACAGGCTCAGACTGAGAGGATGAGAGGAAATGGCCTCAGGTCATGCCAGGGGAGGTTTAGATTAGAAAGATTTTATATTAGGAAAACTTTCTTCATGGAAAGGATTGTCAAGTGTTGTAACAGGCTGCACAGGGATGTGGTGGAATTACCATCCCATGGAAGTGTTCAGCAAACATGGATGTGGCACTTGGGAACGTGGGTTAGTGGTGAACGTGGTGGGGCTTGGTTGGTGGTTGGCCTTGATGATCTTAAAGGTCTTTTCCAATCTTAGTGATTCTGTGACTCCCTGCCCACCTTGGATGGAAAGAATCAGACATTATTTCCCTGACATCTCCAGAAGGAAGTGGAGAAAATGTGTTCCTGCAGAAGAAGGGGGAATATTTTTCTTTGGAAACAGAAGCCCTGACAAAGGCAGAGGACAGAAGATGGGAAGCAGTGACTGTAAAGGCCATTCCTCACTCATTTCCCTCATTACTACAGGAAGGGAGAAGAGGCTTCCCAACAGATTTGTTCATAAGGCTCCTCTCATGAACAATCCAAAGAATGATTCCCCACTCCAGACCAGTTTTGCAATGCACAAGCCTCCACATCTCTCCAGAAGCCACAGACCACGAAGAAACCTTGTAATGTGAGAACTGAACCACCCCGACCAAATATTCAGGCCTTCACATGCTGGTAAGAAATATCAGGGTTCAATCCCAGCAGAACTGGGGGCACAACATGAAACTTGTAATTCCAGAGCCCAAACAAGCACTGCTTTAGCAAAAGGGATAAAATCCCATCAGCCAGCAGTGGGAACAGGCTGGTATTATCCTGGTTTCCCAGGCACACAGGATGTGCCTCAGCCAGCACAGAGCACCTTAAAGAAAAGAATCTGAAACCCTCCCTGGCCAGCAATTGTTGCATTGACCACTTCACCTGGTTTATCATCATACACTGCTTTCTCCTTCTACCTTTATTCAGGTCTTTCAGCACCTATCTCGCAAGATTTATTGACTGAACCTCTATGAGGTTTTCTCTTCCTTACTTGGCTCTGAAGGAAGGGGGGAAAAAGCCTTCTCTTGAAATTATTTGTATTCTTCCATATAATACCTCTTTCAGAGACCCATCAGAAAAGTCCTTTACAAGCGAGGAAATAGCCAATATTTTAGAATCTGCAGCGAGGCGCTTCAGCTAAGCTCACTTTATTGTAAAATTAGATGTCATTGTGAGAAGTACCCATATAAATACAAGTGCAAAGGGCCCTTGTGCTAATGCAGGAGCCAGGGTAACAATGTGCTATTTCTACCTGTCTGCAAAAAACTTCCCTTGATAGCTTTGCCCATATAATACACAGCATATTTACATCCAGCATTAAATAAATATTATGCAAAGAGTACCGCGCTCTAATATCCAAGTGTATTTATGAAAAGCTAAATTATATTGCTGAGTTTATTTTAGCCCTAGAAAGCCCCGTGGGGAAAAGATATTGTGCATCTTAAAAGGTAAATGTAAGCTCTTCAAGGGAAAGGAGCCTTTACTGGAAGCAGCACATTGTACCTGGGTAAATCTTGGAGCAATTACACAGCAAAGTTTTCTTTGATGAGGCAGAGATGTGATGACATGTAATTACTTTTTCAATGCTGCACTGTGTGTTTATCAAAATGTTAATGCAAGCATAATAACAGGCTGTATGTTTGTGCCGAGAATGTCAGAGCCTCCAGATGTCAATCACATCTGAAAATAAAATTGCAAATAAGTAAGAAGGCTTGATGGCACAAGCGACAGCCCAGTCCTCGGGCGGCTGACAGGCACCAGCTCCCTCTCCCTGGGCGCTTTGTCACTGTAATGCACCTAATGGAAAAGAGATTCCTTCTATTAACCCAAATGGAACAGCCTGGCTCCAAAGTGAGCTAAGCCATGCATGGCCATGGACAGAGGGAGGCTGCTAATGAGCACTTCTGTAGGCAAAGTTTGATGGGTTTCTCATTTCCGCCGTCCCTCTCATTCTGCGCGGACCAGCACAGACATTACGGGGCTCCTGCTGCAGAAAAACAACCTGGAGCAGCTGCTCTCCCAGGTGAGGATGGAGGGTTGGAGCCTGGCAGGTGAGCCCACAGCAGCCCTGCCACAGCATGGACAGAGCACTGCAGGCAGCAGCTCCATGACACTGATGCCTTTTTGGGACTACCTAAAAACAAGCATTTCTATTTAATGGAGAGCCTTCTGGTACATTTAGGGCAGACAAAGCCCCCCAGGGGCTACACCCAAAAATGGACAATGGGTCATGGGTTTCACATTTTTATAAGTTTGGTCCATTTGAATATTGGGGGTTAATCTTCCAATTACAGCTTCAGGTAATGAAGTCATTTACCCCAAGTTTGCTCCCCAAACTCACTTTAGTTTCCATCTCTCAGGCCTGAGGCAGTGAGGTGTCCTTGATTGCCAAGCCTGGAGAGGAATTGTTGTGTCTGCCCCAAACGGGGAAGCAGCAGCTCACACTGTGTATGGAGTTTAGAGTTATACACTAAAGAACTGCAGGATTACAAATAGGTGAAAAATATAAAAGCTAAAATCCTATGGCATCAATACAATCACAGAATCATGGAATGCTTGGGTGGGAAGGAACCTTCAAGCCTACCTTGTTCCACCCCCCTGCCATGGGCAAGAGCAAATTCCACCAGACCAGGCTGCTCAACCGGGCCTTGAGCACTTCCAGGGATGGCAGTCCACAACCACTCTGGGCACTGCTTCTCACCACCCTTACAGTGACAAATTTCTGCCTAATATCTCATCTACACCTACACCTCCAGCTTTTCTGTCTTTTAATTGTCTTAGCTCCAATAAAAACTTCACTTTTTTCATAATAAGAAAAAAACAAGACTGGAATGCTTTTACTAGTGATGAGGTGCAACACCTGGATTTCCAACCCTCTCTCACACTCAACACCGTGCCAGGTGTGCAAGCACATGCTGGAGGGAGAGCCAGGCACCGCCTCGGAGCTCAACCAGCAGGATAATCAATGGGATGAGTGGGGCAGAGAGGTTTGGGGAAACATGCTAATAAAGCCAGAGAAGATGATGTCAGGATGGGAATAATGTTCCCTGGCCTTCCCAAAGCTCCCTGTCCAGGGAAAACGGCAATCTTGGAGAGTGCAGCGGCAGCATTTGGGTCCAAACATCTAGAAGGCGGCCTGAGCATCTTGGAAATACAGCTGACAGTTGCTTGGCAACTGCGGTTACAGAAAGATTTTCCAAGTAAGCAGCAGGCTGAGGGAAGTTTAGCATCACAGGCAGTCAATAATCCCAGTTTGTGGCGGGTGAGAGGAGCGCGAGGGGAATTTCTAACAACCCCTTCCCCAAAATAGAGCAGACACTTCGTGGGGATGCACATGAGGCCACTGGATCAGGAGCAAGGGGAGAGGGGTGCTGGGACAAGGCAGTGACAGAGAAGTTGTGTCTCTTCCCAGGAGGGAGACAAAAGAACCTGGAATCAGGATGGGACTCCAAAGAGGAGGAGTCAGGGTGGGACTCCAAAGAGGAGGCTCTTTGCTCTGCAGACCCCCTCCCCTACTTGGCTCCAGCTCAGTACAGTGAAGAATTTTGGATTTCAAGGCTTTGTATAACACAACAACCATGAGCAAAAGCAGTGTTTCGAGAGCAGGGGGCTCCACAACAGTTCCTGCCTTTCAGGAGGGATGGAATAGTCAGTTGTCAGCAGGAAAGCATCCAACCAACTCTCTTACAAATGGAGACAGCACTACTGACACCATCAAAACAGCCAACGAGTCTCACTTGAGCAAATATACTGAAAAAACGGGGAGGAAATAGCAAAACTCACAAATTTGCCATGGTAATCAGCTTAATCCTCAACAAAAGAAAATAGGGAATAACCACTTGTTGAGGGAAGATGTGCCACGTGCTGATTCCAGGCTGGACAAAGCACTGAAACATTGGTTTCATTTATCCTTCCAGCACAGTGACAAAATTGCTTAGCAGAAAATTATTGCCTTCAGAGGGCTGCTGGTGACGGCTGACTGAGCTGATGATGTGGAAATCGCACCTCAGATCAGTATGCAAAAAACCCCAACAAAATGGAATAATAATAATGAAAAACCCCAAACCAGCTTTTCTTCTCCCCTCTCCTGTTTCTCCTCCCCATTCCAAGAGCACTTGGCCACAGCCCTTCCGTGGATCCCTGCACAAATGCCTGGGATACTTAACCTTTGCATTTGCCACTCAGCAGCTGAAAAATGAATCCTCTTTTTTTCACTCTTTTTTTAAAGTAGCTTTGGGAGCTTCAGCAAACTGAGTGTCATTTGGACACTGACATGAAACTCAGAGCGCTGTAAGAATTCACCAGGGCTTTGCAAAGGATGTCATTGTCATCATCATCATCATCATCATCATCATCATCATCCTCAACGCCACCTTGGGAGCATCCGAGTTAATGTTTGGAGTCCTGCTTAATTGGCTTCTCGCAAGCTGAGCCTGCAACATGACAGCCTCACTACCCTGCCTAAAAATAAAGGATAAAGCTTTTCCAGCGAGGCGCCTCTGGGAAGCTGCAGTCAGCGTGAGGGATCTGAGATGTGTCTGACAAGGCAAGATCTCGCCTTCCTCAAAGCAAGGGCCTTACAATGCAAAATGTATTTATATTTTGGTGCTGCTCTCCAAAGCAGGTGTTAGATAATTCAGTAATTAGTATGCACATCTAACTTCATTGCAGCCTCTGTTGATCTCTCAATTAGAGTTAGCTGGGTCCTCTGAAGTTTGCAGTAGTTAATTAGAGCATTATTGAACAGCCAGGCTCTGCGGGAGAGCTCTGCCGGCAGCTGCCGGCTCCGGCTCACGCGGTCCCGACCCCCGGAGGAATGGGAATTCTGACCCACACGGCCATGGGCATCCCCTGCCACAACCAGCCACACCAAGGGGTTGGGAATAGATCATCCTTCAGGTTGCTTCCAGCCCAAACCAGTCTGGGATTCTGTATGATAACCCTGAGAAGCTCTGCATGCTGCCCTTAATATTTGGGGGAAAATGGGGTAAAACAAAAGAATACAATCCAGCACTAGTGAGACCAACAGGGAATAAAAAACCCCATCCCTACAGCTTTCAGCATAGAACTCAGACCCAACACAGCAGGGAGCACAGAGAGGGGGAGTTTAACAGTGGGACGCAACACAAAAAGAAGTTTAAAATATGGACAACACATACTGGAACTGCTTTCATAGATTCATGGGATCACAGACTGGTTTGGGTTGGAAAGGACCTCAGAAGACCATCTTGTTCCACTGCCTGCCAGGGACAGGGACACCTTCCACTATCCCAGGCTGCTCCAAACCCCATCTAACCTAGCCCTGGACACTCTCAGGGTTCCAGGCGCAGCCACAGCTGCTCTGGGTAACCTGTGGCAGGGTCTCCCCACCCTCATAAGGAAGATTTTCTTCCCAATATCCCATCCATCCCTGCCCTCTGTGCAGTGGAAGCCATTCCCTGTGTCCTGTCCCTGCATCCCTTGTCCCCAGTCCCTCTCCAGCTCTCCTGGAGCCCCTTTAGGCCCTGCAAGGGCCTCCAAGGTGCCCCTGGAGCCTTCTCCACTTTGTGAGCCTCTGAATACCTGAACAAACCACATCCAGTAGTCTGAAACCCAGTTCCCAGTAAATAATTGAAGGTGTCATGTCAGCTCCTGAAACCTGTTTTTGAGAAGCTCCTGATAATCACTGAAGTGCAGCTTAGCATTTATCCCATAAATATTAGAGGAGGCGTGTGTGTACATCATTTCACATTCCAAAGCAAGCCTGTGAGCTGAACTTTAGGGAAATCCATGGGAAGAATACATGAAGCACGGAGAGGCGCGCAATGCAACATGATCAAAACCGGGAGGTTTTTCAAACACTTGTCTCACACACAGCTGATGATTTTTACAAGAGCTTCCTGAAGAAACACCAGTCTCTGGGGACTTGGCAGAATGTATTGTCCAGGTCCAAGGTAAATAAACACCCTAAAAGGCATCGCCCACGGGAATCTCTTGGAGACTCCAGAAATTTCATTCTGTGGGATTACAGTCTTTGATACGGATGCAGAAGAGACGTGGGGCCATAGCAACACTGCTGAGCCAGACCCAGAAACCCAGAAAGCAGCAAAACACAGAGCTTTGAGACAGCAAAACTCCTGCAAGCCTTGAGAAAAGAACCCATGTTTGATGCACATCCCCAGCCAAGCTCCAGGGCTGCCTCCCAAATTCCCAGAATCACCAGAGGATGCCACCTGTTGAGAAGCCCCATTAGCATGGACAAAAGGCCCACGTGGCACATTAGGAGCTCCAACACCTGCTATCAGGAGCAAGTTCCTTTCCAGGTGGCTTTATCACTGACCTCCAGATGGAGGTGAGCTCCACGGCAGGCTCCGAGCAGGGCTCGGGGAGAGGCATAAACAAAAAGCCATGTTTTGAAAAATTAAGGAAGCAATTTAGAAGTGGATAATTAGATCTTCTTTTCGTGCTGCACTGGGAAAATTAAATTACTTTTTTATGAAGGTGTGTGTATCAGCTCTGAGAGCATTGTAGGGAAAGATTATTTTTCTAATATTCCTTCTCCCTCCCCCCCCGTCCCAATTCCCCAGCTCTCTGCTCCTCACGCATCCAAGGAAGTGGCACTTGTAGCCTTCAGCTGTGGCAGGCGTTCATCTCCAATAATTGCGTTTGCTGCATAAATTGCCAGTGACACGGAGAATAAAATTAGTTTAAAATGAACCCAAATGGCAAATCTCAAACAAGTATCAGATGGAAGAACTCATTAATCCTCATTTCAAAATGGGCAGTGTTGGGGCGGCTGAGCTGGCCCCAAGCCTGATGGGACGGTGGGTTCTCTTTGGCCATAGTGATGGAGCTCCGTGAGGTGGACCAGACTTTAACAGAGGTTCTGGTCAATGTGGAACTGCTGCCTGTCGAGGCACTGATTTCACTCTGCTTAGAAAAGCCTCCCCACAACGCCACGATGAAGAAGGAGCAGGTGAGCAGCTCCACCCTGCCTGCCCAACTCTTCTCAGGAGACAAGAAACTCATCCAAGCCCCTCAGCTGCCCATGAACCACATCCCACCAGGCTCCTTCTGCCTGGCAGCAGCTCCCTGGAGGGAATGCTACAACCTCATTGGGATGGGCACTCAGAGAATCACAGAATTGTTAAGGTTCAAAAAGAACTTTCATCAAATGCAACCATCAGCTCAACACCTGCACCATGTTCACCCCCAGACCATGTTCTCAAGTGCCACATCCACACGTTGTCTGAACACTGCCATGGATTCAGGCTCTGCCTGGGCAACCTGTTCCAGTGCTTGACAACCCTTAGGGTGAAGAGACTTTTCCCAATATCCAATCTAAACCTCCCCTGGTCTAGCTTGAGGTGGTTTCCTCTCATCCTATCATTTGTTCCCTGGGAGCGAGCCCAGCCCCCCTGGCTGCCCCCTCCTGTCAGGGAGTTGTGCAGAGCCAGAAAGTCCCTCTTGAGCCGCCTTTTCTCCAGGCTGAACTCCTCCAGCTCCCTCAGCTGCTCCTGGGGCTCCAGACCCTTCCCTGGACACACTCCAGTCCCTCAATGTCCTTCCTGTGGTGAGGGCCCAGAACTGGACACAGGATTGGAGGTCCCTGAGCAGTGCTCAGTGTCCAGGGACAATCACTGCCTTGGTCCAGTGCCCACACTGGAGCTGGCACAGCTCAGGGGCCATTGGCCACTTGCCCACCTGGGAACACCTGGCTTATGTCCAGCCACTGCTGACCACAACTGCAAGGTCCTTTACCACTTCCCAGCCCCTCCACCCCAGTCTGGAGCTCTGCAGAGGGTTGGTGTGACCAAGGGCAGGACTTGGCACGTCACTCTCGACTCACGTGCACTTTGCCCTAACACGCAGAGTTTTTGGTACTGCCTGGCCCTGGACAGAGATCCTGGATCGCGTCCCCCCGTGTCCATTCCCCACACTGTCTTCCTGAGCTGCTTTTGCTGACTTTCTTTAATGAGGTTTATTGTTTGCACTGCATAATTTTCAAAGGCATGTCACCCACTTGGAGATGGCCCTCAGATCTCCAGCTTGGGGAGGGGGAGGGTCCTTTGAAGCCGTAGTCATTAATTCAGGAGCTGGTTTCTGCAGTTAAGAGCACACGTGTTTGAAGCACACAGAAGCCACCGTGGAGACATCTGAGAGGTGTCCCATGATACTGCACATTAGACAGAGCGATTATAAAACTGCCAGGCCTGCCTTCCTTCCCTGCTTTGTAACTTCCCTCCAGATCAAAAAAAAAATTGTCTAGAATATCAAAATATCACTGTCTGGCTCTGATGATGATCTTAGGACTAAAGACCACATGGAACAAAGATTTCACTTTAATTATCACCAGATCCATTTCTCCTAACCCCGTTGTTGAAAATGAAAGAAAACCAAAACAAATCACAAACAAACAATTAAAAAAAACCCTCTCAAAACTTCATGCAGACAGCTGGGAAACTGAAGTGTTGTGAAGCTGAGAAGTGAATGTGTCATTAAGCCAGGAATGCAGACAGGCACAGTTTTGGTTTTAACATTCCCAGTGGCTTTCAACCCCTTACTTGCAGTTCCAATAGAAAGAAAACTGTCCTGGTCACACCAAGGCTGTTCCTGACGTGGTCACCCTTGCTCTGCTCCCTGAACTCCAAGCCTGCCTTCCTGTACATGTGCCACTCATCAGTGAAGCAGGATGAGACAAAGTTATTATCTTTATTAAGAGAGTAATTTATCACCTGTGTACATGAAAATAGCCAGAGCACAGTCTCCTGCAAAGATGATTACTTGGTTAACCCATCTCTTATTCTTAGCTTATCTAAAGAGACTGATCTTCCAAAAGTTTTAGCTTTGGGGAGAGGACTCACAGGTGCTTGGGGATAAAAGCCTCAGCATTTCTCTTTATTTTCCCTTTATTTCTTCCCTTTATGTTCTTTTTATGAGTGGCATCAGGAAAGGTTTAGATTAGATATTAGGGAACATTTCTCTGTGGAAAGATTTGTCAAGCACTGGCACTGACTGCCGAGGGCAGTGGTGGAGTCACCAAACCTGGAAGTGTTCAAAGAACAGCTGGAGGTGGCACTTGAGGCCATGGTTTAGTGGTGAACAGAGAATTACAGAATTATTGAGGTTGGAATCATCGAGGATCTGATGATTGGATCATCTCCAGGATCATCGAGTCCAAGCTGTGCCCAGTGCCCACCTTGTCCCCAGCCCAGAGCACTGAGTGCCATGTCCAGGCCCTCCTTGGACACCTCCAGGGGTGAGGACTCCATGTCTCCCTGGGCAGTCTCTTCCAATGCCTGAGCACCTTTTCCATGGAGAAATTCCTCCTGATGTCCAACCTGAACCTCCCTTGGTGCACCCTGAGGCTGTTTTTTCTCATTCTGTGCTGGTCCCCTGGGAGCAGAAGTCTCTCCCATGGTGGTGGCACTGGATTGATTGTTGGACTTGCTTGGAATATTCTCCAACCCAAACCATTCCAACATTGTTGGCAGCTCAGGTGAAGGCTTGCTCTGACCCCAAATCCATGACTGCATCCTCATGCAAGAACCACCTTTTTGGCAGAGCCACCACCACCAGCTGCGGCTGGAGGAACGGCCCTGCGGTTTCACCCAGACTCCAGCAGTGGGAACCCACCTCACAAAGGACACTGGAGAACCCAACAGTCACCATCCCCACTCAAAAAGCCACTTTACATGCAGCAGACAACAAAAACCACATTAACAAGCTGCCAGTGAAGGAAACCAAGCTGTTGCTGCTCATTATGGCAGGAAACTTCTCCCCCTGTTCCAACACGGGCGCAGCCTCGGCATTGCTGGCCCCGTATCACTCAGGCATTTATTTTTATATACCTCAGCAATATGTAGCAATTAGCAGAGGTAACACTAATTAGATGTTACATTGTAATGCAAGTCCCTCTAAACTTAAGTCATAACATACCTCTCTCCTAATGACTGCAAGGTCATTTTGGTATTCCGCATAATTGCTTGGATGCTAATGAATCGTTTGCTATGCATGGGAACATCCCGGCTTTTCCCTGGGTGGTTTTCACCATTTACCAATGGACACTTGCTTTAAATTGCTGCTGAGCCTAATGTGGTCTTGAAGAAGCCACCTAAGCACCCCGATTAATTGCAGCATTTCATGGCTCCCAAGAAAGCAAGACCCCATGGCAAACCTGCTCCAAGGGCAGGGAAACACTTGTTTGAAGGGATTACTTTGAGATTACGATGGCATGAGACTTCAGGAGGCAGAAAACCTGAATTTCCTTTGTGCCTTGTAATGGAAAAAGCTGGAAGACAACAGGCTTACAGGCAGCTTAGTGCTGTTGCTGTGTCTTTTCCATCATCTATGTCCTAATCTCCTTAGGACCCAGCACGGCACCACGCCATGTCAGGATCCCACTCTTTGATTCCCTCAGTTTCCCAACCTGCAGCCACCACCAGAGCTGGAAAAAAAAAAAATGGAAATGGTGACATTTAGCGAAAGTAAATTAATTAAAAAATTCGAAAACAACATTCATGGGCTTAATAATTAGCTTTTTAATTAATTTCCTATTCTCCTCTAATTAGTCTGCTTGCAAAGAAAAATTATAAGAGCTACAATTGTTTTACTAAAAGCAGCTGGATTATTCCAAGACTGAAACCATGCATGCCATAGGCAGTGGGAATAATGGGAGCCCCAGGCTCGGACCTGTTGATTTGGGGAAGACACCTGCACAGCTGGGCTCTGATGAGATCCTGGTGGGATCTCATGGTTTGGAGCACAGAGCATTGCTGATGGGAATTCACCCAGGTAAAGGCACTGCCCAGCTGGCAAGATGTGCAACAACTCAATCCAGGACTGACCTCACTTGCAAGGACTTTCCTGAAACAAAATCCAAAAGAAAATCTGCATCCAGTCTTCAGCACAGAATGGAATTGTTTGGGTGGGAAGGGACCGTAAAGCTCATCCCATTCCCTGCAGTGCCAGGGGCAGGGACACCTTCCAGTGTCCCAGGCTGCTCCCAGCCCTGTCCAGCCTGGCCTGGGATGGTCAGCCACAGCTGCTCTGGGCACCCTGTGCCAGGGCCTGCCCACCCTCCCAGGGAACAATTCCTAATTCCCAATATCCCATCCATCCCTGTCCTCTGGCAGTGGGAGCCATTCCCTGTGTCCTGTCCCTCCATCCCTTGTCCCCAGTCCCTCTCCAGCTCTCCTGGAGCCCCTTCAGGCCCTGGCAGGGGCTCTGAGCTCTCCCTGGAGCCTTCTCTGCTCCAGTCTCAACTGTCCAGGTCTCCCAGCATTTCCATGATGGGAAACTGCATCAAATCAGGAGGATGGGAAGAGTTTAAAGAAGTTTTGAACCTCTGGAGGCTGGGTATGGCAGACAATAAAATCAGAGTGAACAAATGACTCATGACTTATCTCCTGAACTTTCGTCACTCACTGAAAATCCAAGGAGAAGCCATGCTGAGATGCATTTTCCAGGGCCCCAGAATCAATGCCTGCAGTAACTGAAGCACTTTAACATTAGCTGGAAAGAGCTGCTGCCGTTCCAGGCTCTGCAGTGTTCCGTCTTTAAGCTCTGAGCCTTCCTTTCTGCTGGAGTGGCTGGATGGATCCAGCCTGGCTGTTGCCACAGGGGTCACAAAGTCCAGCAGAAGCTGGAAGCCTCTCCTTGCATAAATCAAGGGGCTTGAACTCGCTGAGAGAAATTTGCCAACAAAGGAAAACACACTGAAAGCAGATGGAAGAAATCCTTCGACCCTGACTACAAGTCCCTGGAGCAGAGGCTTTGTGTTTTTAAAAGCAATTTAGGCAGATTTTCCTGCCTGTTTTGATAGGCAGGCAGGGGCAGGTAGGCAGCTAAATCCCTCAGACCACTTCCTGCATCCCAACCCTGATCTTCAGCGTGACTTAAGCCAAGACCGTGCACTCTGCAAACGCTAAAATCATCACGCCAGCAGGATTTTGAAATTCAAAAGAGCCCTTTTTGCAACCCACCGAGCTGAGGGAGTTGAGAGGTGGCTCTGTCGCTGCACTGGGTCTGAGTGCCGAGGAGAGGGTGCTGCAGTGGATTTGTTGGTTGAGAGAACAGTCTATTCTCATGCTCAGATAATGCAGAAATAAAGTGCATTTGTAACAGACAACAAAAGGATTATCCCCCATTCATTTCAAAGCACCTTTCATTCCACTCAGGGATTACATTTTCCTTTACTTATCTTGCAAATGGTTTTTCATAAGAGAGTGTGGCTTATGGCAAATACCAAACTGTGGTTGGGACAATGGGAGTGTGTTCTGCAGGAGAGAGATCCCGCTCCCAGCACAACTCCCTGCTGTAATCTACTGCCTCACAAGGGCCACTCTTCTCAAGAGCAAAGGCGGATCAGCTCAGAAACCTTGGCACACTTCAGATTTGGGGGAAGTTTCTTACAAGTGCAGCTTCAGCGTTCACATCTTGTCTCTGGAGAAGAACAACAGAGCTTCGTGCTTCTGTTGGGTCCATCTGCCCAGAATCTCAAAGCACTTCTGCAAACACAAATCCCATCCAGTAAACAAAATCTAACCCTGCATGGCTTCTTGGCTTGCTGGAAAAAGCAATTGGTTTTGCAGTTCTCTGTGTCTGAGAAACTGGTGCACCACAAAAAATTCAACTGCTCCTCACACACAGGAGAATCCAGGGCAGAGACACACCAGAGCCTGGTGCAACCACCACACATCCCCTTTTCCAGTGAAAATCCAAGAGGATTGAGAAGATTACTCTGCTCCAAAAAAGACTCAACACTTGAACCATGAAAACCAAACTACTGGCACTGGCAAGAGATGGTTCCACCCAGATCAGCAATTCCCATCTCATCCACTCAAATACTTAGAATTTTACAGACTGTGAGAGAAGTTTGCTTGGTCTCTGCCCAGATGTGAGCAGTGAGGTGGGAATACCAGATGTGGGCTCTGCAAGCCAGGGAAGCAGGTTAAGGGAGGTGCAACTCACTGGTTACAACTGACATGCCTCTTTCTGCTTTCCACTGACACAGAATACAGAGTTTCTCAGAACAACAACAACAAAAAAAAAAAAAAAAAAAACCCCAAAAAAAAAAAACCCCCCCCAAAAAAAAAAAACCCACAAAAAAAAACCCACACAAAAAAAAAAAAAAAACAATGTGGGGATGCAGTGAGCAGGTGGTTTGGTGCTGTCTGTAAATCAATGACTCTTGGAGAGTTATGATTGATTGGAGCTGGGGAGGGGACACCTTTCCATGCCTGAAAGACAGATAGTCCCTGCTTGCTCCATCTTAGCTTTCCAAATAAAAATGGAGAAAAACACAATGCTTGCCATTACAGTGTCACTCAGCCAAAAAATAACCCCCATGTTTGTCAGCCCCTAGCCTAACAGAAAGCATTCAGTTATCTCTCCTGTCCTGCTGTTGCTGATAAAGTAAATTACAGCATCACCGAGGAGCAGCCCTGCTCTCCACTGCTTCTCCCTCGTGATTTATTCCCCATGGTCACCCTCAGAACCCCCAAAATGCTGGTGTGTATTCGCCTGTCCCCAGAGAGATAACAGTGCCACAGGAGCATAAACACCACTGCTGGCAGCATTGGATTCTCCCACTGACATGTGAGCTGCTCCTTTCCAAAACCAAAGGCAGCCGGGAGCAGCAGAGTCTCACAGGGGACATGGAATTAGGGGAAAAGTGGGAAAATGTCCCACTGCTGTGGGAGCTGGTCCCCACACTCATGCACTGATTCCAGCAAGCCCAGAGTCCCCAGTGCAAACCGGAGCTGGAGGCAGGAGCTGATGCACAATTGGCCCCGTTTGCCTTCTCATTGATCAGCCACTTTCAGCTCTGTGTTTATGGAACTATTTGGTCTTGTATAAGACCTATGGGGCTCCCCCCCTTTCCTCCCCCTTCCTCCCCCTTCCTTCTAATGGATTGAAATTTTTAAAGGAAAAAAGAAATCCAGACAATACGACCACACTGCAAATCAATGCATCTTGTGGATAATAATACCCGAGATTTATGTAACACTTAATGTTCGCAAAGTGCGCTGGAAAAAATAAATTAACCTGCAGAACTGCATTGCAATAGGGAAATGTCATCATACAGCTGTGCCGTGGGGAAGAGCAGAATCACAGGGATTCAAACAAGGAAAGTTTGAACTGATGCTGTTTTAACCACTGGCCTGGGCTGTCCTGGGGACCCTGCATTGATCTCTGCAAGTTGCACAAATAAAAGAGTATGCTACAGATGCCCCGTGGCACTTGCTTGAGTCAGAAGACCAACGTTTAAATTTGCTTAAGACCAAACCCATGAGAAAATGCCCAAAGAGCTGGAACCCTTGGATGACTCAACAGACCCTTGGGTCATGGCCAAAGTCAGGACCTCGTTTAAAACCATCCAGGCCTGGGACAAGCAAAATGCCAAAGATGGCTTGGCTTCAACTCTAAAGCTGGAGAAAAAAATGAAGTTGAGGAAGGGTCTGGAGAGTCAGTCCTATGAAAAGGAGCTGGTGAGGGAGCTGGAAAGGGGCTCAGCCTGGAGAAAAGGAGGCTCAGGAGGGACCTTGTGGCTCTGCACAACTCCTGACAGGAGGGGACAGCCGGGGGGGTCGGGCTGTGCTCCAGGGAACAGGGACAGGAGCAGAGGGAACGGCCTGAGGCTGGGCCAGGGAAAATTCAGGTTTGAGATGAGGAGGAATTTCTTCACTCAAGGAGCTGTCAGACATTGGCAGGGGCTGCCCAGGGAGGTTTGGAGTGCCCATCCCTGGAGGTGTCCATGGAACGGCTGGACATGGCACTCAGTGCTCTGGGCTGGGTGACAAAGTCAGCAGCAGTCACAGGTTAGACCCAATGACCTGGGATGTCTTTTCCAACCCAGGCCAATAATTCTGGGATTCTCTGAAGGAACAACAGACAAACACCAGCACAAAAGGTGCTCAAACCATCCAGGCTGGTTCCTGGGCTCACGAGGCAGTGGTGCAGCAGAAAATCCCTTTTGCACCTTTGCCAAAAGCTGGCAACTCCATCCAGACACATCTGTACCTATGGGAGCAGCTGCAGCATCCATAGGTATCCAGGTAGATGTTCCACACTGCTTCATGGCAAAGTCCTGACCTCCTGGATGGAGGCTAGGAGGAGGCTTGGAAGGGAGCCTCCTGGACGGGGCTCTAAGCTCTCCCCAGAGCCTTCACTCTCCAGGCTCTCCCAGCTCTCACAGCATTTCTGTGAGGAGAAACTGCCTCAAAGCAAGAGGGAGGGAAGAGTGTAGAGTTTAACAACCTTGCTGCCTACTTGGCCTCAGAACTGTGCCTCAGTGCTGATGTGCATATTCCAGGCATGGAAAAGCACCACATCCCTCCCTCCTGCCTGCAGAGCTCCCTGTCCCAGGAGAGGCAGCAGGAGAGCCCTCCCATCTGTAAACACGGGATCAATGTGCTTGCCAGAAGATGGATTATTTGTGCAGATGTTGGTGCTCTTCAGAGCAGTTTCCATGTGAAGGTGAACAGAAGCACGGCACACTTCAGCAAAAGCTCATTTAATTCTCATCATTACCAGGTCTCTAATGTATAATTGATCCTTAAGCCCGTCGGATAACTCCAGTTCCAGCAGCTGCAGCTCCCAGGGATGGAGTCCTGCCTGCACCCAGGAGGGCCCCTGTCTTAGGTCGGAAATGAGGTTGTGTATTCTATTTCCATCTGTCAGAGCTGGGGCAGTTCTCTGCTGTTCATGGGAGACACCCTCAGAGAGCACAAACCAGTTCCAGTGAAATGGGAAAGTCACAGCCCAAGTGCAGGACAGCTGGAATCCACACAGCTCCCATGGCCCTGGGGCAAAGCCTCTGCTCTTCCCTGCTCCAGCCCCACTCACATTCCAGGTTCAGAGCACTGGTGAGAATGGAAGCTCCCAGCTCCGTGCTCCAGGGAACTGCATTTGCCTCTGAATTGGAAAAACTGGAATTGAATCTTTCCTAGGGTTTTTCTCCTCAGTTTTGCTAAAAAAACCCCAACTTCTGTTACTGAAAGCTATTTGGGTTTTGGCTCATTTGGGTTCTGTTTCTGGCCTAATCTAAGATTCTGTATGCTGTAACCCAAGGCTAAACCTATCCTCAGGTGGAATTAAACCCAAGGCCAAGGTTTTTGCTCAGTTTTGATGCATGAGCACAATGCTGGCTTGGGATGCACCAAAAATTTCAAGGTTGGCTGAGCACTAATAACAGGAGGTTCGTAGACTCCCTCTGCTCTGATGGTATTGATGGAAATCAAATCCTTCAGAAGCCAAGAGCTGCTCTCAGCAGTGTCTGTACATAAAACACCTCCACGGACTCACTCCTGGTCTATTCTTTGGTATAGCTAATGAGAGCTCGGCAAAGGAGGGTCTTTCTATCACAAGCTCTTTCAGAGGAAGGTTCCCAGCCTGCAGCTGTTGACCAACACTGAGAAATTCCAGGTTTTCTGCCTGTCCTTCTGGCTTAGTCAAGGCTCACTCACAGCACTGCATAACAGGAATGACTCTGCTTTTCTCATGGAAAATGAACCTATAACTCCCTAATCCTGGAGCAAAGCAGGTTGAGAGAAGGGTGAGTTAAAAAATACCCCAGGCCTGGCGTTGTTTGTGGAGTAACAGGAGCCATGACGCCAAAACACTGTGGGCTGCCACCTCCCCCCAAGCTCACCTCCCTCCAAAGGATGAAAAGAGCAAGTAATTAAACAATGGGTTTGCCATAAGTGCTGGACTTCAGAGGCTGCTTTTCCCTTTCTTCTTTTTTGTACGAGGAGGAAAAGGGGAAAAAAAGATTTAAGATAATGGCCCTTTTTCTCTTCAGAATAAATTAAGCTCAAAGATAGAGAATCCCATTACTAATGCCTTTTAGCAAAGCCCAGACATTCTTTTAAAGTCAAACTTTAAAGTCTAACGTGCAGTGATCTCGTCGAAATCTTTCCTGTAATGATATTTAAGTGATGGCCAAGTATATCAGTGGGTTCAGGAGAAGTGCTGATTGCATATCTTCAAGGGAATGAGACACTGCAGAGCTGTGGCAAAGGAACCCATGCTGCTGATATAAAAGTTGCCTTTAAAACTACACACACACAGTTGTTAGTAACTAATTATTCCAGGAGTCATGACAGAAGAAAAGAAAAAGGTAGAGAAATCAAGGCAAAGGATCCGCCTCGAGGAGGGGAATGTGGGACACGCGGCTCTGATGTGCGATAGGAAAACTTCTTCCCATCCCTTCTGTGCACCATTCCTGAATTTAATATTCTTTTCAAATTCTTCTTCCCTTTTTTTTGGAGCAGGAGGAAAGCTGACAAAAGCATGATCTTCACATCTGCTCAGGGAAAATAAAATATAAAAGATAAGGTGGTGATGGGGGGAGGATTGAGATTGCTCACGTGGCTCCTTAAAGAAGGCCACCCCTGAGGAAAGCCAGTGGCCAGATCTGGGCGGGGGTCTCACCTCACAGCACTGCTCTGGATTTGGGGGCCCAAGGAGCCCCTTGTGCTGGACTTTCTCCAGCCCATTTGGGGCCAGAGCAAAACCCAGAGCACCACCCTGACCCCAAAGCCAGGTTTTTCCACGGAGACAGCGAAAGGCCGGGCCCGGAGCGCCAGAAGGAGCCGTTCCCTGTGTGGCACCGAGCTCTGAGGGCACGGGGAATTTATAGCAGTGCCTCCAGCACCAGGGCAGCCTCTCCATCTGCTGCAGCCTCTGCAGCTGAACCACTGCCCCGGGCTGGGCAGGAGGAAGAGCAGGGTCACGGCAGAGGGGGAGGAACTCCCTCTGTCTGCTCTGCAAAGCCCCTTCTCCATCCCGGCCCCCCAGGGGCTCTGCTCCTGCCTGTGAGCACAACTTCCCAAGGAGGGAAAGGCAGCAGATATTGGAGAGACAAGAGCTGAAAAGCACAAGGGAAGCAGCAGATCTGGCCAGGCAGGGATAGCTGTACTCCCTGAGCGCTTCCCAAGAACCACTCCAGACCTTTGACCTACACGTGCACCCTCATCCTTCAGCCTCTCTAAACCACGGCCTCAAAAGTTATGGCCAGAAGCTTTCAGGCTAATCCCACCTTTGGAAACAAAAAGGCAGCAGTGCTTTAGTCCTGTCTCATACATAAACATCCCCACAGCAGCTGTAAATCTGTTTTCCCCCAATGCTCTCTGTAAAGAAGCTGTTCTTGTTTTAGGCAGTGTGGTAGGAGAGGTTAGAAAAATTCCTGTATGGACCCGGGGGTGAGGTGGCATCACCTGAGCTCCTGCAGCCAGGTTCGAGCCTTCCAGAGCTGGTGAGGTCCTGTCTCACCCATTTCAAGCTGCTTGCTGCCAAAGCAATAAAATAATGTAATGTACAAAAATTACTCCAGCCATACCACATCCCCTCATTTCTGAACATAAATAGTTTTGTTACATGGACCATCCAAACACAGACCCCAAAATGGAACAGAAATCCAAACCGTACCAAACATTTTTTAGCCACTCTCAAGACAAGAGAACATTTCAGTGCAGTCAGGAATCAGCATCTGCTCCAGCATCCTTTGGTCCCCACGGCGAGGCTGCGGAGAAACCGGGAGCTGGAAACGAGTGACAGCACCTCCAGCTCCTGGCCTCTCCTCCAGGTGGATTCATCACCACCTCCTACAGAGGCCTCCCCTCCATTTTCAAAACAACCTTTTGGTTTGAGGAATTACAGTTTAAAGGATATTGAACATTAATGGTCATTGACTGTGCATTTAAGGGGTAAAATAAGAACAAGTCCCTCTGGCAATTACCACTCTCCAAGAACTTCGGGCTCTCATTTCTCTGTTAACAGTGCAGAGATCAGACTTACACATTTATTAGGAAGAGGCCACTTATGTTCAGCTTGGCACAAACACGCTGTCAGCAGTGGTGTTTAATTAGGGATTACAGCCACGGAACTGGATAATCAGGCTTGCTAATGAATCAGGAAGCTCAGTAAAGTGCAGAGATAAAGATTTTGGCTGCTTTCCTTTACCTACCCATGCTCCTCCTTCACCATATCCCACTCCTTCCACCTAGAATTGCAGGTTTGGAGACAAAGCTTTATCTTCCAGTGCAGCCCAGGTGAATGTAAAAAGCCTCCACAACATCAGTGAATATTCACAGTTTGCTCTGAGATCCCTAAATAAACAAACAAACCCCATCATTATTGCCTTGCTTCTAGGGGGCCCCGACCAAGACAGAGTAGCTCCACTTCTGCAGCACTGCCAGCAGGAAGGTGCAATATTTAAGGCAATTTTTATTGGTTGGACACCGAACACGGGGTGATACATTTCAAGCCTCATTTGGCACAAAATTGAAATGGTTTGAGTCAACATTCAAGGTAAACGTCTGCATTTTTATGGGCAAAGGCCTCAAGTTATTATTATTTGCTTCTCTGCTGGTTAAATTCAGCTTTGGTATATTTACTGCATCATCCTAAACTCCAATCAGACTGATTGCTGGTGGGTATATTATGGCTGGGAAAATAGGTCTTTTGCTGAGGCAGTGAGAGGCTAACAGACATCCTTACATCCTTTTGCAAAGTCGCTCATAAATAAGAGGTCATATCTAATAATGTTTGCTTAAAACTTCTTACCAGAGCTTCTGTTCTCAGACACTGCTTGGCTTTTTAGTTTCAGCTTTAAATAACTACATGGGGATGGATTTGCTGGTGAGAGCAGAAATAATCCCCCTCAGCTGTTCTACCCCTGCATGTGCACAGGACAATGGGGACATCGAGAGAATAATGAGGAAAGGAGAAAGAAAGTTTATTGTAGAAGGCAAAAGAGGAAAAGTTCATCACCCAAAGCGTCACAGAGCTGGTGGTACCCACCCCTCACTACCCATCCTCAGCTACAAATCCCTCCAGGCTGGGGAGGAAGGGATGGAGAGCAGCTCTGGGAGAAGCACCTGGGGTGCAGGTGGGGGAGAGCTGGACAGGCCCTGGCCCAGAACCCCCCTGTGCTGGGCTGATCCCCAGCGTGGGCAGCAGGGCAGGGGGGATTCTGCCCCTCTGCCCCCCAGGTGAGACCCCACCTGCAGAGCTGCCTCCAGCTCGGGGGGCCCAGCACAGCAAGGAGCTGCAGCTGCTGGAGCCAGTCCAGAGGAGGCCACGGAGATGCTCCAAGGGCTGGAGCCCCTTGGCTCTGGAGCCAGGCTGGGAGAGGGGGGGTGCTCACCTGGAGAGGAGAATCTTTTTGGTGAATGAATTGTGACCTTGCAGAGCCTGAAGGGACCAAAAACAAAGATGGGGAGAGTCTGTGGACAAGGGCTTGGGGTGACATGGCATCAATTTTGGACACTCCCTTCCACAGCCCTGGTCTGGCTGCAGTGACCATGCCAAGGCTGATGGATGACTGTGGTCTGCAGGAGGTGACTTTCTGAACATCACTGAGCCCCTGCACTCAACAGTAACATCAGTTCTTGATCCAGCAAGCACCTCTGCAAGGGCTGGGACACTTGCAGGGGGTATTTACAGTAAATTTTTAGGATATTCACTGTACATGGCCATGGAGCCCTATCAAAAGCAGGAAGCTGAGAGGGTATCTTGGATATAGAAGCACACATGTGACAAACTGAAAGAGAGGCAGAGCACAAGGGCCAGCACCCAGAGCTTTGTCATCCAGAACAATTTGCCATTAGAATGACATGCCTGAATTGCTCTCTGGCATCAGGATGGGGATGGAGCTAACTTGACTGGTGACAAGCTCCTGAGCATGGAAATGTCGAGGAAAAGACCCTGCTCAAAGCTTCAGACTGAACCCAGCAACCAAGGCATTGCCTGAGCAGGGAGCTGCTGAAGAAACAAAGGCCCAGGGTTGGCAAAGCCCCTTCCACAGAGGCCGTGGCCAGGGCCTGGGGGAGAACACATGCAGCAAGGCAGGAACACGAGGGTGGACAGTGAGCAGCTCCTGGGGAAGGGAGGGGAAGGGGCACTGAAGCATTTTCCTGATGCACACAGACAAATGTCAGTAAGCAGCACGGACATGAACCAGCCCTGACAGATGGAGCCATCCTGGTTTTTGTTTGTCTCCAAAGTTGTCAGTTCAGGTCTCCAGGTCAGAAATCATTTTATCTGTTAAACCATATGCTTTGTGGAACAAAACGCCTGGCAGACTTCAAGGCATATGTATTTTAAGGAGCACAGTAACACGATGAACATCACCAGACACTTGCTTCCCAGTTGTTATTGCCGTGCTACAGGCGAGGCTTTTCTCCTCTTGCCCCGTCTGTGGCCTACAAATCACTGAGGAAAAGAAAAACACAACTTCACTCCAACTTAACCATTTAGGAGTATCCTGGTCTAGAAATCCACTAAAGAATCATAGAAAGGCTTGTGCAGGAAGGGACCTTAACAATCATCTTTTTCCACTCCCTGCCACGGGCTGTGTACCTTCCACTATCCAGGGGTGCTCCAAGCCCTGCCCAGCCTGCCCTTGGGCACTTCCAGGGATGGTCATCTGCTCTGGGCTCCCTGTGCCAGGGCCTCACCTCCCTCACAGGGAACAATTCCTTTCCAGTATTCAACCTCAGCCTACCCCAGTCTTTACAAGAACAGCAGCATAAATCCCATCCCAGGCCAGCCTCCCACTGCAGGACCTTCAGTCATCACAGCTGAGGGCTCTCTGCCTGCAGCAGGAGCCTTGGTTTCACTCCAGATGAAACAACTACATCTAAACCTCAGGTGAGGGGAGTTTTCCAAGCCTCAGCTCTCAGGGGATGCTCACTTAGGCTTTGTCTCTGCAGAATCTGCAGAATCTTTCTCCAGAAACCCCATTCAAAGCAGATGAAATTTCCTGCTTTGCATGATCCCCATTAACACCCGGCAGTGCATGGGCTGGGACAGGAAAGCCCCCTCCCCTTATTGCTTTTCCTCATGCCCCCACTTTGTACCAAACACCCCCTGGTCTATTTTAGGCTGCAAAAGCCAGATGCTGTTTTCTGCCACTGCCCACAGCTCTTTGACAGAGCCCAAGCAACAAATTCCCCCTCTCCTAAATGGAAATAAATAAAAAGAAATGATGGACAGTCTATCAAACCGATTAAGCCAGGCTCAGAGAAAGCATCCCCAGCAGTCAGGTTCAGGGCCATCGTCTTGAGCACTCAGAATAAATGTCCAGGAGACATCTCCAAGAACTAACTCACTGCCTCAGGGTCAGGGGTTCAACTCACACACAGCACTTGGGGCAGGACAACAGATGCTGTTGGAGGTTCCTTGCTGAAATCATGTTAAACCATCTTTATTTTTCTTCAGCCAATAATGCAAAGTCTTTAATCCCAGCTTGTGGACAGCCTAATTAAGCAGTGAGCAGAGAAGGTTAGATTCTTATCTGACAAATAATTAGAGCTTCCCTCCCCACCCAGCCCAACTCAATCCCCTCTGGCAGCAGAGAGCACTCTGAGCAGCACCCAGGTTATTGCAGCTGGACACGGGGCATTTATCACCCTCTGTCCAGAGCCATGGATCCTGCTGGATGTGGATGTGCCTGCTGGAGCTCACAGATCCTGCTGGAGCTGAGCGAGGGCAGCTGCTGCTTCTGCTGTGCTCGAGCCATGGTGACAGGGAGCTGCAGAGGCAGGTTTTCCATTGGGATGATCAATATCCAACCATTTCCTACCGAAAACCTGGCTTTGACTGAAAAGCTGGTTTTTCACTAAAGAAAAGATTGGCTTTTTCCACCAAAGAAAAGATTGGCTTTTCCCACAAAACCCCAGAAACATCAGAGGGAAACCAATGACAAGCTGGACTTTCTTTTGTCAAAGAGGCAGCAAAATCCTGAACTAATATTCCAGGAAGGATGAACTGCTCTGTTCTATCCCCAGGACTCCTAAAAGCTTCACCTGCCATCCACTGCCTCTTTTCTTTAGACACCTATTGTGTCTTTGCAGTGAAAATAAAGGCAAGAATAAAGGCTCAAAGAATTGGGGTGCTGAATATTGCAATAAAGGGGGAAAAAAGCACCACGAGGGCTCAGACTGACTGCCCATGCTGGGGCTGTCTGGGGGAGGACAGAGCATCCCTCAGGACTGATTTCTGAGCAAGGAAAGGAGAGTTTGGAGGCCAGCAGAAACCAGACTGCTCAGGAAATGGTCCATGTGGGGTAGGGCTTGGAGCAGCCTGGGCTGGTGAAAGGTGCTCCTGTCCATGGCAGGGGGGGTTGAGATGAGTTTCAAGGTCCCTCCCAACCCGAAGCAGCCTGGGGTTCTGTACTCCGAACCCCTGTGATGCTCCCAGCCACACAGAGGTGCCTGGGAACACCAACACGTGGGGCTTTGGCAGGAGGATTGCAGTGCCTCGCTTTATTTAACATTCAAACTCCTGCAGAGCAGAAAAGCAATGTGTTTCCCCCCTCCTTGTTCCATTAGTTTCAAACAGACCCTGCAAACAGAAACATCTTTTTCCCCTGCCTGTCCTTACCTTGAGTTCTCACTGCTCACCCGTGTCCACTTCCAATCCTCACTGTGCTCTGCCAAGGCTCTCCTTGCTTTCCCCTAACAGCACTGATAGTACAAAAAAATGCCCAAATACAAAAACTTACTCTAGTGGAAAGTGTCCGTGGCAGGGGATGGAACGAGATGTTTCCATGGGCTCTTCTAACCCAAACCATTCTGTGGTTCCGTGGAAGTAAATTTGAGGCCATTTTACATGTGAGATACATTTTTCCTCAAAAATGACTCCTCAGCAGCTCCCCAGGCACAGCCAGCCCTGGTGAGGAGCAGCAGGACCATCACAGGAGGCTCTGTGAGCACCCAGCCCCAGGAATACAAGAGATCCAACATGAAAGATGGAAAAGCCCTCTCAGATTACCAGACCCAACCATTCCCCCAGCACTGCCAAGGCCACCACTAAACCATGTCCCCAGAGGCCACACCTGTGCATGTTTGAAGATTTACAGAGATGCTGACTCCACCACTGCCCTGGGCAGTCTTTCCCAGAGCTTGAGCACCATTTCAGTGAGGAAATTTTCCATCATATCCAATCTAAACCTCATCAATGCCATCATTTAGCACTTGCAGGGGCATGCCAAGTCCATTAAATGCCACCAGAAATGCCAGTGGGATTTAGGCACAGGCCAGCCAATGGCTCCCTGGAGATGCTGGCCCTTGGGAGCCGTGCCAGGGCACTCCTGCATCCCATGGCAATTCTTGGATGGGCTGGGCAGCAGCCCTGCCAGCTGGGAGGGTCATAATTCAGAGAACACTGAACCAGTCCAGGGACTAAAAGGTCCAGGCAGCCAGTGAGAGCCTTTGCCAGCGATTTGGCAGAAATCTGTGAGAGCACATCCATCCAAGAGGCACCAGATTTCCCTGGCATATGGGGCAAACAATTTCTGTGCTGCTGTGCCCAATCCCAGCAAGCTGAGGCCGTTTTTATGCACCCAGGGTTGGCTTTAAGAGGATGTTTTCCCTCTCCTTGCAGGTTCTGATGTGCTGAGGTAGCTTGAATTAATCACCAGTGTGCCTTTCCCAGGGCACCGAGGGAGCCTGGAAATGGACAGGGATCACTGGAATCACACAGCACAATCCATCTGTGTCCCACACCCTGCAGCTGCCCCTGGGAGAGCCTCTGCTAGGGTGTAGAGCTGCATTTCATTGCACATTTCATCCTGGGGACACCCACAGAATTCACAGAATCATCAGGTTGGAAGAGACCTCCAAGACCATCGAGTGCCACCAGGAGCTCCTCCTGATGAGGTTTTGGGTGCCAAAGCACAGAACATCCATTTTTCCAGGAGCAAAAATGCTGCCCCTGGCCACAGACCCTGCAGCACCTGGGAATAAGTCCCAGATGAAGGTTTCAATTCCATTTCAAACCTTCCACCAAAAGCACTCCTTACACTCCACCCTAATCCCACATTGTGGCTCTGATCCCAAATTAGTTTAATTCTCAGGGCAGAGGTGTGGGGTCCTGGTTAAAAGCCAAGGCCTGGACACAGCTGCTCTGGACTGAGGTCCCACCTGAGCCCTGGATTCACTCTGTGACCTCAGACAAATTCTCTTCCACAATCAAAATGTGGTCGTGGTGCCTTGAACCAGGGGAGTGAGGAGACAGTGAGAGCCATGGGCAGAGCACAGTGATAAAGATCCTGACAGACACTTCCACAGGAAGATTCGGAATTTCTCCAGCTCAAAATTCAAAGCAGTGCTTCCCCAAATTGACATTTTCAGAGAGTTCAGCTTCTTGAGAGGGTTTGACAAGTAAAAAAAGTCAGAGAAGGGGAAGTAATTTTGTAAATCTGAGCTACATTCAGAGAACACCTTCAGCTCATGAAATTAAAGTATATTCAATGCCAGCATTCTTTATTGCAAGGAAAAGAAGTTATCTACCTTTTTTAGTCACTTTGAGATTTAAAAATAAACATTTTGTTTGCAGTATGCTCCTGACAGATCAACAGGAAACTTCACTTTGGTGAATATAAACCACCTGTATTTAATATCCAACCAGAACAGACCCTCCAGCCTGCTGGGACCCTCAACCAGGCACCAAAGCAGAAAAAGCTGTAATTTCAAAGTGCTGTGTATTTTACCTCAACAAAGGTTTATCACTTAGAGAGCTCTAGGAAAAACTACCAGTGGGATACAGAGACAGCCCTGTCCCCTCCTCCTGCAAAGGAAAGCAGGGAAAAAAAAAAAAAAAAAAGGGAAAAAAAAAAAAAAAAGAGAACTTTGCCAATCTGCTCTATCCCTAAAACCCCAGGCTGCAGTGTAGGCACACCTGGAAGCAGCACAGGCACTTTGCTGCAGCCTCTGAGCACAGATTAACACCAGGGATCACGAAATCCATTTGAAGCTGAAGACACATGAGCAAAAATCTGTCTGTGGACATCAGTGCCTGTGCTCCCGGGACAGAGGAAAGGCACACTCCCAAACCAGACGTGATTTCCAGCTGAGGAAAAGGAGCACCACGGCTGCCTGTGATGGTCCTGCCCCACCCTGGACTCTCCCTCATCTGGAGGGAAACTTGCTGTTTTCATGTCTCCTTCATCTTCCTAAGCCATCAATCAGCGAGTCAATAATTGGTAAACATGCTCCAACTTTCAACTCCGGCTCCCTTGGAGGAACAGATTCACCAGCAGCTACTTCAAAATCCACTGGGCACCTCCCTCCCCGTTCCACATGTTTATCACTGTCAGCGAGCAGCTTCTAAAGCGCTTTTGCTGTGCCTTGAATTCAGTTGCTCCAAATTGTCTCTCAAGTATTGCATGTACGAGTTCAAAGCCCTGAGATGTTAACAGCAGCAACACATTCTGGCATCTTTATCTGCAGTCTTACTGAGGAATTTTATTCCAAAGAACAGAAACTCTATTTCTTAACAAGTTTTCCTTTTCTCCTGACGTGCAGCTTTATGCTCTGTGTCTCCTGGCTGGGCTGGATCACCGGTCAAGGAATCAAAGCCTGGCTCAGGCTCCTCCAAGCCCTCGCTCTGCTGACACCACCACGCAGCACAAATTGAGCTCTGGGGAAGGTGAAATGCTTTGGAGCTGTCAGCAACCCCACAAACCACGAGCACTTTGCAGAAAGCCAAAGCTGGCAACCAGGCTGTGCAAGGAGCCCCACACAAAAGAGGGTCCCACAAAAGGGGAACCCACAGCAAAGCAAAGCCCTGCAGAGCTGGGCAGGGGGACACACCTGAGCCACAACCATCTGGGAATGCACACCTGGCACTTCCAGGAGGGCCCTGGGGACAATCAGGCCCAGCATCCACAGCCTGGTGAGGAGGGGATGCTCCTGCTCTGCTCTGGGCTGGGGCAGCCTCAACTCCAGTGCTGGGGCAGCTTTGGGCACCTCAACATGAGATGAAAAAGTGTTAAAGAGCATCCAAAGGAGGGACATGGGGATGGGGAAGGATCTGGAGGGGAATAGAGCCACAGGAGGAGCAGCTGAGGGCACTGGGATTGTTCAGCTGGAGCAGAGGAGATGAGGGCAGAGCTCAGGGGCTGCAGCTCCTCCCGAGGGCAGCTCTGATCCCTGCCCTGGGACAGGGACAGGAGCCAGGGCACGGCTGGGGCTGGGCCAGGGCAGGGCAGGCTGGAGCTCAGGGAAAGGTTCTTCCCCAGAGGGTGCTGGCACTGCCCAGGCTGCCCAGGGAATGGGCACGGCCCCGAGGCTGCCAGAGCTCCAGGAGCCTTTGGGCAGCGCTGCCAGGGATGGACAGGGTGGGATTGCTGGGGGTCTGGGCAGGGACAGGGGCTGCCCTGGATGAACCTTTGTGTCCCTCCAGCTCAGGATAATCTGTGATTCTGTCTCAGGACCTGCAAATTCTTGGAATAATCAGGGCCCTTCTGCCCCAGAGCTGTCTTTGCTGTAACATGGAGTAAGACTGAGCTCACCCTCAGGGGGCTGGAGTGGGGCACAGCCCAGCCTGGATGAGCGAAGTGTTATTTACACCCTGTCACAGAACTGCAGAGAGGATTCTTCCCTCACCAGTGCAGAAAAGCACTTGTGGATAACCAGGAGTCCCCTCACCTGCATTTCCCTGTTTTCCTTGCTGCACTCCATATGAAACGACTCAGAATAACTAAAACCCTGTGAAGTTCCCAGGTAATTTTCATTTCACTGTGATCCGACCGTCTCCTCAGAGCAATGAGACCTCTCAGTGCCAAAATTTAACAACTGCAACAATTCTCCTTAACACCTCCTGCCAGCGATATTGTTCATCGCTGAATTGCTTCATTAATTCCAAGTCAATACAAGCAGCTTCCTTTTGTCAATCTCTCTATATTAACATATAATTTCAATGTTTGGGGCCGTTTTCAGGCTTGGAAATGAGATTAGCGTCAAGTGATTAAAATAAGTTCTCAAGACTGGGCAAAATCACCAGCTCACAAAGGCTAAAGATTGATCTTTGCAATGGAGAATGTAACAACCATTCCCAAATTATAAGTTTACCGTTACACCACTCCATTTTTGAAAGCTGTTTGCTTTCAATATCTTGTTTTTGTTTTCCCAGGGAATCAACATGGGCAGACTTCACGAAAATTGCAGCCCGGATTCCAGAGGGTTGCAAAGGCTTTGCTGGAGGAGCCCGGGTGCATTTCCCTGCTAATGGGATGTCAGGACTGGCTGTGCTGAAGGACATGAAGTGCAGGGAAGTTGGGAAATCCTCCCAGCGCTCCCTGTTCACGTCCCCTTTGCCATTCCAATTGCATGTGACATCATCAACCACAATTAATGAATTAGACTTGTCACAGGAGATATTTTCCTGCAGTAGGACTGGTAAGTGATGCTCCCAACGGAGCCAGCTCCAGCTCAGGAGCAGGATTTGGCTGTGGGAGATTGATGGTCTTACCCTTTCCTTGGTGCTGCACAGGAGACTCCCACCAGGGCAGGCTGGACATGGGCAGTAAAACACGAGTGACCCATGGTCACTGTGGCCTGGCTGTGACATCAGACTGGACCTGCCCATTCTGAGAAGGGCCCAGACCCAAAGGGATCCATTCATCACCCCTGGCCAGGCAATTAAAAGCAAGCACAGGCTGTCCTTGAGCACACACGAGGATTTCTCCACTTGGACGTTCAAACTTCACCTGTGGTGCACACCTGGGGTCAGAGGACGTTCACTGCTCTCGTGTCTGAGTCCTCCTTTGCACCTCCTCCCTTCACCACAGCCTGAAGGGCCTCCAGAGCCCCCTGGGGAAATCCTTCCAGGTAGCATCACTTTGGGAACATCTCTGACCAACAGCATGAACAGGCAGAACCTCCAGGTCTCTGAGGGGGAACTGGATCACAGACCAACAACAGAACTCTCCTCAAGGGCCAGGTGAGCCACAAACACTGAAGCCACGAACTGCCATGCTTGTCTCAGGAAAACCTAAAAATGAGAGGAATCAACTCACAAAAAGCAGAGCTTTTTGGAGAGAGAAGGAATCCTGTGGTAAAACAGAGACCAAAGACGAGCAGCTGATGCAGCTGCCAAGGCTCGTTGTGTCTGGAGGGAAAGCAATGGCACTGAGCTCATAGGAAGTGCTGCTGGAGTCTCTTGGAGTTTTACCCAAAGCTGAGCTCCACAGGTTGGGTGAGTCCAGTCCTCTCAGCTGTCAGTTCTTAATTCCATGACTGGAAAGTTGGGAAATGAGATCAACCCCCTCCAAAGCAACATGGGCAGAAAGGAAGGCTCAGAGCACCTCAGTGGGGCAGAGAGAAGCACTGAGTGTAAACCTCACTCCAGAGGGTTTGGTGCAGAGGGGAGAAGCTGCTGCTCCATCCCTGCACATGTGTTTGTAGCCTGTGTCCATCGTCTCAGCTCTTCAGGAGCTGACAATCCACTTCAGACACAATCCACTGCTCCTTTTGTTTATAAAAGCAAGCACCAAAAAGAACAAATCATTGCAATCTTGGGGGTTGTTTCCTGTGGAGTTCCCCTGGCACTGGCATTTCTTCCCTCCCAAGCCAACATTTATTTTTCAATATCCTGCATAGTGTGATGGTGCTCTGCACTATGTTCACCCCTCCAGCCCTCACCCTGCTCTCTTTTACCATCTATAGAAGGTCCCAGAGGTGCAGCATCACTGCAGGTGTTGAGGCACCTCTGAGCAGGTTCAGCACCACATCACCCTGAGGAGAGGACCAGAAAGCTCTTTGTGACTCACAGCAAATTGTTCTCAGAACCAGGTTGGGCAAACCAGCTGTGCAAGACAAGGTTTGGGAAACAGGAACTTTCCCTCCTGCCCTGTGACCTTTCCAGAGAATCACAGAATGTCCTGAGCTGGAAGGACCACCAGAATCATCCAGTTCAACCTCCAGCCCTGCACAGACACCCCAACAATTCACAGAATCACTGGGTTGGAAGAGAGCTTCAAGATCATCGAGTCCAACCCAGCCCCAACACCTCAGCTAAACCCTGGCACCCAGTGCCACATCCAGGCTTTGTTAAACACACCCAGGGATGGTGACTGCACCACCTCCCTGGGCAGCCATTCCAGAACTTTATCACTCTTCTGTAAAAAACTTCTTCCTGATATCCAACCTGTATTTCCCTTGACAATCCCACCGTGTCCATCCCTGGCAGCGCTGCCCAAAGGCTCCTGGAGCTCTGGCAGCCTCGGGGCCGTGCCCATTCCCTGGGCAGCCTGGGCAGTGCCAGCACCCTCTGGGGAAGAACCTTTCCTGAGCTCCAGCCTGCCCTGCCCTGGCCCAGCCCCAGCCGTGCCCTGGCTCCTGTCCCTGTCCCAGGGCAGGGATCAGAGCTGCCCTCGGGAGGAGCTGCAGCCCCTGAGCTCTGCCCTCATCTCCTCTGCTCCAGCTGAACAATCCCAGTGCCCTCAGCTGCTCCTCCTGGGCCCCTCCAGATCCTTTCCCATCTCCATGTCCCTCCTTTGGATGCTTTTTTAACAGCTTTAGATCTTTTTTGGATCGTGGCACGCAAAGTGCCCCCAGCAGGGGAGGTGAATCCACGTGTCCTCAGGGAGCTCCTGCAGGCACAGTGGAGAGGTCATTGCACTGAGAAGGAAGAAGAAGCTCCCCAGAAGGCCAGAAGCAAGGCTGAGTTGATATTCTCCTCAGCCAGGCACGTCTGGAAACCTCCTTCGGCCCTCACTGCTGCCTGAGGCTGTTACGGCTCCGAGTCTTTGGCTTTCATGTTGGAATGAAAATATCATGATGTACAAATTATTACTTTGTAATTAATTATGCAGAATAACTAAAGTGAACATGACTTCGGCATTATGACAGCTTTGAAATTTACCACTTTGTAAATTAATAAGTAATGAATCTGGCTTGCTGGGTGTATGTTTAATATACGAGAAGGTTACCTAAACAAAAAGGAAAGCTTCAGCTGATTTAGCCATAGGAGAGCAAGAAGGAGCCTCAATTTTGTTGGCAAGGAGGAGAGAGGAGAATGCACTTTTTGTACCCTTTTCAACTGAGAGACACTGGCAGGGGTGTGATAATCCCACTCCACACAGCTCCTGCACCCAAAACTGACTCAGATTTCCCCAGACTTGGCAGAACCTGTGGCTTTGCTGCTGTGGAGCCAGAGTAGGGAAGGAGAGATGAGGAAATGTCTGCAAACAAGCTTTGTTTAAAGCAGGCAGCAGGGAAGATTCTGAATTTTGCCCTGCCCTGAAGAATGCCAATGCTCTTCTGTTCCACAGGCAGCATTGGGCAGCAGGCTGAGTGCCACGGGAGCCTTCCCAGCCTGCTCACCCCGGCCAGAGCTGCTCACTCACCACTTTCCCACCCACAAACCAGACTCTGACGCTGCCACCTCAGTCCTGAGCGATGTTTCGGGCCCGTGAGGTAGCAGGTTGCAGAGGCAAACACCCATCCTTGTGTGAGCTTTGCTGCTCTGCTCCTGCCACCCACCTCGGCAGGTCTGTCCTTTGGCTCCAAGGCTGGGAACCCAGCCAGGGCTGTTGGTGTTCCTGAGTTGTTTCTGCTTTCACTGCCTGGCTCTCCAATGGGCTGGGGGCATGGCACAGGACCCTAAGGGCCAGCTGAGCATGGCCAGCCTCAGCTCTAAAAGCTCTTTCATTCCTCTGTTCCTTCCCAAAACAGGGAAGGCACCAAAGGAGCATCATCACTCTGGTGTCAGTTTGTGCCCCTGCAGGGGGCTGCAGCACACACACCATATTTTTTCCCTCCCTCCCCATTCCATCTGACTGCCTGCAGCCTTTGAGTGCCATTTAAATCACTCCCACCAAAGCGGCAGGGCTGTGCTGGGAACTACAGCTGAGGGCTGACCTTGCCAGTGGGGCAGCACTAATCACACTAATTAGAGGCACATCCCTGCATGTCAGCCTGTCAGCCAGGGATCCACAGGACACCTGTGCTGCACGATGTCCAGCACTGACCATCAGCTCCAGGGAGGCTTTTCCCAGCTCTTCCCATAGCAATAAATCACACTGTGCATGCAACAAAACCCCAACAGCCAGCGAGGACATGGCCCCAAAATGCAAACCCTGCTCTGCTTCATCTGCTGAGCCAAGGCAATTCTGGAGCACTTGTCACACTGGACAGGCTCAGTGAAACTCCCAGAGCACACAAATGTTTTCCCTGGAGCCAGATCACACCTTTAGAGGGGACAAGACAGGCTACATCCCCCTGCTTTCCTGAGAGCAGAGTCAGTGCCAGCCCTAAACACCATAAACATGCCCACGAGCCATGGAACAAACATCAATTTCCCTCCCAAGAGAGCACAGACCTTTTTCTTCAGCAGAGGGACACATTTCCAGGAGTCAGGAAAGGTTTATAAGAGGCCTCTCTGCATGGTATTTTTCCAACCACTTCTTTTGTGTCAAAATTCAGCTAATTTTGGGAGGACAGAGGGGGAGAAAAATCTTAGGGAAAAATCACACCCAAGAGAGCGGGCTGGAGTATAAAAATAGCTGCTGAGCTATTCCCTAATAGCCCCTGTGGTTGGGCACGAGGCTTCAGCCACTGACAAGATGCTAAAGAGATGACAGGTGGCATCTCGGCACTTGTTCCATGCCAACAGGTTTCAATGCAAAGACAGCTGAGTTTTTTTCCCTCCTCCTAAAGGACCTCGCATTTCCTTAAGAAGGACTGGGATTTTATGTGTGCTAGCCCATCCCTGAGCTCTGCTGCACCAGCCTGTGGTTTGTTTGGGGCCCCCAGTGCTGTCTGAAGGACCTGAAGGACCCAGAGCCCGGCACGTGAGCTTTGGAAAACAAAAATGCTTAAAGCCTTAAAATAACATGAGTGTGTTCCTCGGGGTGGAACCAGCCCTGCAGCAGCCATGGATATGCCTCTCCTCCAGGGAATGTCCTCTCTTCCCCAGAAATCTGCATTGAACCCAAGCCCCCAGCACCTCCTGGGATGTCCCTGTGCAGAAGGACAAAGGCTGCCTGCAAACCCCTGGTGTCCCCACAAAGCCTGGATTTGGAGAGGCTGGCATTTCCGAGAGGAGGAACAGCTCTGCCCACTGACAGGGGCACATCAGCAACAACCACGCCATTATTGAGAAGGCAAAGATGAAGGCTTGTAAGTCTGGTCTAGACCTGAAGAGCTGCACAGGTGAAGCCCCAGCAGAGGGTTTGGAGCACCAGCCCCACAGGGAAAAGGTTTCCCTAGATTTTGAGTGATACATGTTGTGGATCCCAGAGAAACAGAGTCAGCAGGCTCTGGGTTGACTGCTCCCTACTCTAGAACCAGCTGAATCCACTGTCTCAGGACCCGCTGGGAGTTGTTCCTCATTTTCTTCCCTTTCCAGCTGTATGAAACACTGGCAGGGATGTGACAATCCCACACAACTCCTGTCCTCAAAACTGAGTCAGATTTCCCCAGACTTGGCTGCTCTCAGCTGAGCCTCCTGCCAAGATGACTTTGTACTTCTGGGTCTGAGCACACATTTGAGGTGCTCACAGGGCAGGGGGCAATCACAGCAACACTCCCAGGTTTTCCCTGTTTGGACTGGTATGTTTCATGGTTCCCAGAGGGAGACCAGAGGAACACCATCAGCAGGCTGGATTTGTGTGTTATAAATACGTGTTATAATATTGGCTTTTTGCAAATATTGAAATGGATGCTGTATGTGTGATGTTAAAGTAACTTTGTTATAAAGATATAGTTTTTATTTCTGTTGTTAATTAAGCTCAGTGAAATAGCTGATATCAGTGTGCTTGTGTTAAAATGCCTGCTTGGATGGGATAACACCCAATGAACACAGGATGAGCACACCTGTACAGATCTGCCAGCCAGCAGCACTCACTGTCTGAAGGCAGTGTGGACCAAGGCCCAAAACTGAAGGGGATGAGAATGGACTAAAACCATAACCAAAGAATGTGCACGCTCTAAAAAGACAGATCCAAGGAGGAGCCATGCTAAACAATTCTTGGAACATGAAACTAGTTTGGAGGGAAGTTTACTATGCATAAGGGTCTATGACTATGCAACAGGCTGACGTAATTAAAAAGTATTTAAGGGGTATTTATCCCCAAAGATGTGTGCTCTTGGCTGAGCGCCAAGATGCATCCTAATAACCTTTTGTTCTATGGCCCTTGTCTCCTGTTGTCTTTATTACACTTTTTACATTTTCTCAGGAGAGTGAACGTGTTTTTCTCATGGGCTCACTGCTCCCCACCCCAAACCCAGCTGAACCCGCTGCCTCGGGACCCTCTGGGAGCTGTTCCTCACAGCTGCTGAGGCTTGTTTGATTAATTCCTGTCTCTGCCTCTCTCAGCCAGGTGGGGAAAGTCACCAGTGTCTGACAACAAGGGCAGTGTCTCGTTTGGGTTCCGTGCTGCCCAGCAGCTGCTCCCTCAGCACGGGCAGATTGCAGGGATGGATGTCCGGGCGGGAGGCTGCACAGATCGCTGGGATTTAGGGATTAGGGGATTGTCAGATTCGAGGAGGGATCAGTGTGAAGACTGAGTGTGAGAGCAGATGTTGGTGATTCCCCCACCCCCTCACTGCTCATCCCCTCCCCAGTGCTGTCCCCTCCAAGCATTATCCATTCTCAGCATCAGAGATCTCCTGTCATCCCTTTTTTCATTTGCCAGCCTGGCTCTAAGGGAGCCAGCTGCCTTCCCCAAATCCACAGGCAAAAAGACTCAGTTAATATAAAAGATTAAAGGTGTCTATCTGGCTGTCTTCCCTTGATTCTTTTGCTCTTTCTCCATGGCACAAGCTCCCTCCATCATGGCTAAAGCCACGTCCTTATCCCCACAGTGTGAGCACTCAGAGCCCCTCACCTGCACAGTCATCACCCTCTTTGCCCAGGGAACAGCAGGTCCTCAATACAGAAGAATCTCCTCTTTTCCTGCTTTTAACCTTTCCTACCCAAATCCCTGCAAGTTCCCTGTGACCACCAATCCTTCTGCTCCTGCAGCAGGCACAGGAGACCCTCCATGTGTACCTGTTTACATGGAACAACAGATCCACAGCCAGCTCGCTCCTGCAACACTGGCAGCACATAATGAGTCCCCAAGGCCTTTCCTCTAAGAGGCTCCAGCAGTTCCCTACAAAAGCCCCACTTGAGCAGCTTCCACAGCTTGACCTGTGTCCCTCCTTGCTGAGCGCAGCCGTGGTTAATGAGCCGGCCCTGTGACACGGGCTGGGCTGGAAGCATTCCACTGCCATCCACCCAGGGGCGTTCCTCGTTAGCCCAGGTAGCCCCAAGGCTGGGACAAAAAGGGACTCGGAAAACAGGGAAAGGGCACCGAAGTGCCTGTGCTGAGCAGCAGCAACGTGAGAAAGAGAGACTCTGCCCTGGCAGTGCAGGACGAGAGCAAAATGGAGAGGGTGGAGGTCAAGGGGAACAATTCCCAGCCAATCAGCTCCCTTCCAAAAAATCCTGCACGTCAAAAGCTTCAGACAGTGGTGAAATATCAGCTGCTTCCCAGAGCCACTTCCTAAGGGAGCTGAGAGGGGGCCAGCACTCACCTCACACCCACGACAGCAGGGAGGGAGGAATCACCCAGTGCTAGGTGAGGACAGGCCCTCGAGATAAGTCACAGCAGCCCATAAAGCAACCAGACACAACTTACCTGTGTCACAGAGCGGGAAAAAATGGAATAAAAATAAAATAAAACCAACTAGGATGGCTACCATGAGATCCTATGGCTGAGCAGGTCTCCCCTGCTCAAGGATGACAATTTACAGGGGGAGGAAGGCCAGAAAAAGAAGTAAATAACTCTGTGCCTGCATTGCTTATACAGGAGAGAAGATTTAATAGACACAGAGAACGGAGTCTTATCAGCACAACTCACGCTCAGTAGTGCAAGGGAGGGCATCATACATTAGCTTGCTTTGACCTGCAGGGCCCTCAGTGGGAATTTTCTCCACCACACTGACATGATGTTGTTTAGATGCAATGCACATCTCGCCTGCATGGAAACATGCTGACACTTTGGAGGCTTTTGAATGCAGAGAAGGAGTGAAGAGAAAAGAGATGTCTGGGTCAAAATGTTTCTCTAATGGTTATAGATTTAATTCCATGGTCTGGAGGGAAGGGTGGGAGAAGAGATTATTTTTTTCTTTTTCCTCCCTATTTCCTTTTCAGAACAAGAAAAAGGAATCCAAAAGCATATTACTGTCCTGCTCTCCTTTGCTTTTCTTCAATTCTCTAGTTTGGCTCTGGCTTTCTTTTTCCCTCCCACCTCCATCACTACATACAAAGTCCAAGGAAGATCTGGCCAAAACTGCTGACAATTTAGCTTGGATAAAACATTCCTGGGTTCCTCTAAAAAGGGACAAAATTAAATCAGATTTCTCAACACACAAGGCAAAATAAACAGGAAAATTATTTGCCCAGCCATGCTGGTACTTTAAATTCTCTCAAATAACTGGGTTGTACCCAGAGATAGAGAATGTGACATATTCTTTCAGCTGAAGTTGCTTGTAGCCCCTCAGATTTCCCACTTAGCAGCTGTATTTCATCTCAGACACAACTCAGAAGACACCAGCACCCAAATTCAGGAAGGGAGCAAGACCAGGAGGAGCAGCAGGGGGCTCTTGGGCTTGGCTTTGGCTCTGAAGATTAAAGTGGTCACAGCGAGGAGGATTTATAGAGACCACAGAATCAGGTGGAAAAGGTTGGAAAAGACCTTTGAGATCAGAGAATCCAGCCTGTGAGCAACCACCACATCAGCCAGACCATGGCCCTAAGTGCCTTGCCCAGTCTTTGCTCAAACACCTCCAGGGACAGGGACTTCCCCACCTCTCTGGGCAGCCCATTCCAGTGTCTGGTCACCCTTTCTCCAAAGAAATTCCTCTTGGTGTCCAACCTACACCTGCCCTGCTGCACTTCAAAATTATGTCCTCTCATCCTCTCATCAGTTCAGAGCAGAGCCCGACCCTCACCTGGATGTCCCCTCCTGTCAGGGAGCTGTGAGAGTGAGAAGGGCCCCCCTCAGCCTCCTTTTCTCAGGCTGAGCCCCTTTCTATCTTCCTGTGATGCCCAGGGTCCTCTCCCACCACATTCCCGGAGCAGGTGGGTGCCAGGACCGGCACAGCCACCCCGGCTCTGCAGACAGAGGAGGCAGCAGGCGCCTGGCAGTGCCAGGGTTTGCAGCAGCCCAGAACTGCAAAACCAGCCACCTGGGAGTGGGAGAGCAGCGCCAGCTTTCCTGGGCACGAGGCTGCCTCATTTGTCTCCATCAGGTGCAAATGGGCTGTTCAACCTTTAAGCGCTTAATTAGTTTCCTTTTTGTTTTTAAAAGCAGCACTTGGGTGCCGCGTTGCCCGGAAGGGGAGCAGGACGTGATGGATGGGCTGGGCACAAGAGCCCGATCATTCAGCTCCCAGGGAGGAGCTGTGAGCCATCCCAAAGCTCTGCTCCAAAGAAACTGGGCTCAGCCCTGCTGCTTCCCAGAGAAAAGCCGGTGCCGGCCATCCCCAGCATCCCGGAGAAAAGCCTGGTGCCGGCCATCCCCAGCATCCCGGAGAAAAGCCGGTGCCGGCCATCCCCAGCATCCCAGAGAAAAGCCGGTCCCGGCCATCCCCAGCATCCCGGAGAAAAGCCTGGTGCCGGCCATCCCCAGCATCCCCCCTGCTCCAGGCCACCCACACACGGCACATGTGGCACCTCCCAGCCAGGGCACATCCCTGGAGGTGTCTGTGCATCCCCAGGCGCACAAAGCACCAGCAGTCCCCGATCCCTCCCTCCACCTCGGCTTCCTGCTCCAGCTCCAAAAGAGAAATCTGCCCGTGCCAGCAAGGTGGACAGGAGCTAAGGAGAAACAAATCTGCTTCAGCTGGGGTCACGGTAGGTCAAAGAGATAAAAAAAAATACACGTTGGAAAAGCCACTGACTGGATAGAGAATTGATCTGCTGTGCTGGCTCCCGGGGAAGCCGGGCTGTGAATGCTCCGTGCCCGGATCGATTGGAAAAGTGCTCGCAGGAGCCCTCGGTGCCTGCATTGCTGCCCCCAGCCCCAGCACTCACAGTTGTTTTCTTTCCTGTTTAATTCCTCATAACTCATTCCCAAGACATCCCCCTCCCTCCTTTCCCCATGCTTTTCCTCCTAGATAAAAACAATATGTGGTGCTTTTTTTTTATTCCAGCGGGGTTCCAGCTAATAAAAAGATTTATAATTAAGCCAGTAGATTTCCTTTTGCTATGCTGTCCTGGATTATGAGAAAGTATATTTATATGCAATTATGAAATGAACAGTATTTCTTACCCAAGTGAAGCTTTAAAAGTCATTATGAATCCATTAACTCAGCAGACCTTACAAAAGGCCTTCTCTGCTCTGGATTTATTTTAATTTAAAGCAGATAGGAAACTTTTCTCCTCCTTATTTTTTAAACCCAGCTTTTCTGCAGTAGGATTGTGTGGAAATGAACAACATGCATCAAATTCAGTAGGAAGGCCAAACTCTGGTGGACTCAGCACCACTTTAAGGTGCTGAGTTCCTTCCTCTGGAAGGACTTCCAGAGTCTTTGCCCTGTATCTGAGTGCTCCACGATCCCAACCTAGCAGAGAATCATGGAATGGTTTGGGATGGGAGGGACCTTACAGCCCATCCAGTGCCACCCCTGCCATGGCAGGGACACCTCCCACTGTCCGAGGTGCTCCAGCCCCAGTGTCCAACCCGGCCTTGGGCACTGCCAGGGATCCAGGGGCAGCCACAGCTGCTCTGGCCAATCTGCCACCTTATACTGAGACCTGGAGAATGCAGAATTTTAGAGTCTCCCTTGGCTTCCCCTTCCTTGACTGCCCTGCAGTTTGAGGAGCTCCTCTCTGTGGGATTACAGGGAAGGGTTGAGGTGCTCCTCACAGGAACCACTGTTTCTTTTATGCTTCCCTGCACATCCTCACCTGGAGATTCCCATGGAACATTATGTGCTCAGTGGTCTGTGGTGCTTCAAGCACAGGCTGGAAGAGCCAGGAGACAAGAAATGAAGATGGGAAAAGTCAGAGAGAAAAACCTGCAACCAACCCTGCTCAGAAAGCTGCTGCAGCACCCAAATCCAGGTGGGAGGAGGCACAAAAGCTTTGATCAGGATGTGAGGTCCCTGCCACGGCTCTGGAGCAGGTGTGGGTGGCAGCAGCCCAGCACTCCAATGCTGGGACAGGCTGGCACCTCCCTGCACCTCTGGGGAGGGGAACAGCAGCCTGCCCTCCTCCTGCTGCTCCCAGCCCTCCTCAGCTCCCAGAGCCCTGAGCTGCTGTGCCTGCCCAGGAGAACATCTTCCTGGGCACAGGTTCCAGGAGCTGGGGCATCCCAAGGAGATCTTCTGGACCCCCAAGAGCTGAGGGGGTTTCTCCTCCCAATCTCTGGTGAGATCCTCAGTGCCCTGGAGAAAGATCCATGGAGACCTCAGAACTTCATCCAGGGTCTAAAGGGGCTCCAGGAGAGCTGGAGAGGGACTGGGGACAAGTGATGGAGGGACAGGACACAGGGAATGGCTCCCACTGCCAGAGGGCGGGGATGGATGGGATATTGGGAATTAGGAATTGTTCCCTGTGAGGGTGGGCAGGCCCTGGCACAGGATGCCCAGAGCAGCTGTGGCTGCCCCTGGATCCCTGGCAGTGCCCAAGGCCAGGCTGGACACTGGGGCTTGGAGCAACCTGGGACAGTGGAAGGTGTCTCTGCCCATGGCAGGGGTGCTCTAGATGGGCTTTAAAGTCTCTTCCAATGACTCAAAAAGCTCCACCTGCCCCATCCATAGCTCTGCCTGACAAGAAGGGACAATCTGCAGGATTTTAAACAACTCGTCAGGCAGAAGGATGGCCTCCACCCAGCAAAATATGCTCCAGTCCCAACCATCCTTCAGCATTCCTTATCTCCAGGCGGGCTGAGGATGGCTCATTTTACTCGCCTTAAGAGGAAATCCATCTCCAAGTCACCAAAGGAGCCTCAGCTGCAATGGCCTTTTCATTAATGTGGTGGCAATAAAGCACAGCAGCATCCCCTGGCTGTCATGGGGAAGGGAGCTGGGAGGAATATTAAAAGGGAATTTGCTGGCAGGTGGATGCGGGGAGGAAGGCAAAGCCTGTGGTGGGGCACAGCTCTGCTCCTCCACCACCCAAATCCACCTGGAGAGGGCTACCAGTCCCCCAGGTGTCACCAACCTTCCCTCAACTCCTGATGAGCTCAAGATAAGATCTGAGTGTTCATTGGGAGCCCCCCAACAGGCGTGAGGCTCTCTGGGTGGCACAGCCATTCCCTGGCCCCTTGGGCAGCAGCCAGTGCTTGGAGGGGCTGCAGCAGCTCTTCCTGAGCTGGGCACTTCACTGGGCACCTCCAGCCTGCAGAGGCACCTGCCTGTCCCTGCTCTCCTGTCCAGCCCAGCAGGGCTGGGAGTGTTCTCAGCCCTCAGACGAGTTAAACCTCCCTGACAGGCTCGATCTGCCTCTGGTTTCCCGTGATGTTTTCACTTCCAGTTGGCTCTGGCAGCGACAAACCTGCTCTGACACCTTGGCTGTGGCTCAGTCTCATTCTCCCCGTGTGATCTGCTTCTCCCTGTCTCTTTGCCGTGCTCGGTGGGAGCTTTGCACTGACAAACCAGTTTTGATCTTCTCCCCCTGTGCTCCCCCCTCCCAGCAACTCCATCTCTGCAATTCTTCCAGATACAGCATGACTGCTTTATTTAATAAGAATAAAGGAGTACCCGTGCCCGGGGAGTTCTCTGCAAACCAAATGCTCTGGATCTAATCTGGGCAATACAGTCACACTTGGTTTCATTACACTTGCCCCCTTGGCCCATAACACTTGCTTTCTTAGCCGTAGATTTTTCAATTCCACTGGAGGAGAATTCCCCATGTGTCTTGCACCACAAGGAGCGGGGCTCTGAGCTCCTGCTCCCGGTTTAATCCCTGTTTGCAATTTACAGAAGCTTTGGCTAAGGGTGAAAGGTTCTGTGTTTCATTACAAAGCCTCACAGGGACCTCTGCTAACCTGCACTGTGCAGCACTTCTTGTCACAGCACAGCAGCTGCACTGAAAAAAAATCCAGTGTCTCGGATCCCTCCCAGCTCCAGCAGCCATTCCCTGTGCCACTGCTGGAACAGCAATGAGTCCATGAAGAAATTTGAGGAGCAGCCTTGCTCAGAGGTCTTCTGCCCACAGGCACGCCCAGTGTGCCCCACAACCAGCTCTGCTTCGCATCCCCCTTGAAGTATTTCCAGACACACCAAGTAATGATCCACTGGAAGAGATTCTTGTACCTACTGAGGGTTTTTTTACCTCCTGAAGCTCTCAGAGCACTTCAAAGGGAAAGAAGCTCTGCTATGCTCATGCTGCAAAAGGGGAAAGCTCCATCCACGAGGCAAAGATGGAAAAGCACCGGCCCCAGGCCGGTGGGTGGGAACCAGCCCTCACTGCCTGCAGCAATCGATGTGTCTTTGCTCTTAACGCCCACCTAAGGAAAATCTTTTCATCCCTTTCTCCGTGTCTGTGCCTCCAGAAGCACAGACCCTTCCTCTGATCAGAAATATATAATCTCAGAGCACACGTTTGAGGTTAATGAAACAGCCTTCCTTTAGAAATTTACCATATTCTACTGAAGTCCATCTCCTCAGAGATGCCTTTGTCACCTGTGAAACAACAGCAGCTGGCACCACTGGGACCCAAAATCCCTTTGGGAGGGATCTGTGGTGCGGGCAATGCTCCCTTGAATCCCTCTCCTTTGCCGCTGGCCACTAACAAAACACGAGCACAGCCTGTTCAAAAATCAAAGCTGGAGGTCAAGCAGCTAAAAGCTCCAAATTTGACACTTCCTATCCCATTCATGGGATTTCAAAAGGGAACACCATCTTGGAAATTACGCTATTAGCAACAGCTCCTGGCTCCCAGCTCTGGAAAATGCTGCCCTTCTCTTGTCACACTGTCAAGGAGTGGAGCCCAGTCCCCTTTGTAGCTGTGGTTATTTAATGGGTTCAAGCATTCCAATGGGTTCAGCTATGTGGAAGGGGTGGTGCTGGGATGTGGGTGCAGCAGGAGGGGCCTTGGGAGCAGCAGCTGTTCCACACCACTGGCTGCTGCTCTTTGCTCTCTCGGGTCATGGGTGGGAACCAGACCCTAAAGCTCCAAGTCTGGGGCACTGGGCAGAGGGAGCTGCTCCCAAACCCTCCAAGTCCTCCAAGAGCTCCAAGTTCACAGACTCACAGAACCCCCAGAGTGTGGCCTGGAAGGGACGTTGAAGCCCATCCAGTTCAATCCCCCTGCCCTGGACAGGGACACCTTCCACTAGCCCAGGTTGCTCCAAGCCCCATCCAACCTGGCCTTGGACACTTCCAGGAATCCAAAGCCTCTCTGGGCAGAGCTTCACCATCCTCACAGAGTAAATTATTCCATCCTTACATCAGATCAGAACCTTCCCTTCCTCAGATGGAACGCTGAGACTTTGCCAAACTGGCCACAGCCTCTCCCACCTCTAGAGCTCCTCATTTAATATCTCAAACAGCTTTATTACCTCAGAATGCTGAGGTAATAAATTGATTCCGTAATCTTGGTGCCCACCTCTCTTCCAGCTTATGCACACAAAGCAAAGGAGTTCAGACCTCTCAGCCTAAAGCTTGAGCTTACAATGCAGTTGGCACTTGGGTGGACACTTGCAGAGGAAATTTCAAAGCCTTGGTGTGTGCTCCCTGTGAACTCTGTGAGATTTGCTCCGGCAGATCTTCCAACAACGAGAGCACAGGAGGCGGAAAGCACATCTTTAAATTTTCCCCAAGCTGTCTCCTGGACAGACAATCCCATTAAGTGAAGCAGAGGGACCTGAAGCTGTGTAAAAGCAACAAGGTGAATCTCCTTAGCGCAGAAGCCTGACAGATGAGAGCAAAATGCCGGATTTAACTCCAGTGTAACACAACAGAGCGCAACGTGTCACCGGAGGGTGAAATGCAACCCGCTCTGCAACCGCTGCACACAACCAGGTGAGCTCCCAGCTGCCAGCAGAGATTTCATTTAGGCTTCCCTCTCCAAACACAGGGACTTCATTTGGAGATAAGACAGTAAAATGAGACAGCTTTGAAGCAATATGCTCAAGGTCACCGAAGGAATTAATTGCAGAGCAAGAAGCAAACTCAAATCCAACCATGATGCACACTTAGCCCCAAAGCCACTAGTTATAAGACATGCCATTTATCAACATCTATCAAATTAGGCAGAGGACCATAAACCCAGGCTTGTGGAGCATTTTTTAAAATGGCAGGAGAGGAAATGCAGTTTCCCAGTTCTTAAGAGCGTCTCATGGAGAAAAATACTGGTATAATAAAAGTATTTTAAAAGGCATCTCATGTACTATTTATCTACTACTCAACAGTCTCCCTAAATCTGAGCACAACACGTTGGTAATGGGTATCTCAGACACATAATTTAAAGTGTTGCTGAAATTTCTTCCATGCAGAAGATCAGCTGCTGAGATCAAAGGCTGACGCATCCAGTGACTCTGTCTGTGACAAAAGAGAGAGATTTCTAACAGTGAATTACAGTGTTAAACAAATCGAGCTCGTCTCCCCCAAGAACGCTTCCCTTGGCACTTAAGAGTACAAAGTTTGTGTTAGATAGGCCACTTGGAGAGAAATAACAGCCTGTCTGGGAGTGACTCATGGAAGGAAACCACGATGCTGGGAGGCTGGGGAGAGGAGAAATGCACCCAGAAATCAGCCACCAGGCCAGAAATGAGGGAGAATATCAAATTCTGGTAAACATAAGTGGGAACAGGCTCCCCAGGGAATGGGCATGGCCTTGAGACTGCCAGAGCTCCAGGGGCCCTGGACAACACTCTGAGGAACAGGGTGGGATTGTTGGGATGTCTGGGCAGGGCCAGGGGTTGGACTGGGTGATCCTTGTGGGTCCCTTCCTGCTCAGGATATCCCATGACTCCATGTCCAGGTCCCAGAGAAAACCATAGAAACCATCTCTGCTCAGCCTCCCTAAAGCAGCACCTGTCCAGGAGCAAACACCTGTCCTCACACCCAAAGGCAGATCAACACATCCCTCAAGGAACTCAGTGAAAACTTGGGGAAAATAAAGGCAGGAGACTGCTGCACCATTTAGGAAGCAGTGGGAATGCCCCATCTTCAGACGTGCTGTAATTCAGCCACTTGAGAGGACATCAGAGTGCTCCAGTCCCAACCACCCTTCACCATTCCCCACGGGAGGAACCACATCCCTTTAATCCTTTTAAAATTACCACCAGCTGGGTGATTTGAAAAGGAAGCTCCCCAGTGAGGGCCAGGCTGAGCAGCCTCCCAGTCCCTCCACACTGGGCATGGAGGCACAGCTGGAAGTCACCATTCCTGGCTGGAGACTCCTGGTCTCCAGCTGTTCATAAATAAATAAAAATAGCCTTCTCCCAAGCTCACAGCTGGGGATGGCGAGGAGGGCTGTGCAGGAGGTTACCCCCAGTGGGGCTGTGTGTTCTGGCTCACTCCTGACTCATTCCCTGGAGCTGGCTCTTTGTTTCCTGCCCGCCCAGAGGGGATTCCTCTCCAGCCCAGGCTCTTCAAACAACAGGAGCTGTGGTTTTTTTTGCAGGTTGCACGGAGTTTGGGAATTGCTTTTTTCTTCCCTCCCAGCTCCAAGTGTTTCATTTGTTCGATTTTGCTGAACCACAGGCATATTTGCACTAACGATATAAGGAATTCTTTGCTGGGTTTTCCCCACCAGCTTCCTGCCCTGAATATCAAACACTCAGGGCTGTACATCCACGCCTGCCACCTACATGGACGCTTGGATTCCTCCATCAATGGGAGCAGAGAAGGCTTCCTTTCATTTGTTTGCTTTACAGGATCACAAAGCAATTTCAGAGGTGTTCTCTGCAGGGAAAAAATACCTTCAAAACATGATAAGCAACCAGCAAAACAGCGCTGTCTTGGGTTTTTAGGGAGGTTCCATGCAAACAGCAGGAGGTAGAGGGAATCCTGCACCTCCCCACTGCAGTGGGCACACACCAGACTCGCCTTTCTCACCCCCCAGATGCTCCCAGGGCTCTTTTCCCACATTCACCTGGCACAGGTGGAGGCTGGAACTGGCTAACATCTTTCTCACGGGCTTGTGGAAGGACACTCAGCTAGAAAACATTCCCAAACAAGCTCCTGGCATGGCAAAAGGTGGAGGAAGGGAAATAAAACTTCCTGCTGCTGATCTCAGACCTAAACACGCCCGAACTGATGGCAAGGCAGGGTCACTGCCTGCCCTGCACTGCTATGAAGACAATGCTTGGGTCCTCTGACCCCAGTGCTGCTTTCCACTCCATTTGCAGCTGGAAATTGCTCTGGTTTTCCCTGTCTCTCCTCGTGTCCTGTCACTCCAGGTCCCCAGCCCGCTCCCCCCTCCCGTGGCTGGATCTTTCTCCCACGGTTACCGTCGCTAATGTCAGAATCATTCCATCTGACAAAGTCTCTGCTCGGTTGTGTCTCCCCTGTTTCCTTGCATCTCTGTCAAGGCCCTTTCCACATGTCTGAGCATTTTAATGACATATGGTGCTGGGACAGGGGGAGGCAGCAGCGAGAGGGAGACGGAAACCCAGCACCCTCCAGAGCCGGGCAGAGTCCATGGGGAGGCTCTGCAAGAGAACTGGGAGGTGAAGGAGGCACCTGAGGAGGATGACCTTGGAGAAAGTTGCTCCAGCACAGGGTTCAGTTCCTCTCTCACCTCTTCCACAGTCGGTTACCCAGAGGAAAAGGCACTTTTCACAGAGGGTTCTGCTGTCAAGAACGGCTGATCCTGCTTTGCACCTCTATTCTGGATCCCTACATTGTGGCCACCAGAGCCTGTGGGGCCACCAGCCACACACAAAGGCACAGCCTGACTCTTCCTTAGCCCAGGAGGTGTTTTATTCTCTGCTGGATTTGACTCACACCCCCAGACTGGGTTAGAGTCAGGCAGGCCAGACATACCCCACAGCTTGGCAGCATTTCACTGGTGTAGGAACCCACCAAAGGCTGCAGCACAGCCACTCACACTGCCCCAAATGTGGGGGTCTGAAACTCTTCCTTTAATCTAGAATGATCCCAACATCACCTCCAGCCCAGCAACCTTTCCCCCCCAGTGCTACAGACTTAAGGCTACTTTTCTCAAAGCTCAGTCTTAGCAGATCCCAAAGCTTCCAGACAGCTAAGAAGCCCTAAAAGTCCTTATAAGACAGGATATTCAGCAGAATCCTGGTGGATTTCTCCCTAAGTAATTACATTTTGTCTTCTTATAATCCTCCTGGTATTTAAATCTTCTTCACCTGTCGTAAACCGGTGGGAGATGTGGCAGATGATGACACTGGCTTGTGCTCCAGGCAAGAAAACAAAGTGATCTTAAAGAAACAAGAGACACTTGGCCACCAAAGCCTAAAAAAAAAATGGACCCAGATCCAAATTATTCCAGCACCCCCCAGCCTGGGAGCTCCAAGACCGAGGTGGAGCAACACCCACGTTTGAAACTCCTGGCCTCTTCAGGAGCTCTAATCCCATTGCAAGCCAGCTGAACTTCAGCTCAAGTATTTTGGCAAATCCCATCTCTGGCAGACTAAGGAGAAAGCCAGCAGGGGCACAAATCCTTCACAGCACCAAGAATTTGTGCAGAGCCCTCGAGATTTGGAACAACCTGGGCTGCTGGAAGGTGCCCCTGCCCATGGCAGGAATGAGATGAGCTTTGAGGTCCTTTCCAATCCAAACCAGGCTGGGATTTTAGGATTCTCTAAGACCAGCAGGCTGCACAGGGAACAAAGCATAGCTGGGATGAATCTGGCACATATGGGTGGATTATGCTTTTTCAGCTTTATTCAGTGGCACTGCAGCATCTGGTGTTTATTCTCCATCCCTCACATATTCCTGGGGTTTGGGGAAGCTTCACAAGACTCTCCAAGTACAACAGCTCTGAGCACACTCCCAGTCTGGCTCTCACATAAAACACTGTAAAAGAGGGAAGCAAAGACAAACAGGTGCACAGCCAGTGTCCCAAAATGTGGCTCTTGGGACCGAGAGATGACTGGTGAAAGAAACAAGCAGACTTCTCATCTGAACATTGTATTTCATAATCTGCAACAAAGCCTTGAATGAAAATGAGGAACCACAAAAAAAAAAGCACCTTGGCTCCCAAATGAAAAACGAGCCCCTAAAGCTACAAGCAAGAGGCTTGTGCTGCCTGGGTTCTTTGCTCTCTGCATTGTATTAAAAACAAATAAGTCAATAAGGGATGCCAGACAAAACAGTCATTTGTCAGCTGACATGAGGGAAGGATGAGGATACACTTCAGGAATTTATCAAGGAAATCTGTTGAGCTGTGCAACTTTTTTTTTAAGAAGGATGCTGAAGAGAAAGCAGCTTCCCAGCTGAACCTGTAAGCTGCTCAATGAATTATAAAGCAGAAATACCCCCTTAACACCCAGCATTACCTGGCAGCCTATTTACCATTACTGCCAAGGCTGGAAAGCTGGTGGATCATGGCCAGTGCCTTCTGTCCTACCCATTTCCAGTCAGCCTGGAAATGGCTAGAGCCTCTGAGTTGTACAGAGACTCTTCTAACACAAATATCTGCCTGCCTTCCTCTGGGGGTGGGGGAGAGGGGAATATTTCCAGAGTGTGCTCAGTGCTGAACAAAGTTTGTTTGAACTGGGCTTAGCTGCAACAAGAGCAGCATTAAGCCAACCTCAAGCACTTGTGAAAACACTCTGCTTTAAATAGTGCCTCTTCAAGCTTTAACGTCATGTAAAGCTCAAGAAGATTTTATGGGCCACCGAGAGCATCTAAAGCCTTGGCATCCCATCTGCAATCCCAGTAGCTCTGCAGCAGCAGCACAAAGGAGGTTTGAAGGGTGGCTGTGATCCCCAGGCAGGCCCAGCCCAAATCCACACACCTTCCCAGCAAACCAAGCTGGGAACCAGCCCTGTACCCCCCAACCCCGCACTTTTGCAGGGTTCCAGCCATAAGGCAACATCCAAGCAGAGTGCTTGGTGGCTCCTTAAGGAAATGATTCCTCAGCAGCCTCCTGGAAGCTGTTCATTCCTGTCACCAGGGTCAAAAACTGCACTGTTGGGCCAGGCAGGCACTTTGCATGCTCAAAATTCATTAAAGTCAAATACTCCTAAGACTTTTTACACATGAAAAAGCAGATGAAGGTGAGACAGAGCGGTGCCGTGCAGTACAGGCAGTTTTATTTAATGAAGGTATATTTACTCAGAAGAGCTGAAGGGCTGCTTCTTCACAGCAGGTCAGGGGCTGCTATGCAAATACTAATAAATATTTTGCACTTTTCAAGAATGTTTTACCCAAGTGCTCTGCAAGCGTGAACTGCACTAAACCTCCCAGGATCTGGAAGGAGCAGGGACAGAACAGGAACAGACACTTTGTCCACGACAGAAAGACAGAAGCCTCTTGGGCTGAAAGCAGAGACATTTGACAGCACCAACAGCTTTCCCAGCTTCCCCATGGAAGCTCTTTTCCATGGCTAACTTCACACTTTTGTGGTTGGCAGCTTTCTAGAAACAGCAGCTCAGAAAACAGAGTCATCTGTGGTTCATTAGTCCCAACAGATTTTATAAGGGATCCTGCCTGGTGCCTCAGCTGCTCCTGAGCCAGCTCAGCCTGCAGGATCTGGTGTGGTACAGAACAGCAAAGCTTCTTATGAAACACCTCACACAGGATAAAAGCCACCACAGGGATGGGTTCATCAAGCCTGGAGAGATTTGTGTTTTATTAACTGGAGTTCCAGGAGGTCTCCTTGGGCTGGGGGACAAGGTGTCCAAAGGGGCTTGCTGGTCAATTCAACAGCTCTGAAAACCAGAGGCAGCTGAGAACAATCCCATGGATAGGAGCAGCTTCTGCCCTGCAAGACACTGGGGGGGAAAAGAAATAACCAAGGATGGCTCAAGGCAAAGGGGTATTAGAGAAAGAGTCAGGAGAAGGTGGCACTGAGGTGTCAGGTTCCCAAAAGCCTCCCCCTGGGGAGCTGTGAGATGGCTTGAAATATTTATGGAAGCCCAAAGGAGCAGTTTCCCTTCCCTGTGCCTGCAGTTTGCACCCAGCAGCCTCTGACAGTGTGGGGCTGGGAGCCATCCTGAGGGACAGAGGAGCTCCACAGCCCTGGGAGCTGGGGCTGAGCAGAGCTGCAATCACAGCACAGGACAGCAGGGTTTTACTTCTGACACAGCAAATCCAGGCTGTTCCCTTCAGCTGAAGTCCCATCTCTGGAGGGGTTTGAGATACAGACACCAAATTCTGCTGCTGAGGATGGAAGTGGCAGCCCACGGATAAAACCTGGAGAGCTGCAATGGGGAATTCCCACAGCAGCAGAGCCCGAGCTGCCCGGAGCCAGCATAGCTGCACTTCCAAGATACCAACTTATTTTGAAATCAATACTGAGATTATTGATCCAGGAAGGAAATACAGACTGCGAGGAAGCCTGGTCAATAGTAACCCCAGTGGGTAATAACTTTTAATGGAGACCAGGGAAAATTCCAATCTGAATTTTGTGCTGGGGTGAAACTCTGCATACGCTGATTATCCAGCCCTGGAGCAAGGCAGAGACTCCTCACTGATATCTGCTGATATTGCCAGTGACCAGCTCAGGTGCCAAGGTCTGGGAATGCACATCACTGCAGAGAGAATGAAAAGAGAAACCCCATTAGCTGCTCCCAGCGATCTGTCTGGCAGAAGACGAGCTGCTAATGCCGACTGCCTTGAAAATCAGAGCAAGAAATTCAACCTGCACAGTCAAGGCCAGAGTCAGGCATGTAACTCAGTGATGGCAGCAGTTCAAGCACTTAAACTGTCTTTTGAAACCACAGTAAAATCCTGCTGTCCCATCCCTCTTGGAAATGGTCTCTACTGAATGTCAAGGCCCTGAAAGGCAAGAGCACAACAGCAACAAAAAAACCACCCCAAACCAGCTCTGCTTGACTGAGGCTGGGAGGACTGCAGCAATTTCCCTTCACGTGTCAGCAAAATCTCATCAGCTGCATAAAAATACAAAAAGGGGTTTAAGTTGCCAGGAGGGCATCCTCAGGACTGGGGCAGGGGTGACCCCACACCACAATTCTGATGGGGAGAAGATAAAGCCTTAACTCCAGTATTTTGGAAGCAGCAAAATCCCACCTTCAGGGAAGCAATTCTGGGGTGCTGCAGATCCACACAAACTGCAGGAGCAGTGTCCTGCAGCTGCAGGGGATGAAGAACCCGTTCTGCACTTCACAAACAGCTCTGACCTCTGTGCAAAGGTTTCTAAGCAGCCGTTGCCTAAACTCCCCCTTTATTCCCCAGTCAATACCTGCAAAACAGCTTTAGAAGAACAAACAGCTCCTTCTGGCCCTTTGAAAAGACTCAGGCAGGCCAATACTGCCTTGGGATAGCTGAGGTAACCCAAGGCATGAGGAGCTGCAGAGAGAGGTGGGAAGGGAGGTTTGGAGAGTAGGGTTTTCCTCGGGGCAATGCTGGCGTAGAGGCTAAAGGCTGCCAGCACCCAGGGAAGCAACTGGCAGAGTCTGACAGCCCTGCAGGAGGATAATTGAGCAGACAGTGCTGTGCAGACGAACTAAAGTGTTTACTGGCTTTAATATTTAATTGTGTCAAATGAAGAGAGAGGAGCTGGGGGATTGGAGCTGCAGAGAGAGGCACGGGCGTGCCGGGGGCTCCGCTCCTCCCGTGCCAAATGGCACCCAGACGAGCCAAAGCCCCAACCCAGCAGCACCCTTGGGACGTGCCCAGGGGCCTCCCCCTGCCCGCTCCCTGGCACAGGAAGGAGTGCTCCAGACTGGGAGAGCACTGCAGGCAGAGCAGGGAAAGGCAAAGGCACCACATGCAGCAGCTGTGAAAACAAACATGGGAAATCCACCTGCATGGGCTCACCCAGCCTCGTGGATCAGTGACATTCAGGACCCCCGACGCAGGGAAGAATGACGCATCTGACTCCATGCTATCAGAAAGCTAATTAATTACTTTATTATACTGTATTATTCTATACTATATTACACTACATCTAAACTGAACCTGCACAAGCACTCAACAAAATCTTGTGACTGTTTCCTGACCAACAGTCTGGACACGCGCTTGGTCCTGACAAGCCAAGGAAACAAAACCCCACCACTTTGGGTAAACAATCTCCATATTGCATTCTACTTTGGCACAACACAGGAGCAGCAAATGAGATAAGAACTGGTTTGATCATTCTTTTCTCTGCTTCTCTCAGGTTCAGAGAATGTGAATCCCACACTCATGGATAAGGAAACCATTGGCATCCACATCCCAACACAAAGTCACTCAGAGGTGTGAGCCACCGGAAGAGGGCTCACCCAAAACAAACCCAGGGAAAGCACTGCTCCTCTGCAGGATGGCTTTTCTCATTAGGTGTTGGAAGGTGGCCAGGGAGGGGAAGTCACCATCTCCGGAAGTGTTCTGCACGTGGCACTTGGGGATATGGTTTAGGGGTGATGATGGTGGTGCTGGGGATTAGGTGATGGTGAGATCTCTTCCAGCCTTGATGATTCAGGGGTACACAAAGAGATGCCCTGCACTGCCACTGCTCAGTTCAAAGGCTTGAAGGGAAGGATGCAGGTCCCCTGCACCCTGAAAATCCCAGTAGTTCACCCACTGCTCCTGTTGCCTCTGCTTGTGGGTGTTCACCTGTCTGCAGGAAAGGGCTTTGCACCACGATTTCCCTTGGGATGGAGGCTGGGAGAGCACAATTACTGTCAGACACACTCAGCCCTTCCTATTCCTTTCCCAAAGATACCAAATCAGTTCCAAACAGGCCTCTGGAAAGCCCTACATACCAGCAAGGGAAAAGCCTGGACTACTGTGTTACTAAAGCCACTGTTTGTATTCTTTGCCTTTGGCAAAAGCCAGTGTGGAAATTCAAAGGAAGGCTGGCTCCATAAATATTGCAGTGTGAACAACACAGGGCCTTTGCTGGATTATCACTGCTAAAAGGAGCTGCAAAGCTTCCAGCTCCAGGAGTGAAAGATGCTAATGGAGCGCTCCCAGTGGACAGCAGGGCTGTAGATTATGGGGAGCTGCTTTCACATCCTGCAAAATGTGCAGATTTAAATAACGCTCCCCTTTCACACGGAATAAATCTCAGCCTCGGCCACAAACACACACAGCTCAGGCCCTTGCTGGCCCATTCCAGAGGGCAGATGGCTTGTGGGAGATACAGGTGATGGATGGAACACCTGGAATTTGTGTCCACTGGTCCCAAACACTCTCTGAGATGAAGTCTGTGCCACGCCTGCATGTGCATCTCTCTACCCACAGCACGCTTCAAACACACAAAAAAAGGGTTAAGATGAATTTTTCTCTCCAACCTTTTAATTAAGCCATTAGTCTCTTCCCCCTTAACCCAGGAATGAGAGGCCTGTCTTCACAGGAGCAAATGATTTCCCCAGAGTAATGAAGATGCATTATCATACAGAAAAAAATCATTAGTTGCTATGTCCAGAACAATGCGATTGCTCAATTACTGCACTAAAACAGATCACAGCCTTCCCAGCGCTCCACGTGCTAACTTGGAGGAGATGCATCCAAATGGATGTGCCAGAAAAACAGCACTTGCTCAGCAGAAGACCTGGACACTACAAAGGTCCTACCAGAATGAATTCCCAACCAGGCCTTTGGTCACTTCACCTTTTAGACACCACAGCAGCAGATCCCAACAAGGTTTTCTCCAAGTGCTTTACAGCAGTCTCAAGCTGCACCAAGGGAAATAGAGGCTGGATGTTAGGAAGAAGTTTTTTACAGAAAGAGCGATAAAGTTCTGGAATGTTCTGCCCGGGGAGGTGGTGCAGTCACCATCCCTGGGGGTGTTTAAAACAAGCCTGGATGTGGCACTGGGTGCCAGGGTTTAGTTGAGGTGTTGGGGCTGGGTTGGACTCGATGGTCTTGAAGGTCTCTTCCAAACCAGTCATTCCATGATTCTGTGAGCAAAGGAGTTGGGATGTTGGGGAGTTTCCCTTTCCACTGAGAAGGTCCCAATTACCTTGGTAAGGATTCACCAGGAAACATTCAACCTTCTGAAGGAACTGCTGGTGAAATGCAGTGGACAGCAGGGTTTTGGGAACCCAGCACACCATCAGCCACAGCCTCGCAGGGCCCCTCGGGATGAGGAAGGATCAACACCAGGGACTGTCAGCTGGGTTTGGTTCCCTCTCTGGGAAGGGACGACCAGAGTCATTGAATCCAACTCCTGGCCCTGCCCAGACACTCCAACAATCCCATCCTGTCCTTGAGAGCATTGTCCAAAGGCTCCTGGAGCTCTGGCAGTGCCTATTCCCTGTTCAGTGCCTGACACCCTCTGGGGGAAGAACCTTTTCCCTTCATCCCATCCCTCTGTCCTTCATCCTCCTCCAAAGCTCCAGGCCAGCTGCAAAATAATGTTCCCCCCCAACTTATCTAATGAGGGTGATCCAACCCCCAATTTCCCCTCTTCACCGCCCCCAGGATGATTAAGAGCTGGGTTTAGTCACCCAAGCAGGGTCCTATTATTCCTTCAAATGGATAATTTCGGTCCTTCTCTCACCTACTGAGATACCCATTAAAAAATGACTCATTAACTCTTCCCCCTGCGTCTTTGGCACAATAATTCCAGCACAGATGTGGGTCAAGCAAAGATGCTCATGAATTCCCATCAAAGCCATTTGGCCTGCAAGGGGAGGAGTGGGTGTCAAAAGTGAGTTGTTTATTTAGACATTTTCTCCTCTACATGAAAGATTTAGACATTTCCCCCTCCAAGGCACCTCTGAAGTTAATTTACTTTAAAAAAAGGTTTTTTACAAATCTGAACTAAATAACATATTGTATCTAATGAAATGTTTTATTTGACCTGAAAAAAAAAATTTGGTTAACCCAATACAGCATGTTTTCTTCAGTTTTTCAGTTCAGACAGACAAGGGCAAAAAAGAAAAAAAAAATCAATTTCAGAGCTGCAAACAGCCCATTCTGTAACAGTTGTCACAGAGACTGCAGCTTATGTTAATATTAAAGTACTGCTTTAGCAATTTATGAACATTATCTGGAAAGCGAAGGCACAAATTAGCAGAGATGAAGGAAGTTACCCAAGTTAATGCATTTTTGGCACTAATATCCTTCTATTGTTCAACTCATCTGAAAGAGCTACAGGTCTATAGTGACAAACCAGGGAGAGCTCGGTGGTTAACACAGCCTGGAGATGGTTTCCAGGAGGGTTTCCACCTGTTGGAGGACAAGGCACACAGAATGCTGGGATGGTTTGTGTTGGAAGGGACCTTAAATCTCATCCAGGTCCACCCCCTGCCATGGGCAGGGACACCTTCCACTGTCCAATCAATGGTCTTGAACACTACCAGGGATGGGGCAAACACAGCTACTCTGGGAAATCCATTCCAGGGCCTCCCCACCCTCACAGGGAACAACTTCTTCCTAATACCTAAATTTACCATCCCTCAGCTTAAGGCCATTCTCCCCTGTCGTGTCACTTCAGGCCCTTGTCCCCAGTCTCTCCCCATCATTCTTGTCAGTTCCTTCAGGCTCTGGATGGCCACAGTTCACTCACCCCAAAGCTTCTCCTCTCCAGGTGAGCACCCCCAGCTCTGCCAGCCTTTCCTCCCAGCAGAGCTGCTCCATCCCTCTGCTCATCCTGCTGCCTCCTCTGGACTGGCTCCAGCAGCCCCAGCTCCTTGCTGTGCTGGGCCCCCCGAGCTGGAGGCAGCTCTGCAGGTGGGGTCTCACCTGGGGGGCAGAGGGGCAGAATCCCCCCTGCCCTGCTGCCCACGCTGGGGATCAGCCCAGCACAGGGGGGTTCTGGGCCAGGGCCTGTCCAGCTCTCCCCCACCTGCACCCCAGGTGCTTCTCCCAGAGCTGCTCTCCATCCCTTCCTCCCCAGCCTGCATTGATCCTGGGGGTTGCAGCACCTGCTCTTGGTCTTATTAAACTTCCTACAGATCATTCCAAAAGAAGGTTTTCAGTACCCACATCCTGGAGAAACCACAAAGAATTCAGTTCCTGGACTTGACTATCCTCCCAACCTACACTATTCTCTACACAAAGAACGTGACAAATGAGTATTTTGGAGAAGGCTGGGGACCCCCAGGAGAACGTGGTGTGGCTGCCAGGGTGGTTATTCCAGCCAGGATTGGTGCTGAGCTGCAGGGCAGTTTGCAGGAGCACTCCCCACGGAAGGAGGAGTGAGGATCCCGGTGCCGCATACGGTGCTTGCTTTAGTTAAATGCAAACCGGCAATCTCTGCCTTCACATGTGACAATTGCCATGCGATTTCTGTCTCATTAAGCTCTGAAATGTAAAACAAATGGGATTTATGCGGCTGCTGCTCGGCATTCGCTCGCACGGAGTCAAGTCTTGCCTTCAGTGGCTCTTCAGTCTTATCACTGTCTTATCTCAGTACCTGGTGCTCCCCCACCTCAGGCAGAAACAGCAGAACAGACAGATGGGGCAGATGTAGCAAACAAAGCCTCCTGTTTTCCCCCAGGTTGTGACACCAGCTCTCATAGATGTCACGTGAGCATTCTGTGCCTCAGTTCCCCCCATGTGCCACTGTCAGATCCACTCTGCTCATTCAAATTCCAGCCCATCAATCCAGCATGTTTATTTACAGCACTGTGCAGGGAATAACAATCTCTGAAACGCACTTCTTTGTAAGGCTGGCAGGAGAAATTGTACAGGCAGCATTTGGGAGGTATTTTGGAGAACATGGACCATCAGTGAAGTGCTTTTCCACACACAAACCATGAAAATTTAAAGGCTGTTTACAGAGCATTTGATTCCAGCAATCATTCCCAGGAGTACAGGGAGTACTGTAAACTCAGTATTTGCAGTGATTTCACTGGTGCCACTGGTACCAGGCTGGCCTGGCCAATGCTCAGGACATGAAGCTTTATGACCACAGGTGTCTAGGACCATGACTCGGATCCTTTTCTTCCAACTACAAAGATCAACCACCCACCAATGCTCCACAGACTGGCAGCACCAACAAGGATGGTTTGAGACCCAGAGCATCTACAGCAGCATGACTGGTCACCTGAGTGTCCTGCAGATGTCATAGAATCATGGAATTGTTATGACTGGAAAGACCTTTAAGGTCATCAAGTCCAACAGTCTAGTCAAGGGGATTCACTTAAACCACATCATTTGGGATGCCCTATCCCTGGAAGTGTTCAGAGCCAGCTTGGACAGGGCTCGAAGAAACCTGGTCTAGTGGAAGGTGGCAGGGAGTGGAACCAGGTGGGCTTTATGGTCTCTTCCAAATCAAACCATTCTGGGGTTGCCTAGAAAACTCCTGGAGAGCACCTGCATCCACTTTGGGCAGCCCAGCCTAGTGCTGAATTTTGCTGAGAGCAACTCAGTTTTGGGTACCCAAGTGGCCACCTTGAAAGGTGTGAATTTACTCAAAGTACCCAGCAAATGCCCAAACCAGCACGAATTAGGCGCCCAGAGGCAGAACATCACCAAGCTCTGGGTGGTGTTGGCTCCTCCAGCCTTGCCCAAGGGTGCTCAAGGATCCAGAAATGGGACAAGGATCCAACCCCAGCTCCACACACCCTGCTGCCCCAAGGCCATCTTCCCAGCCCACAGAATATTGTCACCTCGGGCACGAAACACCCAGCGAGCAGCAGAGCCAGCGTGTCAGGAATTGTAATGCCAGAGGCACAAAGCGGCACAGGAGGAGACGGAGTCTGGAGCGCCTGGAAAACCGGGGAGAAACACAACAGCAAGGAGGAGCTTTCTATGGAAAGCACAAAGCCAGGTGTTGTTCAGCAAAGCCCCGCTCTGCACGCTCAGGAGGAGAGCCTTGGACAAAAGCAAGAGCTCCCACTGATGCCATTGTCGAGCTTGTAGAGACGAGATTTCTCTGGAAGAAAAGCAGCCCTGTGACAATTATTTATTGCCACAAAAACATCTTCCTCCTCAGCTTTTGTTGGTGCAACATAGACCACGTGTGGCTCCAGCCAGGGAGAGAAAAGCTACCAACAGGATCAAGGAAGGCTGAGATTAATCTGGTTTAACATAGATAAAAAACCAACTCGAGCAATCAGTTTTAAAATTAATATTAAAGTTGTAAGTCACCTTTGACTATATTAAAATACAAACTGGAGCACACAATAAGCCCCAAATAAGCCCCACTGGCAGCCAGAACAGCTCCCTTATCAACCTCTAACATCCTCTGTAAAATAATAACTAGAAGCCAGACTGCTCTGAGAGAAACTCCCTCTCCTGGGGCACGGCAATGTGACCCAATTCCTGCTGCCATTTCAGGAGCCCTGCCTTGGCCAGTGCTCCCTGTGCCAGCGAGGAGCTCAGCTGCAGCAGGAGTCATCCGGGAGGGAGAGCTGGCATGGAAAGGCTGGGCACTGAGCTGTGCTCTGGGTGTGTCTGCTGGGGCACAAAGGGACTCCGTGCTGCAACTCAGATGCTCTGGTGTCTTTCTCCCCCTCCCAGTAATGCTGCAGAGTTTTGGGAACTGATTTTCTCCCAGCCCTTGGCTTCTCCTTCTCAACATTTCCAAACTTTCTTTGCTATTGCTTTGCAAGAGGCTGGGAGGCTCCTGTTGAGGGAGCACAACATGGGTGGAGCAGGGCAGCACCAAGGGAAGCTGGGCTCAGCAGCTGGGGATGGATGGGCAGCACAGCCCAAGGCCCATCCCAGGGGCAGGTGCCCAAGGACACCAGCAATAACAGCCCCATAACAGAGAGAAGGAGCACAGGGAGCTGTGGGCAGCAGCCTGAGCAGCACCCCAAAGTCAAGGGGAGAACGGGGACATGCTCTGGTTGTTCTGCCCTGGACCTCTGCAGTCACCATCAAGTGGCTTGTGCTGGCTGCACCCAAGCCTAACACAGAAATGTCTCACCCACACCCAGTGGACACCAGGATGATCTAAAGAGGCATATCAGGGTAGTTCAGGGGGCTGGAACTGTTGATCTGCACACAGGGTGCCCACCAGAGCCCACCAGCCTCACCTGCTTATGCACAGGGGGCAAGTGGGTCTTGGGACAGAACTGAGGCTCCTCGTGCTGCCACAGAGCTCTGTCACCAGGAGAGCTGCATGAGCTGCTCCCCGCACACGGCTGCCTGCTTGAGAGGGCTCCAAATAAATAAATAAAGCCAGCGCCTCATTAGCATGCAAATGTATTCAAGCCCCATTTCAATTTGAATTCTATGCATACGATCAGAGTGCAAAATGCAAATTATACAAATGCACCCATAGGAAGAAACAAGCAGGAGCTCTGCACAAAGGGATTAGGGCCAGGCTACTTCCCTCAGAAGATTCCAGCGCTGGGGGGCTCTTGTTGGGGAGGATCCTTTAATGGCCACCAGTCACGCTGCACTGAGCTTTGTTACAAACACTTGGAAAAGCATCCTGACTCCGGCTCTGGAGCAGCGGCTGGCTTGACACTGGCTTAGGGAGAGGAGGGGAGGGCGGACAAACAAACACCAAGAGGTGCTGTAGTCTCAGCACTCACAGCCAAAGGTTTCCCCAAGGGATCACGACCGATTCAGATTGGCCTGAGAGAGCAAAGGTGTTCCAATTGCTCCTCCAGCAGCCCCTAAAAGCCAGCATTAGCCAAGTCCACCCCTCAAGCCAGGGAGATGGGTCAGGACAGCCAGAAAGGGGCAGCGAGGGGCGTCTGAAGCAGCAGTGACCATCAGGAAGAGGTCAGGACAGCCAGAAAGGGGCAGCGAGGGGCGTCTGAAGCAGCAGAGACCATCAGGAAGAGGGTCACCACCACTGTCCCCATCTCAGTGACAAGGGAGGTCGTGCTTCCCTAGTCTACCCCACCTCTCCTTCCCATGGAGATTTGACTGGGAAGGCTCTGCAAGGTGTGGGGAGAAAGAGAGAAGCCCAGCTTGGAAGGTCCTCTGCAGACCAAGGTCAGCTCAAGAGACCCCGAGTGAACCTGATTTTAGCTGAGTAAGGCTGAGCTCTGCTCCAGCACAAGCCCCAGGCCCTTTGTCCAGGCTCCCAAGCCCAGCAGCCGGTGGTGTGGGAGATCCTGCTCCCAGGGACACTCTAAGCCCAGGCAGAGCAGATGGGAGGCTGTGCATGTTCATCTCTCCCTCCTACGTGTGTGAAATTCTCAACCCACCATTATCGTATTACATTTTCATTTTAAAGTAAATATCTGTTTTCAATTAGTACTTACCGTGAGGGGCATGCATCACTGAGAACACTTATTTCTCTTCCTTTCATTATTAGATTAGGAGTCGCTCAAGTTTAACCACATTTAGCAGCAGCAGACACCCAACTGCTCTGCAGACACTAATCCTCTTCCCATCTCCACCCCCACAAAGGTCCCAATCCAGCTGCTGCAGCCTCCCTGCCAAGGCTCCAGATCAAGGTGTGGCATGATCCTGGTGCAGCCCTGAGCCCATCCACCAACTCCCCGCACATCCTCCCTCCAGGATGTTACATTTCCATTGCTTTTCCTTCATGTCACAAAATCTGACCCTCAGGCCATGTCATCTCTGTAGCAACAAGGGCCACATGGACTCCCCCAGCGTTACATGAAGTGAATAAAACCTGGAGCAGAGCTAACCCAAACCTCACAAGTACAAGCAGAATAATGGAGGGAATCAACCAATCTGGTGCTCCGCCTCCTCATTCAGTCGTGGGTTAGCACTTGGCCACCCAATATCCTTCCCAAGTCTCCCACTCCTCATCTTCCCCCACTAAGGAAAGCCTTTCCTCCCAGTGGGATCACCCAGTATCCTTCCCACTCCTGATATTTCCCCAGTAAGGAAAGCCTTTCCTCCCAGTGGGATCACCCAGTATTCTTTCCAAGTCTCCCACTCCTCATCTTCCCCAGTAAGGAAAGTCCTTCTTCCCAGTGGGATCACTCAATACCCTTCCCAAGTCTCCCACTCCTGATCCTTCCCCAGGGAGGAAAGCCCTTCCTGCAGTGAGCTCATCCCAAGCTCTCCCAGGCACCGCCTGCTCAGCCCTCGGTGAGAGCACTCTAAGCATAATAGTACTATTATACCTTGCTCATTATGCCTCGTTTTTATTACCTGGCCTCATTAAGTTAAGAAGCCTCTGTAATTTAACTGCATCTCTTGGTCTCCACACGGGGGCTCCAGCTGTGCCTGTCGTCAATCACTTTATTAAAAACACAGGACAAAAATTACAATTATCCCCATTACTGCCCATCAATCTCTTCAATTGCCTCTTAGGTCCTTTCTTTACCTGCTCAATGCACCAGTGCCAGACTGATATCATTGGCACCCTCAGAGTCTTTCCATACTTCCAATAATTAGGGGCTGATTTTAAGGTGCTTTCAGAGCTGTGCAAGTGAGGCAGATGCTGGCACACGATGGCCTCATAGTGCAGAGCAGAACAGGCAATAAAAGCATGCAAGCAGACCAAGAGAAATAAACTGTGTTAGACAATAAAACCTAATTTTATCAAACCCAACACAAGATGCTTTACAGACACACAGATCAGATTAACACTGGTTTAGAATTCAATATACTGTGACAAATTGGGATGTTCAGAGAGCCATCACGGTAGTTCACTGGCCAGGCCAAAGGCAAGAAGAGACCTGAAATCCATTTCCAAGTCCCAGAGAAAAACCAGCAATCAGCAGACAAATGTGTTTTACAACAGTTTCCCCTTCACCCACCACAGGGATACTCAACATCCTTTGTGCAAAAAATCCTTCCTAAACTCCATGTTAAAATTTCCGACACCAAAACGTGGTATTTTGCCAAGTCTACTTCCAAGTCTCCAATCCCTAACTCTTGGATGTTTCCTGCTCTACAAGTTTCAAAAGTTCAACTTTTCTTTCTGATTTTGAACAAGATGCTCCCACTGGGACAACAACTCCGATCTGCTCGAGTCAGCAGAAACTTTCAGGGGTTAAGAGCACTGTACAGATTTCTGTCTATCCTTGGGAGAACGCCAAACCACGGGGAGAAACCTCCCTGCTGCAGGAAAAAATCACTGTGCTGGATGAAAGGTCTGCTACAATCACCCCTGCAAAGACATCGCCAAGGGACGTCAACCCCTTGGCATTCTCTCGTGGTGCTTTTCCTCGAGATGCTTCACTCTTCCCCACCACCTCTCCTCCTCCCCAGGGAAAAGCAGCCTTCCTTTAGCACTTCCCCTCCTGATTTGCTTCAACACAGAAAGAATGAAAAGAGGCAATCTGGGGAGACCACAGGAAGCTGCACAGAGATGCTGCCCAAGCCACCTTTTTGCAGTCAGGAGGGGAGGAGGGTGAGGGGTGGCAGCTCTTTCAAGGCACAGCATCCTTAGGAGCAGGTCAGCATGGAACCATGGCAATCTGAACAGCCTGCAATGCTCTGGCTGCTGCCTTTCCAGCCAGCCCTCTTGATGAGAGAGAGCTTTGAGTATTTCAAAGGGCGCCGTGTTCCCCAGTTTATCACAAGTGTCTATCTTAAACCAACATTATCATTTTAAGCATGACCGGAGCAAGAGGAATCTTCAGCAGGCGCTGCTGCCTCGGGAGAGAGACACAGAGACAGAAAAGACCCCTCAGACTCACAACCCCGTGCAGACCCCGACACAGCCAGCCCAAGAGCTGTGCTGCTGCCATCAGTGCAGATCTGTCAGGAGGGACATGTACACTGCTCCAGGCTTGACAGAAAAGACATTTCTGCTCTGCCATGAAATTCCTCCTGCTGCCCTTTCCAGAGTGTTACAGCTCCACTTTGGTGCCACCCCAGTGGAGGGGAACGGATGTTTTCCAAGGGGTGGCAGGTGACAGAGACAGCCACCTCCTCCCAAAATGCTCCCTTACAGCCACTGCCAGGCCAAACACACCTGACAGGGAGGGAAAGGGCAGCCCTGGGGTGACACCCACCCCAGCATCCAAACCATGAACACACAGCCTGCATGCACCAAAAATGCCCAGAAAATCTTTGCCCTCACCAAAGCAAGAACAGATGACCATGGCCAGGATGTGGGGCTGGAATCACCATGGCCGGGCTGTGAGGCTGGACTAGGACAACTTTAGGCATGCAGAGGCTGAGCTGGGCTGCAGAGGTTGTCCAAGCTGCACATAGAACAGGGTTTAGGCACATAAAGGCTGAGGGACAGCGGGACTGAAGATGTTCCCCCTGGTCCCTGGTGGGGAAGCTCCTGAGCAGGCCAAACCATCAATGTTGTCTCCCAGGTACAAAGAGAAGACCCTGTCTTGTTCCCTGGCAATTCCCATTACCAGAAGGGCAAATAAAGGAAATCACAAGAAATCTACCATCAGTAAGTCAAGCTTCAGCTTAGACAGAAAGAGTTAATAAAAGAGCCACTCCAAGCTTTGATATCTTAAACCTTTTCAGTGTCTGGACAAGATGAGGAATAAGCACAGACAGTGTCAGACTCTGTGATCGGGAGGACAAAACGCTGCAAACAGCTGTGCCTAATTTTAGCATCTGTTGGTTCTGTTTCTCCAGCACTTGTGGAGGATGGCGGGTGGCCCCGTCACTCCTGGCTTATTAAAGACACAGCCAGAAGGAAAAGAGGCGAGTGTTGAATCACACTCCGGGGATTAGCTCAGGGGAGGGAGCAAGAATAGCTCAGCACCGCTGACCAGGAGCGGCAGCCATTCCCTGCTGCAGGTTGTCCCACACGGATCCACAGGCGGGGTGGAGCTGCTCATGGAGGGGAGGAACCCCTTGGGTACATTTATCGCTGTGGGGGGCTCAAAGTTGGGTCAGACAGCCGCACGTCCCCTCCCACCCCCGGCACTCGCAGACGATGTGCTCCCAGGCACGGTCAGCTCAAGCTCCTCCTGGACACGTGTCCATGGAGTGGCAACTTCAGAGGGTCCCCACCTCTGCTCCCAGCCCAGCCCTCGCATGGCTCAGAGGCCGTGCCTCTCCATTCCGAGGGCACAGGCGCGGTGCCCTCAGCATCCCCGCGGAGCCGGAGCCCAGCGGTCACCTTGCACCTTTCCGCGGGAGGTGACAGCGGCCGGTGGGAGCGGAGCGCTCGGCTCCATGCGAGCGCGGCTGCTGCCACCGCCAGGCTGAACGGGAGCAGTGAGGGTGAGACCGGCTCTGCCAGGTGACCTGGTTCGGAGCCGAAACACTCGGGCATTCCTTCCCCCGTGCAGCCCCGGCGCTCTCCTCCTCGGCCTGGGTTCCGGGGACATCCCCGTGTCCTCCGCTGCTCCTCCAGCGCTGGAACTGCGCAGCGTGAGGCGAAAATCCTCGGGAAACCTGCGGCTGGGACACGGCTGGGGTCACCTAGAACGGGCACTAAACACACACTCCGCGGGGAACGAGTGCTCGCAGGGCGGAGGCAGCCGCAGACATCAGTGGAGCTGATAAGGCTCATCTGAGTGATAACGATTTTGTCTCCAGTTATTTTTGTGCAGCTGGGAACAAGTGGCTGCAGTCAGCGCCTTGCCAGCTGGGGAGAGAGCAGCGGTTCTGCATCGTCGGGGATGGAAGCACAGCCAGCTCAGCCCCCCACCACGCTCCCTGGGTTTTCTCCTCGCTGGCAGAACTTGTCACAGGCTGACCGAGACAGCGCCGAGTGACATCTCAGGGTGACAGGTGAAGATGCAAAGCGAGGAGTGGTAAAGAGCAGGGTTTTCCTTCAGACACAGCTTGAGGGAAAGATTCAAGCCTTGGCTGCCTCAGCAACATCTCCATGTGCCAGCTGGGTTTAAATCCCTTTGGAGAAGCCAGAGGCCTTTTCCTGTTGGGTTGAGAGAAACTCTCACCCAGCACCTGAAGGCAGAGCAGCCAGAGGTGACCATCTCCCTGCAGCACCTGCAGGCCTCACAGCGCTGCCAGCATGGACAGTGCCACCCTTTCCTCATCTCTGTGGCTTTGGGAAGCCTTGAGCTAGAGGTCAAGGCTTTGGGAAGCCTTGAGCTGAGGAATCCTAGGGCTCACAGTTCATCACAAAGCAGCAAAAGCTGAGCCTCCTCCTTGGCCTCATCTTTTGCAGCCAAGCAATTCCCAGTTTGCACTGGGGAAGGCAGAGGAAGATCCAGCCGAGCACTGGACACCTGGGCAGATCTGCAGGAGCAGCCTGCTCCTCCTGAGCCAGAGGCCTCACCAGATCCAGCCAATATTGGCCAAACCACGTTTTCATCTTTGGCTTGCAGCCAACACCAAAGAAAGAGCAGGCCTGGTTGTCCAGAAGGAAGCTCCATGCACCTCTCTGGATTCCATGCCATAGGGTCAGAATGGTTTGGGGTGAAATACATCTCATTCCACCCCCCTGCCATGGGCAGGGATGACATTCACTATCCCAGGTTGCTCAGGTTCCCATCCAGCCTGGCCTTGGACACTCCCAGGGACAGGGCAAAGCTCCTCTGTGCCAGGGCCTCACCACCCTCACAGGAAAGGATTCCTTCCCATCATCAGCTACTCCTGCTCTAAGGAGCTTCTGCACCTGTCTCCACATCTCCTTCTGATCTGGGGGGCTTCAGATCCATCCAAAGCAGCTCCTTCCATCCCACTTTTTCCAGAGACTCTCAAAATCCCTGCTGTTGTTCCTGCCGTGCTGGCCATTATGCAAGTTCGGCTGTCTTAACTCGCTGCTGAGCATACAAGTGGGGCTGACATTTATTTAATCCTCATAGTAATGTTGACTGTGTACTTACTGAAACACCTCATGCTTATGGAAGACATTTGTTTCCAAGCAGCTTATGCTAAATTGCAGTGATATAAAGGAAACACTTATCCAATATTGACATTCACTGACTGGCAGCAGACTGCTTGAATACTCATTTATGCTGGGGGTGGGAGGGGGACGGGACAACAGGCACCTGAGAGGGACTCAGGCCTTTCCTTTCTGACCTTTTAATGAGGTGATATAAAGTTAATGATAACCTGCCCAAAATGCAAAGTGGGACTCCAAACACTTCCTGTGAGTGAGTGGCTTCTTCCGCTCACTTATATTCCATGCTTATAAAGGGCCCACAGCACAAAGATTGATCCCTCATCCACGGGGAAGTTTGAGGAGCTCATCCCTTCCACCATTGGTGCATATTTCACCCATAATTAGCAGGGCTCCTCTCACCTGCAGTGTGTGTCCTGCTGGGCAGAGCTCCTCAGAAAAAACACATTATCGAACATTTTCTCCATTTCTATTTCCCCTTCCCACAATGCTGGGGTTGCTCACCCAGAAGGCTCCTGAAATGTTCAGGAGGTGCTGTTGCATCCTCCCAGACCCGGCCCAGCCAGGCAGGGCATTCACCACTGCCTTTGCCTCATATTGAGCATGACAACCCCAGACCCCAGAACATAAATCCAGCAGCCCTTAGGAGGTGAATTAGCCACCACACGACCACACACATGTGAAACCTGCGAGGCAATTCCATCCAACCCAAAGTAATTGGAAACAAAAGACAGCATCTATTATGCGAGTAGAAAGTCTGACCGTGCCTGCATCAATGGTTAATGAGCAGCAGTTATGGCAAAGCCCTCAAAAACCAATTACATCCTGCTCCACCCCAAATGCAGCAGACCAAAAGCTGCTGTAGCTTTTGTTGCGAGTGGGGGCGTTGAATGAACACATTAAGACAAGATCTTATCCCCAAGTTAGCATCTGAATTTAACAATGCGAGTGTTCCACCTCCCACTTCTCCAGCATGTGACACTACCCGAGGCAGGACGCCCAGAGCCCATCGCTCACAGGCACTAAAAGCACATTTAGATTTTAAGCTGTTTAATGCAAGTCAGTAAAAGGAAGAGCCATATAACAGCCAAGTGACCTCCAGCTCCTTTGCTCCACTTTGGAGGCTTCTGCTGCCACCAGGGAAAGGCAAACACTTGAGTGTGGGTCTTGCCAGCGAGGCAATGAATAAACAGGCTGGGCTACACTCAAAGGGCATATTGAACCAGGACATCTGTTAGGCCACTGTCTCCAAGACCAAATCCCAGCATTTTCTCTGTCCTACCACAAGGCATAATTCAGAAATAGAATCTTCTTCCCCCTTCCAGCAGTCTGGAGTACAGATGTGCCATGAGGTGCAGTGGAAGAATGGAAACCCATGAGATTTGAGCAGCACCAGGATCCTGCTGCTCAACCTTTGCCTGGAAGACGAGCACAGGTTTTAAACTTTATTTTTTCCCAGCCAAGAAACCCTGCACATCTCCTGGCATGTTTGAAATGAGTACTGGGTTCCCACATCCCTGCAAAAGCCAGGCCATGTGCCAGCCCTGAAGGCAGGGCAGACTGCCTCGAAAACTCACAGCTCCCCCAAAGGCCTTAAATCTCAGCAAATAAGAGACTGATTTACAACCAATTTGTTTCACTACCTATTGATTTATAAAATAAGCTTGTACATGGTCACTGTGACTCTGTCGCTCTCTTTGGCCAGAGGTGGCTCTCAATGAAGCCAAAGGAAAGACTTGTATTGCTCCTGAACAGAAGATAAATTAGGGCCTTCAGCAATTGTTGGTATAAATTTGCTGGGCATTAAAAGTAAATAAATAAATAAATAGAAGCTGTTTAATCCTACTGGAAGGATTCTGGAAGTGATGTAAAGCCAATTCTCTAGCAGCATTTCCATAAAGCCCCCTGCACCCAGCGTGCTGAGGAGCTGAGAGCACTGTACAAACTCACAAAGCCGATCATTAAATCAGAGGTTTGGAGCAGCCACACTCTCCATCACAGGCTGCTCACAGGAAGAAAACAGTTTATTCAAAGCCCTTGATCCTCAGCCAACTCACAACCTAAGGGGCACATTGGCCTCTCCCCCCTTTATTTACAGCTACAAAAGAAAGACGAGCACGGAGCTTTTTTATCCTAACATTTGCAGTCCGACTACAGAGTGGCTGGAGCCAGTGACACGCGGTGCTGGGAACCTGTCAGGGATTTCTAGGCACGTTCAGACTCCAGTTGGTGTCCCCTAAACCAACAGGAAAGCACAGAAATAATCGACATCAGCCCGAGATGTGCTGTGCATAAACTGCCTGGGCACCTCTGCTTAACCTTGGAAGGGGGAGGCTGGTGGGGATGTGGCATTAGTTCTGAGGAGCTCTGAGGAGGAACATCTGCCCAGCTCCCCTCCCTCTGGCACAGGACACCTGAGCAAAACCCCAGCTCCTCCCTCCTGTGCTTTTCTGAGAGCTGAAACCGTGCAAGAAAAGCTGATTTGAGCAAAGTCATCAGTGGTCCTCATGCGGCTCTCACTGCAGGAGGTGCAGATGGGAGATGGGAAACCTAAATTGTGTTAGAACAGGTGTTGGAGGAGGCAATTCTGCACCATTCCTTTGGGACAGCACAAACTGGACAACACCAGTTTTATCTTGAGGCTTATTTCAGTTTCTTTCCCACGTAGCCCAGTTGTGAATGCATTGCCCCTGCCAAGCCTGCACCTTTCCACCAGCAGCACCTCACAAAGCACTTTCCAAACCATCTCTGTCTTCTACTCAACCATTTCCAGTTCACAGAACTACAGAATATCCTGAGGTGTGACCTCTTGTGCTTCAGGAGCTCTTCCTCACCATCACTTTCAAAACTCAGTGGGTGCTTCCACTCCTTGTACTTCCCAAACACCTCCCAATGCTGACACTCCCCGGCTGGGTTTAGGGAACAGCACAACACACTCCCCTGGCAAAGCTGCCCTGCTCTCCATATCAGGAGGAATTAACACGGAAGAAGGACCACAGATTTCCAGGCTTTTCATTGACAGACTCATGGTCGTCAGACACAGAAACTCCCCAAGTGCCCCAGCTCTGACACACGCACTCCCAGCACCCCAAACCTTGTATTTTTTCCTTCCCATCACCCACTAACCACCCCAAGATGTGAAAATCCTCATCTCTTGTTCCTAATCAGTGTTGGTGGGTGAAATTGGCCTGGTTTCTCTCATCAGCATAATTTCACCCTTTTCCACCTGGGGGCTGCTGCTGAGCCAGTGGGAAGTTGAGCCACTGCTGCTGATAACGGGCCCCTCTGACAGAAGATTGTAAAGCATTTGCTTCCAGGGAGGAACCAAGTGAACTGTGAAGGAGAAAAACATACCCTGCAACACCCAGAGAACTTGGTATTCATCACCCCGAGGGAAAGCAAACACGCCTTTGGAAAGAGAGCCCCAGACAGGCAGAAATCTTCCTATCCAAGGTAAATTTAAGATGCTGCCTAATCCACCTAGTACAGGCCAGTGAGAGGAGGTGGCTGTAGGTGCATCTTCAGTGGTGCTCTCCCCACAGCCCCACCTCCCACACTGAGACACCTTCCCCAGTTGTTTCCAGCCTCCCCCAGTTTGGCTGGTGCTGCAGCAGGGGAGGGATGGGTGAGTTATTTCCCAGGCAGATTCATGGCAGCAGCAATTCCCTCCCACCAAGGGTACCACACATTCCATCTCCACAGGAGGCCACTTGTGCTGGGACTTTCTCTCCTTCCCACCAAAGCCTGGTCCTGACAGCCTGGAGGTGGTGGAAGAGTGAGTGGTACCAGGGCAAACCAGCCCTGGAGCACTGACTTACCAACTCTCAGAGCCAGCACAGGCTGCTTCAGACCATTTGCAAGGGGGAGAGACAGAGGATGCTCCAGGGAAGGCAATTTGTTCTGCCCAGGGCCCCTAGAGCAGTGAGCTGTGGGACAGAGCCTCCTCCCTCCCAGGCTAAGCCATGCCTGGGGTGCCCAGGTGCAGCACCGCCCCAGACAGGAGAAAAAGCAGCTTCCTCCTCCTGCAAGCTCCATTGAAAGACCAAATTCCAGCCTGCATGGGCTGCAGGAACAGCAGGATGCCAGGGTATCACTGAAATTCCCATGAAATACAAACCCAAGGGCACAGGTGTACAAATTCCATAATGGAAAACGTTCTTTTGAGGAGGTTTGGGAGAAGGAAGTGTTTTGTTACGTATTGTCCAGACCAGAGATCCCAAGTGGGGTTTTCAGCACAGGTGATCCTTCCAGCCCTGCTGCCCTTGGCTCGGGGGAATTTAATTATAGCAAATCCCTTCAAGCCACTTTGGCAAGAAAACACAGCCCTGCCTGCCCCTTCCCCACAAACAGGAGCTCCTGAAACTCCTGAAGGGCAGAGCCAAGTGATTTCATCATCCCCTGAAGTGAGTTTGGGACCACCAGCTCCTCCTGGACAAGGCAGGGCTGCCCCACGGGTGCTCACACAGCATGCCATCCCCACACCTTAGGGACACCTTTGTCACGGCCAGCCAGTGCCACCACAGCTGGATACACCACAGCAGCTGCTCGAGGGGAGGCAAACACAACACGTGCTGGAAAATCAGCTTCAGCACCTCCATCCAGGCCTTTCCTCCCCCTCAGCACCGTGTGGCTGCAGGAATCCTGTGCATTAAATCCTGTTAGGGATCCTCTGCACGGTTTCACCCCAATGGAAGAGCCACAGCGCTGCCGACAGCGCCTTTGTCGTGCGCAGAGAGTGGCAACTCCACAGAAACGCTCCCGGCTCATCCTGTGGGAGAAAACAGCCCAGAAAATGCTCTGCAAGGCACTCTCTGTGCCTACTAACCCGGCATGAATAAGCAGGTACCAGATGCACGATCCTGCAGGAGACAAACCAGCCGAGCTCAGGCAGCAGAGCCGAGGAGCCGCCGTGGCTTCCCAACGCCAGCTATTAAAAAGTGCATTAACCCACATTAAAATCATGGCTGCAAAAGGAAGGAGCGGGGGGAGAGCCCAACAAATCCCGGCTGGATCCCGCTCACAAACTTCTCCAGCCCCGCTAGCAAAGTGCCATTTGACCTGCAGGGACTGACGGAGCAGAGAGCAGAGAGGAGAGGGATGCGGGAAGGCCGGGAGCAGCTTCCAAATCGCTGCTCTGCCCGGCCCCGCCGCTGCCCTGCTGTACCAGGGAGAGTTCCGATTTGTTCAGCCAGAAACCCACACGGAGGACACAGTGGGTTTCTTTTGTGCAGCAGCAAAGGCAAATGCAAACACAGCTTTCTCCCCGAAGGAATATTAGTACAAGCAGAGAGTGAGGGGAAGAGAAAAGGGGAAGGGAGGACAGTGTAGGAGCCCAACATCACATCCGAGCCCAGAAAAGGAGGAGGGAAGGCTAACCAGGAGCACAGACACCACAAACAAGGCGTCCCTGCTCGGGGAATAGGGTGAAACCCAGAGTATGGTGGGGGATGTTCAGCACTAATGTCTGGCTGAGCAAAAAACCAGCTGCCCATGGAGAAGCACTACTCTCTCCAAAAGTTTTATCCTTCATTTAATCAACAGATGGACTAGCTGCGTGGGTTTGGGGTTTTTTTATCCCTTTTTTCTTTTTTTTCCCAAGCATCCCCAAGCCGTACCCTCACAAAAGCTGGCGTGGGGACCACGGCGGCGTGACACAGATGGGATTTGACACTGGCGTTGGGGGGGATGAGCAGCACAGAGGCGAAACCAGGGTCTGCCTGCAGCTCAGCATTCTCCACAGGTGACAGATAGTCCAGGGAGCAGGCACACAGCAGCGTGCCAGATACAGCTTCCCAAATCCTTTTTTTTTTCGATGGGGCTGTTACTCAGCCAAGCCGTGTTTACACACAAACACGATCCAATTTACCGAGCTGGAACAGAAAGCACTCATTTGCATACTAAAGATTTTTTGCTTATTTTTAAAGGAAAGAACCGTAAGCCGCCTCGGCGGGGATGCAGGAGGGAAAAAATTTTTTTGCGTGGGAATCAGGCAGGTTGTAAAGTTGCGGGATGAATTCCTGCGGATTCCCACGCTCCTGCCCGCGCAGTGGGGAGGTGGGATGGGGCGGTGACACCCCCGCGGGGTGCCCACCTGCCCCGGCTGGCTGCATTGGAAGCAACTCTCCTTCCTCGTACTCTCCCCCGGCACAAATCGCTCCTTAGCCCGGCTCCACAGCCGCAGGCTCCTGTCCCCGGGCTGGAGCCGCTGCCGCCAGCCCGAGCGGCTCCTCCGCTGCACCGAAACTGAGCATCCATCGCCCTCCTGCACCGGGGGAAGCACCGGGCGGCGATGGGGGTGAGGGGAATGGGCAGGAGGGAAAAAACTCTGCAATCCTCCCTCTCTCCCCCGCACCCTTCTCCCCTCGCAAAACCCGCAGGCAGCCCCCGCACCCCACCGCGAGCCGGGGACCCCCACCCCGGCTCCTCCCGTCCGCCCCGCTCGGAAAGTGCGGGGTCCTACCGTGGCTGAGCAGGAGGCACCCGAGCAGGAGGAGGAGGAGGTCTGCCTGGAAAGCGCTCATTCCTCAGGGTGGGCTCGGGCTCGGGGCTCCGCTGCCGCTGCCGGCGGGGGCTTCAGGCCGCCGCCCGCCGGCTCCGCTCGCGCGGCTCCATCGCCGCCCCCCCAGCTCCTCCCCCGGCAGCGCTGCCTTCACTGGCGGAGCCTCGGCGGCGCAGCCCGGCTTTTGGAGCGGGGGGGGGAAGGGGAGGGAGGCAAAGTGCCGGGGAAAGGGGGAGTAACTTGCGCGCAGCCGGCTGGGCGCGGGGAGGAACGTTCGCGCATCGCCCCCTCCCCAGAGCGCTGCGCGCCGAGGCGGGGGGGAGGGTGGGGTGGGGGCTGCTCCTGCCTCAGGTGTGCCGGAGGAAGGGGTGCTCGCCCCCCTCCTGGAGCTGCCCCCGCCCCAACGGGGCACCGAAAGCCGGAGCGCGGACACCTGCGCGGCTCTGCCCGCACCAGCTCTGAATTTAAGGTGTGGGGGGTCGGTGCCCAGCAGTCACGGCACCCCTAGATCCCTCCTACAGTCCGTGCCTTCCCGGGGGAGTCCTGGAAGGAGATGGGGGGCAGCCAGAGCCTCCCCTGAAATACAGGGGGATACTCCCAAAATCCCGGGAAAAGAGAGGGGGAAATAATGCGTGTATATTGTTACCTGCCCCCCCACCCCCCGTAACAAATTACATCCAACAACCTCCCACAAGTCCAGAGGGAGCTGGAGGTGGGGGGGGAGTTCTCTGGGAGACCCCCAGAGCTACACCCTCATTTCCTCCAGGAGGGGAGTAGCATCTCTTCACACTTCCCTAAAAACATACACTGGAGCTGGGAATGAAAAATAAAAATACGCCTCCCCCCACCCCCAAAGTTTTGTTTGTAATGTTGGGACCCTGTCATTTTCCACTGTCATTTTGCAGGACTGGGGCAAGGGACAAAAAGGCCTTTTCTCTCCTTTAATCGCTATTTTTATCCTTTTGGGATAGCTTTTTTGTTTTGGTTTGGTTTTTTACCTTCTTTAATTTCATTTTCACCTAGCAGGAGTTTGGGGGCAGAGCAGAGGTGCCCAAAAATCAAACCCAAACAATAAAATCATTGCTTACCACTACACTTTATATGCCTACTGATGCCACAGCCTCCCTCATCACCAGTCTGAGGGGCATGTGGGGATGACTGAGGCAATTATTAAACCAAAATGAGAAAGTAATTACAGCTGTGGACTCTAATTACTGCAAGGTGAGTTTGAAAAAAAGGCTGCACAGCTCTTCCTGCTGTTCTGGGGCTTCCTGCTTACCTTGGTGGGACCATGGCTAAACCGTGGTCAAACCGTGGCTACCAGCTGTGGGCTGGCTAAAAAAGGATAACTTTCAAAAATCCACTTGTGCTAACAAGCTAAACTGGTGCCAGGTGGTTAAACCTGGCTTAGGAGCAGTGTGGAGCTGAGTTTTATTGATTGAAACACAAGCACCGCACGCAGGCTCTGCTCTCAGCACAGGGGGAGTCACCCTGCAAATAAAGAGCTTTTATTATTATTTTTAGCCTGCATCCCTAAGGAAATCAAGCTTATTTGGGTTTGTCCACGTGTGCTGGTTTACCCATCCCTGCCTGCTCATGTCCGTGGGAGAAAGAGGTGCAAAAGTGGCGCTGATGGCTCGGAGCTGTCCTGTTCCTGCATTTCTCCACTCTGAGGGATAGTGGCACTCCTGGAATGCATTTTCCACCAGGACATCACCTCCAGCCCTGGCAGGGATTCTGGCAGTGGCCACAGCCACAGTGGTGTCCCCATGCCTGGCAGGTTACAGGTGGTGCATTTTTTGGTGTATTTTTTTTCTGGCGGCAGCACTGATTTAAATGTGCATGGAATAAATTGCTCAGTGCCTGATTTCAGTGGGAATTAGATTTCTAAATAATTCCAAGGCTCTCCCTGTTGTGTTTCAGTTTATTCTGCAAAATGTTGTTTGCTTGCAGACGAGGGGTACTAATGTATATTAAGGCTGCTACACAAGTCAGGCTTCCCTGTGAAGCTTCAAAACACCATTAAAATTTGCATGGCAATTTCTTCTTTTCCTTTCACAAAAAAATATTATTCCTTGCCTGCATCCAAAACAGCAGAATTTTTAACTTCCAGGAATCATGAATATTTTTCTCTTCTTCTTTTTTTTTTTTTTTCCTTCTTCTTTCTCCTTCCCAGTGAAAACATTTCAGCTGGAAAATTCTCATCATTGCAATACTGACCTTTGCAAAGGGCTTTAAATCCTTGAGTGGAAGTAGCAGGTAAGTGCGAAGTTTTATTAACTGATTACCTCTGTGGTTTCGACTACATTGGTAGTCAAATTTGATTTAGAAGACCAGGCATGTAAAAAAAAAAAAAAAAAAAAAAAAAAAAAAAAAAAAAAAAAAATCAGCTTTCTGACATAATTTTGGCTTGCTGCAGCCTGAGCAGCGTCCTGCAAGATCAGCTCCCCTCCACCTGATTCAGGAGAGCAAATCGAGTGCAAACTGATTATTAGCTGCTCCTCTCGGATATCTCATTTAAATCTGCTCTGTGTTGTGGAAGGAAATGAATCATTCCAATTAAAAAGCTGAGAAAATCAGGGAGCTGGGGGGAGCAGCCTTTGGGGAGGAATATTAAACTGGTGCTGGGTGGCTCTGCTCTGGTGCTGGGGCCAGGGTGCATTTGCAGCTGCAAACGTGGGGTCCCTTTGCACCCCCTGCTCCCAACCTGGGTGTGCTGGGGCTGTGTCCACATCTCCCCATGGAATTTGGGTTTACACACCTGCCCTGTGCAGTATCTAAAGGCAAAGGGCAATTGCAGAAGCTGGAAAGAGCAGATGTTCAGCCTCTCCCTCCCTTCCTTCTGAACATCAGTGGGGATAAAACAGGCAAATTCCTCTTTCCCCCCCTGCCCCCCCCTTTTTTTTTTTTTTTTTTTGTGTTCCACATTGACAAGTGTAATAGATATGAAACACCACAACAATGAAAGCCCAGACTTTCTCGTGCCTTTGCCTCTCTTACTTCCAGGCTATTTACTGAGAAGTATTTACTGTGAAGTGCAAGAAACAAAATGTTCTGAAAATGCTGCAGCAAAATGGAGGGGGGAAAAGGGAGAATAATATAAAACATGTAAGCAGCTTGATCAAAATGAAGCAATATTGACAGAAAATGGGGTTTTAAGCAGCAGGACAACAGCAACTCAGATGGATTTCATTCTTGTGGTATTACAACGCTAAGCCAAGCACCTGGAAGAGAGAGAGAGAGGAAAATAATCACGTTTCCCTGGTTTAGAAAATCTTTTCCTTGTCATTTAAAAATACACATGACAAGTGAAAGCTGTGCAGAGTCCTCCTGGAAAAGCATGGAGCTGGGACTTGGAGTTTTTCCCTGCTCCTGCTTCAGAGCTTCCCCTGTGGCTTTAAGGAAACACATCCCTTGTGCCTCAGTTTCCCCTCTGCAGAGCACCACTCCCCTTTGTCACCTGCTTGCAGCACAAATGCTTCCAAGGTAGGCTGACTCTTGATTGGAAAGCAAAAAAATGGGATAAAGGAATGGAGGAAGGTACAGCTTCCCTCCAAATGATAGGAGAGAGGCACAGCCCTTGTCCCACACTGCAGGAACTCACTGCAGTTTTGGGACTGAGAGGTTGTGGAGGTGCCAAGGATATTCCTAGGGATGGCAGGTTGGGGTTGGGGGGATTTTTGTGGCTGTGTTTTTCCTACCAGCAAACCAGGGACATTGGGGCAGGAGGCTGATCTCCCAGGAGGTCACCCCATTGCTGAGATGCTCTTGGAGAGGGCAGAAAACAGGGAGAAAAAAGAAAGCCTGTTGTGCTTGGCCCCAGGTAGACACAGCTGCCACTGATTTTCCTGGCAAGAGTGAAGGCAGCTGCCTCCCCAAATTCCCCAGTTCTGCTGCCCCTGTGCCCAGGACATGAGAGGAGTTTGAGTGTTCCAGCTCTGGTGCTGCCTCGCTTTCCAGAGCAACCCCAGCCAAAAGTGCCAGTCCCTTTCCACATCTCCCACCGGATCCTCTTTGAAAACAACCCAGGGAAGGCCAGGGAAGCAGATCAGTGGGAGAGCCTGGGCTCTTTTCTCTCCTTGTCTCCTGTTGCTGCCGGCTGTGTGGAGAGCTGCCAAAGCCCCTCAGCCTGTGGCACTTGATAAAGCTCTTGTACAGCGGGTCTGGAGCAATGTGGGCAGCCACAGGCAGGGCCTGGGAACTGCCAGGGGAGGGGAGGGAGAAGCTTTGAGGGTTAAAAACAAGAAAGAAAAGAGCTCTGATGGCATTTTGGGTTTGGGTGGGGAGAGCTTCCTACGCCAGCCTGGCACCCCCTTTGGGCTGGGCTGGATGATCCTGTGGGTCCCTTCCAGCTCAGGATATTCCACGATCTGTGAATTCCTGCCATGCTTCCCACAGCCACCCTGCTCCTCTCACAGCCTCGGGCCATCCCAGCCAGCGCTGGGGACCCTGAGGGATCAAAGGCATGGAGGTGGCCAAACCCCATCACTGACATGGTTCTTGATAGGCCCTTCCTAACCTCAGCCAGATCAGTCCCCAGGCCATTCCCTGGAGGCTTTTTGGCTGCCTTTCATGCAGGTCTTTTAATGCAAAGTTATTTTAATGCTGTGCTTTGCATTCTGCTGCTTCCCCTCTTGCTGTCAGGGCCGCTGCCATGCAAGGTTAAAGCAGCCGAGCTGGACCTGCTGGGATGTTGTGCATGGAGGGGCTGGGTGTGCTGCTGGAAACTGGGATTTATGGGGCGCCTCTGAGGAGTTGGTGATGCAGAGGGATTGCTCCCAAACCTCAGGGTGAAGCTCTACAAGATATTTCCTGGGATAAGAGGGAATTGCCACTGTGCAACCCCTCCTTGCTGTGAACAGACACAGGGAGCACCAGCCAGCCTTCAGAATTCCCAGCTCCTCTTTTACTGCCCAGATGTGCGTGGGGATTGTCTCAGTGTCCTGCTAGTGTTACAGGAGAACTGGGGCCAGATTTCACCCTCCACCACCTGCCCTGAGGTGGTTGGTGATATTCAGATCTGGGCAGATTCTCCCAATCCACTGGAAAACTGCTAAAACTCTGGGTTAGGATGCTGTTTGCATGTCTGAACATGGACTCTGGACTGCATTAGTGCTTGCTAAGAATTGCCACCTGATCCTGGCGTTTTCCGGGTCCCACGGAACTTTCCCAGCTCGGCAGGGACGCTGGAGGGAAGGCGAGAGCTCCGCAGCTCCTCCCGTGGCTGCAGGAGGGGAGCTGGCAGCAGGAAAATGTGATGGGAAGGATGTGCTGAGGCTGCTGGACACTGTCCTCATCACCAGTTATGCCTTTTAATATAATTTTTGGCGATTTTTCATCTTCCAGATTCGCTGTGGAACCTGGCTTGGACTTTTTTTTAGCTGAGGAGATAAAAACCAGTGCATTAGAAAATAATGAATGAGCTGCAAAGGGTTAAAGGGAGCATTTGTATAAAAACAATGAATCCCATTTTTGCTTGATTGGCACTTTAATTAGGCCCATGTCCTTTTGCTGCCACTGCAATCAGATTGGAGGAGAATGGGAAGCTTCCACACCGTTCTATTTATCTCAAGATTACAAGATTTACATTTTTTTTCAATGCAAAGGGGGGAAAAAAAGAAAAAGAAAAAGAAAGGAAAAAAAAAACCCTGCTACTTTATAAACGTGGCAAGAGAATGATATTATTTAGGGCTCGGTGAAAGTGTGGCTTCCTGATTGCAGCAAGAATTAATCTTATTATGTTAACAAGGGATTGTTATGCTAAGGAGAAGAGGGAAGAAAAGTTCTGTCTCTCAAGTCTGCCAGGGACTGCGCAGGCTCCAGAGCCAGCCTTGAATTTAAGAGCTCCAGCGAAAAGAAGGAAGCCAAAAGTCCTTGTGGTTTTTACAAGGCAATTTCCCTCGTTTTCCTCTCCCTGTTTTTAGCGGGAGGTTGTAACTCCGGCTCGCAGCGCCCGGGAGTCTCCTGGGAGCGGCTCCAGATCAGCTGGGCTGGTAAAGAATGGTTCAGGTGTGATCTGAACTCACACCACTGTACCTGAGCCCAGCCTGGAATCCCAAACGAGACCAGCCCAGACTTGGAAATGGGGCTGAGCAAGGTTTTACACCCACAACTCTGGGTGTAAAGCAACAAAGACAATAAAAAACAACTCTTAGCCTATCACAGCAGGGAAAATGGGACCCTGGAGATTTCCAGTTCCTCACCTTTGTGGGAAATGTGTCTGTGGGAAAGAAGGGTCCCTTTATCCATTGAAAAATAGAAAAAAGAATTGTTCTGCACTACTTCTGGTGCTTTCAGGTGTAAAAAGAGAAACATCTGGGTAACCCTGACCCTCCTTCCCCATCTTCCAATCCTGAACCCCAACATCTGCAGTCCAGGGAATGAACATTCCCCAGCATGTGTCCACATGCTCCCCGAGCTGGTTGTGTTACACGGAGATGAGCAAGAGCCTGGAGTCAATATCCAGCCCCCCTTTTCCTCTCTTTTTTCCCAGGAAGCTTTCAGAGCCCGTGATGGGCATGAGCATCTCTGGAAGCAAAAGTTGGCTGCAAAATTCCAGCCTGTTCCTGGGCTTTGCTCAAATCGAGGCAAAGGCGTTTGTTGTGCACTGGAATGGTTTGTTCTTCGAGCAGAGATAGAAATGATGCTGTTTGATTGAGGTGGCTAATTACACAGCTTGGAAAGTAAATTACAGCTATCAAATACCCCAGTGAATATTCCCTTACAAATAGGCAGAGAAGAAAATGAAATTTTTTGGGTTTGCTGGCAATTTGGAAATAAAAACATTGTCTCTGGTGGCGAATGTAAAACCAATCCCTTTCAAATTCTTCTGCAACTGCTAAATTCAAATGATGCTTTGTTGCGCACCAACCAGACAGTTCACCCTGATAGCTCTAAGCTACTTTTATTTTTTCTATTTTGAGGGTTTGTGTTTCTTTGTGACTTTTGGAAACCTTTGCCCCCCTCTTTACCATCTAATCTTTTCAGTGAAAAATATTAATAGCAAGTTTAAAACCAGATAAAACTGCCCAAATGGAATAAAAATCTTTGTCATACAGAGTAAATTGCTTGGCAGAAAAAGCTTAATAGGAAAAAACCCACCCTGAGCCATTCATCTTCTCAATTAGTAAATACACAAAAGTCTGAATTTCATTCCCACAGGCTGGAAAGATTTATAAGCAAGGATTAAAGTGAAGGGGAATGTGGGGAAGAGCAGCAAATGCCTGGATTGAGGCTGGGGGCTGTGCTGATCCATCTCCATCTTATCCCTGTGCCTCCCTGCCTGGGTGAAATGCCTCTTTGGATGCTGTTTGCTTACTCAACTCCTCCCAGAAGTTGCTGTTGCTTGTTTTTCTGGGACCACACCCCAAACCAACCCTTTAATTTACCTGCAGCCACATGAGCTTGGATCTCCTCTTACATCAACCTTCTGGGGCCAGGATGCCAAGTTCTGATCCCCCCAAAACCTCCCCTTTGCCTGTGCTTTTGGGCTGGAGGATGGGAACCCAAACGTCCCATGCCTTGGTTTCCCCAGGAACACCACAGGTGCCTGGATGGGGCAGTTAGGGAATGGTTTCCAGGCCTTTTTGCTGCAGAGCTCCTGCAGCAATGACTCCAATCTCCCCTGCCGAGCCTTCAGCCTCTCTCCCTGGGTAATGAAAGCCAAGCATCTCTCTGGGTGTCTCTGCGTGCCTGTAAATTCCTGGGGCCTATTAGGACAAAAAAAAAAAAAAAAAGGTCAATTTTCTTGTCTTATCCTTTTTCCTGGCCTTTAGGAACAGACCCAAAGCCTGCAGCAATTCCCCCTTCCCAGCCACCTCGTTACCAACATCCTTGTGCATCCCAAGACTCGCTGGTGGTGTGGGCAAAGCAGCACTTCAGGAACACTTTGGCATCTCCTAATTTGCCCCATGCCACCCTTTTGTCCCCAGAGAGGAGGTGTTTTGTTGTGTGAAAGCAGCAGACGAGGTGCTCGGGGGGATTTGTTATCCCATTCCCGGGAGTACGATGAGGTCTGGGGTGGATGTGTGGGATTTGCAGCCCCAAGGGGCCCGGGAGCCTTTGGGGGTCTGTATGGGAGGAGAAACAAGACAACAAACCACTGAGATGTGTGCCAAGGGAATTCCATCCGAGCCCTGATCCTGGAGTGGCAGCAGCTGAAACTCCCTTGGAATCTGGGTGAGGGCAAACACCCGGTGGAAGGTGCTGCTGCTCGGTTTGCTGGGCCCAAATGCAAAATGAAGCTTCTGTTTCATCATCAGCCACAATAACTTGTGTTTCCTCTTCAATACCAGCTGTTGGGGCTAGAAGTTTGGTCCTGAGCATCCCACAGCACATCCCTGGACATCAGAGCACCCCAGACCCACCAGCTCCTCTGCCACATCCCCACTCTGCTGCAGCTACCCTGGAGACTGAATGGAAGGAAAAACTCTGAGTGCCCTCTGTGCACAAAGAGCTACTGGCTGCACTTCCAGAGCCTGTTCCCAGACACAGACAGGCATGGCATATCCTGGAGGGGGAATTTTTCCCTGCTGCATGACAGGTTTTGTCCTAGCATGGGTCAGAGAAAGCCCAGCCTTGATGGCTTTCATCTAATTTCAATTACAGTCGTTAAAGCTTTTGCTCACATGAGCTGAGCCTGTCCAAGAGGCCTGGACTGACAGGCCATTAGGGAGAGGTTATTTATAGCAGGCCATGTTAATTTTACAGGATCACAGACCAGTGATTCAGTGCCTGGCGTGGCTGAGAGGAATCACTCACAGCAGTAAGTGGGAGCTGACATGGAAGCACCTCCGTGCAGCCAGGAGCTGCTGGGTCAGAGCAGGCACAGTGCTGAGAGGGGTCACACCGAGGGGCTGGGGTGGGCCATGGGTTGGGGACCCACGGGGGGGATGCTAAATGATCAAATCATCCCTTTCAGGCCTAGTTTGGTGTGAACTGATGGATTGAGACAGGGAGGAGGTGAAGGAAATCCAGGGAAATGGCTGATTTGAGATGCAGGGAGAGTGGACACGGTGCTGAGTGATGCTGAAGGGAAGGGGCTCCTTTCCTGCAGTAGCCCCAGGTTTTTCCAGCCCGGATTTTGGGAGCTGTAAAGAGCCCACACTCTAGAACAGCTGCCTTTTCCTCCTCTCTGCTCCACGGCATTTTCTGGAACCACCAGGATGCCCAGTTCTGCAAAAGGGCTTTGCTCAGCCTTTATCTGCCCCAGCAAAGGGCCTGGAGACACTGAATGAAACACGCTGGAGATGAGGGAGGAGGAACAGACAAAAAATATAAAACCTCCTGCATTGTATTGAATTCCCTTGAATTTTAAAGTGCTTCACGCTTGAAGCTTTCTAGGTGGAAGAATAGAAATGGGGAGAGGACAAAAGGAACATTTCCCAGACATGGCAAAGGACAGCATGAATTGCTCTGGCTCTGGGAGGGACATGATCCAGATGGTGCTGGGGGACTTTTTCCAGAGTCTTACTGCAGAGCCCTGCTGAGGACAGCAAGTCCAAGGCTGGCTCTGGGGCTCTGAGGTCCTCTCCCTTCTAACAGCCCACGGTAATCTCATGGCCATCCCAAAATGAGGGCCCAGCAGGGTTCGGGGGTGGCTGCAGGACAGGGCGGTGGCAGGATGGGGGTGGCACAGGAATGCTGAGGACACAGCCATGGACAGATGGACCAGCTGTGGACAAAGGGACCAGCTGGCCATTGCTCTGCTCCCTGTGTCCCAGTGAGCCCAGGAACACCTGGGAGAGGAGGGGCCATATCCTGGTGTGGCTCTCCCAGGCCAGCCCTGCTCTGCCCTGGGGCTTTCTCGGTGCCCATGAGTGATGGAGGCATCAGAGGCAAATTGTGGGGATTTTGGCCCAAAATTCTCAGCATCACACCCTCCAGAGCCCACTAGGAAAGGGGGATTTTCTCCCGGAGAGCTTTTCTGGGGATCTGGGCTGGCATTTTCCCTCCCAGGGGCAGAGAGGCTCCTCCTGCAGCCTGGCTTCTGCAGCCAGGCTGTGCTGAGCCACACACTGGCAAACAGCACAGACAAGCCAGTGCTGAGGGGAAGGACACTTTTCCTGTAATAAATATAATAAAGGAACCATAACTGTCCTGGAAGGTGACCCCTGGAGTGCTCCAGGCCCCTGTCCCCGAGTCACCCACCCCATCTCCACTTGCAGACAGTTTGCCTGCCAGCCTCACCCTGTGGGTGATGTCGACCTCTGACAGAAGTGGGCACAACCCAATTAAACCCGACCTCCTGCTCCCCTAAATTGCTTGGAGACCCTGGCCCGTGGTGTTACACAGAGCGCTTCCCTTGGATAACACCAGCAGAACGCCCACATTCCCTGGAAACCCCAGCTCCCAGCCCTGCCCAGCCCTCCCTGTTGTTCCTGTCCTCTCTCTGGCACATTAAGCCACCGGAATAAGCCCATTGCACGGGCCACTTCACCTCTTCCCCTCTACCTGCCAGGAATCCCAGCTCCTGCTCAGCCTTTGATGCCTTCCCTTCAGCTGCCACGGAGCAGAAATGCTCGTATCAGCAAACAGATGGCGGCTGAGGCATGTAGCATAAAATATATTTATCAAGGCAAACAGCTGTAGCCCATTTCATTCTGAAGATTTCTATTAAAAGTTCTCTGGAGCTACAAGCTGCTCTGGCTCTGCAGCCGGAATAAAGCCGAGGGGACAAATGGCTTTTTGCAGAGCCTTTCTTTCCCCTTCCTTGGCTCTTTTTTCACTGCCTGAAGAAAGCCCAGCTCAGCTCTGCAGTTGTGGCACATTTGGGGGCATTTTTTAGATCACTGCAGTGCCCAGCCACGTGCTCAGGGTGGGGCAAATTATCCAGGAGCTCCAAGACTTGGGGCAACACTGGGATATCCGATCTGCAGGGTGGATCCTCTTCACTGCCAGGGATGTCTCTGCCCAAGGCCAAGGCACCCTGAGCCCCAGTCCAGGATAGATGGCCTCCCATGGCCCTTTGGCAAGGTCTGGCTTGCTGTTTTCCTTGGTTTTACCCTGAAAAGACTTTGCCACCACATTTACAGTGAGTGAGAATGGCTAAGCTTGGAGGAAATGCAAAGTTTTGCTCAAGAGTAAATTAATTTTCTTGGCAGACATTCCTTGCACAGTGTTGGAAAATTCCCGGCTTTTGCCATGAATTTCATTGAAACGTTGACAAATATCACAAAATCCTCCATGCAAATGGGAATTTCCATATTTTGTGTTAAATATACTCTCTCAGTCCTGCTGTAGTGACTCACGGAGAGCCTGCTCTCGTGTGGTCCCAGCTGGGCAAAGGCATCCCCAAAGAGGGACATGCCACCCTCTGAGGTCACCTGCCACCAAGGCCAGGACTTTGGGAATGCCCAAAGGTAGAAGATGTGTCTTGGAGAGAAGATGGGCTGAACATGGAATGATCTAGAAAGGTAAAACCATGGAGATGCTTCTTCTTCTTCCATATGGATGTGTCACCCCTTTACATCACCCACTGCTGTCCCAAATCCCCCTTTTCCCTGCATTTCTCTGCAAAGGAATAGCTTTTCCAAAATGATCCTCCCAAGCACAAATCATAAACAACATTTTCTCCTCTTTCTTTTTTTTAAAAAAGCCTTTTTTCCTTGCTTTTCTGTCTTGATTTTTTTTTTTTTTGGTGAAAAATATTCCTGGCAGCCCCTCCTTTGTAACCGCCTGCTGCTTCCCCAGCCAACAGCAACGCATTTCATCCCAAATTCAGCTTTCTATTTTCAGGCGAGCGAGCAGTGGGATGAGGAGTTTGCCCTAAAAATGTGCTCAGAGGAGTCAGGCTGCCATATGTGCCTGGAGATGTTCCTCACCATCCCCCCGAGTGGGGAATCCTGGCAGGGGCTCTGGCCTTACCCGGGAGCAGGGATTTGGCCAGCTCCTGGAAAAGACAAGGTGGAAGAGGGTCAGTTGGGTGGTGAGGGATCAAGACCCAAGAGAAGTGGGAGTTTATTCCAGCTTGGCTACTGGGTGTAATTCCCTCAGTCTCCGTGCCTCAGTTTCCCCAGTGCTGTGCATTGCTCTGCAAATTCCATGTAGGGAAATGAGCAGGGGAAAATGGCATGAGTGGTGCTAGGAACACAGATAAGACACCAGGAGTTTCTTGTTTCACACTGTGGATGGAAAATATGCCTCAATCCCAACATTGGCTCTACACCTCCTCTCCCTGGTCGCTTGGGATGCCCCTTGGACCAGGCCTGTGTAGGGTGGATGTGAGGAAAGTCTGCCAGAGGCACTTATCCACTTCCAGAGAAGTCTAAATGATTCCTTGATTATCTCATTACCGCTCCAGTAAACAGCTCAGCTCCTTGCAGGGTACGCGGCTCCGCTCCCGGTGACGCTCGAGCTGTGCTGGCAGCTGAGCAGATCCTGGGGCTCCTGGAGCATCCCAGCACCAGGATGGGCCCCACACCCCCTGCCTCTGTCCTGGGCTGTGGTGGGGAGGCAAAGGGAATGGAACTGATGCCCCTTTCTGGAGTGTATTTATCATCCAGTGCTCGTTATCAACCCAGAATTATTCCAACCCAGTAATTACGGAACCCAAGAAGGGTTTGGGGTGGAAGAGACCTTGAAGCTCATCTCATCCCACACCCTGCCATGGGCAGGGACACCTTTGTATCCCAGGAGGCTCCAAGCACTGTCCAACCTGGCCCTGGGCACTGCCAGGGATCCAGGGACAGCCACAGCTGCTCTGGGCACCCTGTGCCAGGGCCTGCCCACCCTCCCAGGGAACAATTCCTTCCCAAAATCCCATCCATCCCTGCCCTCTGTCACTTATGTCTTCATTCTGGGCTCTGTGACTCCTTTGCAAAGTGCTTGGAAGCACTTGTGTAAATAATGATGCCAAAAGATTTTGAGGATGGGTGAATGGATTCAGAGGGTGCTGAGGGGGGCAGGATGTGTTGAATATTTGGCCTTCCTGCTTCACTCATCCCAGAGATTTTATGGCTTTCAAAGCCCTAGGGAGGATGGTCCAAACCGCCACACGTCTCTTGGATTTGGAGACTGGGACGTGGCCACAGCAGGGGAAAAGGGAGCTGCATCTCACCTCCGAAGGAGAGACATGAAGGGAGAGGGAGAGGAGAGAGATCAAAACAAGAGAGGCAGCAGCAGGAGGCAAGAGAAGAAAGGCAGCAGGAGAACAAGACCGGTCCCAAAATATCCCTCGTGTTTCCTGCGCCGCAGAGCAAAGCTCACACTGGGAAAGGCTTTTTGCGAGGGGAAGAGGCTCTAAGCTCTGCTCAAAGCTCTGCCTCGGGGTCCCTGGGGAGCCGTCCCTGCGCTGAGCCGGGAAACGGCTCCCGCTGCGCCCAGAGCGGTCCCTGCAGGGCTGCCTTTGATCGGAAACGCTCCAAATTCTTCCTGAAATGGAGCCTGAGAGGCAAAGCTCCACCTTGTCTCAGTTTTATTGGGGTTTTTTTTCATTCCTGACTGGTTTGGGTTAAATAACAAATCCATTTTCAGGTGGAGAAACTGATTTTCTGGGTGAGGACCCACCTGCTTCACATACTCCCAATGGACTGTGAGCACAGGAGTGGGAAGGGGAGTGAGAAATCCCAAATTTCCTGAACGACATTCAAATATTTGCCATGTAGATAAACAATATGAATTTATTTGGTGTGGCCACGGGGCAAGCCCCTAATTTGAAGGGATCATGGCAATTTGGGAGCATCTCTTGTGGTCACCAGCATCGACTCACCTGGATGTGGGACGGAGCTGGGATGTTGGGCAAGTTCACTGCTCATTCATGCTGCTGTGCTGCCATTTGGAGACAAAAGGTTTTAGGGAAGAGCAAAACCCAGCTCTGCACGGTGATTTCCCACCCTCTTCTCCACCCTTCTTTGGGCTCTTGCTGATTTCCACCCCCACCAGCCACATCAGCAAAGACAACCTGCAGCCACCAACCTGCCCTGTCCTCCTGAGGATTAAAATGGCACCTGGATAATAATCAGGTACTTTGTAGGGAATTTAAACTGGAAGTCATTGAGCAGAAATAGCAACCCACCTGCCACCCCTGCCCTGTGCCACTGTACCCCCAAAGTGCCCTGAAAGGGGCTCTGAGCATCCCAAGGCTGAGATCAAACACCATCAGAGCTGAGGGGTGTTAATATAACAGAGCTTAGAAACTGGGCATGAGATTAAAGAAAACACTCTCAGGTGTGGAAGGGAAGAAAAATTAAAAACCAAAATAAAAGTGGAAGTTTCCTTCATTTGTTGTTTGATGAGAGCCATGATTTTATTGTGCTGCTGGACCGACAACGGCCTTGGCGGGGTCTTTCATTTGGCCTCAACAATTAAATTCCCTTTTATTACTGCAAAAAAAAAGAAACCATTTGGCACCTGGCAATTCCTTAGTGTCTCACAGCCCTCTCCAAAGGCAGATGGGTCAGTCCTTTCCCAGGGCAGAGGGGAGCAATCATTTTTTATGGACTGGCAGGGTCTGAAGGTCCTGGCGGTGCTGCTGAAACCTGACGGGAACGAGCCTGGCTCTCCTGGCTCCTTCCAGAGGGAGCTTTGGGCTCCATTAAAGCTCATCCTTCTGAAAGACACCTGGGTTTTATCCACACACATCAGGAGGTGGAGCATTTCCCGTTTTGCTTGATAATTTATTCCCAGGGTTAATCATCCTCCCTGCTAAAAATTCAGCCTAATTTTGATCTGAATGTGTCTGGCACCAACGTCCTGCAGCAACTGCTTGCTTTCTTTCCCTGCCCAGCCTCTTCTCCCTCTGAAGCTCTTGGATGTCATTACAGCTCCCTTTTTTTCTGACCCCTCAAGTGATTTTCCTCCAGCATCTGCAATTTTGCCAGGCTCTTCTCTGCCCTCCTGGATTCCCATCGTGGGACCTGTCAGAGCCTCATCACACCTTAGGATAGATCTCAAAGCACCTAAATAATATCCGCACCCCCCAGGGCCCTTCTGCAGGATTAATTTTCCACTTCAAGATAGAAAAATGCATTCCAGTTCCCCGTGTAAAATAAACAAGAGGCGCTGCTCCTTCCTCAAGCAGCTGCTTGGGGCTGATTTCCCTGGAACATTTTGGGATGCTGACAGCCCCAACGCTGCCTCCCTCCTCCCTCCCCTCGCTGGTCTTTGCTTCCTGTGACACAGTGCCGGCCCCGGCGCGGTTGGAGATTAGCCCGGGGTCCGTGCCTCGCAGAAGCGCCGCTTCCCTTTTATCTCTGGGAGGCAGGCGCGCTGGACGTGAGCCCTGCAGGGATTTATCGAGGTGCCCTGGATCTGCCTCATCCTCCTGCTGCAGCTCCTCTGCATCCGCGGAGCGCCAGCCCCACAGGAGCGGTGGAAGGAAGGGGCAAAGGGCATTTTTGTTTTGCCAAGGGCAATCCCATGGAAATTTTGTGCTGAAATATCTTGGAGATGGCGCCTTTGGAGTCATCTCCTTTGCCCTCTCCCAGGCTCTGCTTTGGAGTTCCTGAGGGATGCTTTGGTTTTGTACAGACACAGAAGCTCTCTGGCCTGTCCAGGTCACCCTGTGGTGATTTTGGGGGCTGCTTGTGGCCACTGTGGCTCTGAGCAAAGCAAAGGCACCGGGAGTGGTGTGGGAGCAAAGGGATGCTCAGAAAGGGGTGGGAATGTGGAAATGCCAATGGTCACTGTGAGGAGCTGGGCTGGGGAATGGAACACAAGGCTGGCTGTGGTGATAAGGAGATGGTTCAGACCCCAAGTGCTCTCAAGGGTGTTGGAATGCTTCCTTTGCCTCCCTGGCTTCCAGGGACATGTGCTGTAGGTACGGTGGGGTATGGAGCATATTCCAATCCTACCCAGGGGCCTCCATACCCCATGGCGAGGAATGATACTCACTTTCAGAGAATGTAAAAGGTTTATTAAAACCTTATCCAAAAATACAACAGAAGACTGAATAAAGAGTACAGCACCGGGAGCAAAGGATTCAGTCACCATGTGCTCATCTACAAAATGGAGGCCCCGCCTTTTAACCCTTTAGCCCCTCCCAAAGTTTTCTCCATCGACTCCTCCACTGTCCAGTGCTGGAGATCACTTCCTGACAGCTTGATTGGAGGTCAGGTGCTGCCATAGTAACCATCCCACCCTCCCAAATGCCCCAAACACAGACCACCCCGTGAACACAATGCTAGGGGGAGGGGGAAACATAACTACAAATCTACAAAGCTTCTCTTAACATATATTGGGCCCCTTATGAGAGTCAACCATTGCATTACTCACCTGTAACACCCATGGATGGACCTGCAGATCATCTTCATCAGCTAATTCCTTATCGTCTTCCATGGCACCCTTTTTGATGACAGCCCTGGCTTTCTCCTGATTTTTGGTGTTCCCAGCACCTTCAGGGGTGCTGCCCATCTCAGCTGTCACACTGGGACAGAACAGAGAAGGAAGGACTGTGGAAAATCACATGGGAAAAGCCACAAGGGAGACAGAGGAGTCCTTCAACTTTATTGGAATGCAGGGGGAGCGTCCACTGGGGCACACCTGTGGGGTTTTCCCTCTCTCTCTCGGTTTTGGAGGGTGCAGACTCTCTTTTATCCTAACTCCCGGCCACATGTTTCCCTCTTCCTTTCTCCACTGGCTGAGCTACTGGGGAGGTACAGCTTTCCCGAACTGCCTACCCCATATCTCCCTTAAACCTGTCATTTTTCCCCAAAGTTCAGAAGTTCAGGCTTGTGCAGACTGATTCAGGAGCCAAGCTGTCAGGGCTCTGTAACAAACCTGCTCCTTGAAGCTGGTGGAAACACTAAGCCCCATTTCCAAGCCGTTCAACCCTCCCCTCTCCCATGGGATTGTTTGTAAAACACCAGCACACATCTTCCCTGTCAGGACCCTACTTCCCTTTTTGTGGGAGTTTTCTGGGCTCCTGCCTGTTCTTGCAGTGGGTGCAGATCATACAGCAGTGGCTGTGGGAATATTTGGGAATGTGTCCAGTTAATCCCCTTTTCAAAGACAGGAAAGCTGAGAAAGGCAGAGATTAAAAGAGTGCAAGGCTTGTGTTTCTGGATGCTTGGCTGCATCCCGAGCCCTGTTTTCCAACGAGAACAGGCTGCTCTGAGCACTCAGTAAATCAGGGCCCTGTAAATGCTCTCAGAGAAGCACTTAAAAATCACTCGGTGTTTTAAAGATCGTGTCCAGTGCTCGAGTCTGAACCGCCTCGAAACGACTGCGGTGCCCAGCATCCCCCACAGCCACCTGCTGCAGGAGCCTGGCCCCTCCCCAGGAGATCCCGACGCTCTTCCCAAAGGAGAACCGACCAATTAACACCAGTTTGCAAACGGGATAACCGAGGTACGCTGTGGGTTAGCCCTGAATTCCCATCAGTTGGCGGGAAACATAACTACAAATCTACAAAGCTTCTCTTAACATATATTGGGCCCCTTATGAGAGTCAACCATTGCATTACTCACCTGTAACACCCATGGATGGACCTGCAGATCATCTTCATCAGCTAATTCCTTATCGTCTTCCATGGCACCCTTTTTGATGACAGCCCTGGCTTTCTCCTGATTTTTGGTGTTCCCAGCACCTTCAGGGGTGCTGCCCATCTCAGCTGTCACACTGGGACAGAACAGAGAAGGAAGGACTGTGGAAAATCACATGGGAAAAGCCACAAGGGAGACAGAGGAGTCCTTCAACTTTATTGGAATGCAGGGGGAGCGTCCACCGGGGCACACCTGTGGGGTTTTCCCTCTCTCTCTCGGTTTTGGAGGGTGCAGCCTCCCTTTTATCCTAACTCCTGGCCACATGTTTCCATCTTCCTTTCTCCACTGGCTGAGCTACTGGGGAGGTACAGCCTTCCTGAACCACCTACCCCACATCCCCCTTAAACCTGTCATTTTTCCCCAAAGTTCAGAAGTTCAGGCTTGTGCAGACTAATTCAGGAGCCAAGCTGTCAGGGCTCTGTAACAAACCTGCTCCTTGAAGCTGGTGGAAACACTAAGCCCCATTTCCAAGCCGTTCAACCCTCCCCTCTCCCATGGGATTGTTTGTAAAACACCAGCACACATCTTCCCTGTCAGGACTCTACTTCCCTTTTTGTGGGAGTTTTCTGGGCTCCTGCCTGTTCTTGCAGTGGGTGCAGATCATACAGCAGTGGCTGTGGGAATATTTGGGAATGTGTCCAGTTAATCCCCTTTTCAAAGACAGGAAAGCTGAGAAAGGCAGAGATTAAAAGAGTGCAAGGCTTGTGTTTCTGGATGCTTGGCTGCATCCCGAGCCCTGTTTTCCAACGAGAACAGGCTGCTCTGAGCACTCAGTAAATCAGGGCCCTGTAAATGCTCTCAGAGAAGCACTTAAAAATCACTCGGTGTTTTAAAGATCGTGTCCAGTGCTCGAGTCTGAACCGCCTCGAAACGACTGCGGTGCCCAGCATCCCCCACAGCCACCTGCTGCAGGAGCCTGGCCCCTCCCCAGGAGATCCCGACGCTCTTCCCAAAGGAGAACCGACCAATTAACACCAGTTTGCAAACGGGATAACCGAGGTACGCTGTGGGTTAGCCCTGAATTCCCATCAGTTGGCCTCGTTTCCCTTCGGGCTGGGCTGTGAAGGAGATACAGCTCCAGGGTGGGGCTGGCTGCAGATACTTCCAGGCCGTGATTGACCCGTGACTCGGCTTGGCCACGCTGGAATGTCCCAGTCCTGGCTAATGCTGAGAAGGGACACGTATTTTCTGCATGGATGAGTATTTTCTGGCTGGATAAGTATTTTCTGGCTGATTTGGGAGTCTTTGGGGGGGGAAAAAATTTACATTTTGCTTCAGTTTCCCCTGAGCATCCCTCCCATCCCGGGAGGATGGAGCGGTGCGGGCTCCCCAGACGAGCAGTCCTGCTCGTGCATATCAATCCCATTTTTATTTCATTCCCTGCCCCTTCCTTCCCCATCTCCACGCTCAGCAGATGCTCCCACCTCCTTGGCAGGGAGCGAGGAGGCTGCAGGTTTGCAGGGTGCGACACAGGTACAGTATTTCACAGCTGGTTGCTTTGTAATGGGATTCTTTTATTGGAAGTTGTTTTCCGGGGGTCTGGCTCTGATTAGCAGATGCAAATCCTGCCCTGCATGCTGATGGATCCGCTCTGCCCCCGGAGCCGCCGGGCCCGAGGGAGCTCACACCAGCAGGGATGGAGCGGTGCAGCTCCCACCCGGACACCTCGGGCTGTGCTCTGCCCGACCAGCCCCGCATCCCGGGAAACTCCCGTTTGGAGAGAGACCCCGGCTGCTCCAGCCCAGCATCCCGGGAAATTCCCTTTTGGAGAGAGACCCCGGCTGCTCCAGCCCAGCATCCGGGAAACTCCCGTTTGGATAGAGCAGGATGAGGGGCTGGCAGGTTGAATTAATGCTGGGAGAGCAGATGCACATTTAAACAAACCATCCGCTCTCGAGAAGAAAACAATGACTTAGTACTTCCTAATTATCATCCTAAAGTCAAGCAATTACTCCTTATTCACACGTGATTACCAAGAATAGCTTAAAATGAATAAACATTTGGAAAAAAAAAAAAAGCCTCTTACTAAATTTTCATTAGCCACCACAGTGAGTAAGATATTTACACTCGGCACAGCCCCCATAAACACAGACAAAACATTACTCAGTAAATGACTGAATTAGTATTGTGCTAATTGCTAGAAATTGTTATCAGGTTACTACAATTACTACGAATTCCCGGCAGGATCAACCCTTTTTTTTTTGTTATTTTTTGAAAAATAAAAGAGAAATCTTAGTGATGTGGTTGATGTAGTTATAAATAATTGGGGCGGGGGAGGGGGGGGGGGCAAAGGGCT